>NC_083767.1:48190375-48502875 GCF_963514075.1 Conger conger
GCTTAAGGATTGTGCTCATTAGCAAGTCCAGGTGATTGGAACAAAATACTGGGAGGATGTTTACTTTCTGTACCCGGATTTTCCACCTCTGCAGATGGCTGGCAGTCAATTCAACCTGAATCAAGTCATTAAGGGTCCAACCGCACTAATAGGTAGGGTGTCGAATGTCAGCTGCTTAAGTTGCCCCTGAAAAATGGTGTAATGAAAACAAGTTGGCACTCAATAAGTGTACACTTAGTGACTTGTGGCTAACATAAGGAGGTCATTCAAAGTGGGATGGAATGAGGTTTCATTTTGTATTTGTCCAGTAGGCACCCTGATCCAGACCCACAGTGTATTTTACAGCAGCGAATTTACCAAACTAGCTCCTTCCAGGGACCTACCTGACCACTGTGTCACAATTATAAACTATAGTAATCACTCTTTCTGTTGAAAGAAAACTGTGACTGGGCCTATCTTGAATACAGCGAAACCAGTGGCAAATTTGGACTGCCAGGAGGCTTAGAATAGAGACCAACAAGGTAAAACAAAATCATCAAATCACGAACCGCCCCTAAAAAGTCTGGTTCTGGTGCCTTATTGATGGACCTGCTTTGCTTTGTGGCGGAGACAGGAGTCAGTGATTGAGCTGAGGTGAAGTGTCGAGATGAAAATGGCCCTGTGCCATCGAGCCGCACGTAATGGGAATGCAACACCGGCCAAAGGCCTCAAATCATAGCACGGGGAAGCAGGCCAAGCCAATGGGAGCATGCCACATCATCACCCCACCCCTTGTTGCTTCAGACACGGTACAGTAAACACAGCCTAAATGACCAAGCCCACAGCAATGCTCCCCTGGCCCACCCCCCCTCTCCCCCTCTCTGGATGTTCCAAAGCGAGATGGCAATCTGAAATCCCCGCTGTGAGGAATGGCTTAATGGCAATAGTAGCCTGTGAAGGATAATTGTTTTCCATTAGAAAAGCTGGGGTGAAGTTAAACAGGGTGCATACAACAGATGGGAGAAAACACACAGCAGTTTGTTGTGCCGCAGAAACATCTCTGGTTCTATTGGCTTTGTCATTACTACTCCATCAATCACATCCTACAGGGGGTGGACTAGGGCCCCGGCAGAATAAAGGTTGGTTGGCTCAGCCCCTGGTGTAACCACGATAAGATCCAAACTGTCGGGCCCACGACCCCACATTGCTCCAAGGGGGATTGTCCCTTGCTTAGTCCAATCAGCTGTAAGTCACTTTGCTTTGGATAAAAGCATCAGCGAAATAACAAATTATATATGCACAGGGCTTTTTGTTTGAAAAATAATTCACTAGCCATTGGGAGCCATTTCAGTACGTGGGAACCATTATTATTTAAGTGCATTTATTGTTTCTCACACACAATACTCAGTAGAACTGGCTGCACGACTGCTTTCTCATGAGAAGTGACCTACAGAGTGATGAACTAATTTTGTCTGAAATGAAGCCACGTACAGTGCAGTACCGTTTTGAATGTGGGTGTGTGTGTGTGTGCGCGCTGGAAAACACACTTAAATTAAGAGTGCCATGGCAGGTTTTTTTGAAACCACTGGTTTGTTGTCAAGGACAATAACAATGCATTACTTTTACATTTACTATGTGCGAGTTGGCAGTGTGGCATTGTGGTTAAAACTTTTGCTGGTTTGATTCCCAAGTTGAGCTAAGTGAAAACTGACAAGTAGCCCTGAATAACTGTTGGTTGTTTGGTAGGACTTGAAATCGTACTTCCCTCTTGGGCCTTTCAGCACATTTGTTCCTGGTTATGGGTATGCACTTTGTCGTACATCGCTCTGGATAAGCGCGTCTGCCAAATGCCAATAATGTAATGTAATGAATAAGGGTGTCAGATAAACAAATACAAGTAATGATAGTTTAGTCTGTGGTTTATGCAGACGTTTTCGTGGAATAGGGCCACAGCACATTCCAACAATACAAGGATCTTCACACAACCAGCAGAGTGATTCCCACAGTGCATGTGATATTAAATGCACACATGTAATTAATACGTTGGCAACATTACTGCACAGACGGTAGCTGCAGTCTGACAGTAGCTCATAGTTTCCTCAAACAGAGATGAGTCAGCATCATGAAAATAGAGCAGTTATAAAGCAATCACAGTGGTATTACAGTGTACTGGGCTTGGACCTCATCGGTAGACCACCGCTCTGTGCTTTCAGTAACATTGCAGCGGCTGCAGCCCGACCTTTGACCTGTCCTAATGTGTTCCTGTACCAAACTGTGCTCTCTCCTCCCTCTCCTGTCACAACAGAGCCGATTCCACGAGACCGAAAACCACTCAGAGTTCACCAGGGTCCTCGTTTCACAGTTTCCCGACCGTACAGTATTACCATCAATCTAAGGGACGACGGTGGAATGCGTGCACGAGAACTCTGCATGTTGCAATCTGCTGGTATTTGTCCTGAACAAAAAAAACATTAATTATTAGATGTAGACATACAGAGGCACCGAATGATGGGGAGACGGACAGAAACATAAGTGAATTCATACATCATCTCAATAATAAGCATGCATTTCTGAATCTTGCAGATGTGGTGATCTACAAAAGCAAGATGTGGGGGATGCCTGTCCTGAATTGCAACATGTCAAACAACTGGAGTCAAACTCAGAGACCATTCCGGAAGCCCGGGAAAACTCCTGCGCATAGCTGGCTGGTGAGGTGGCTGGTGTGCAGCTCCCCACGGCTCTGCTACTCTCTCACACAGCCAGCTCCTGAACAGTACAACGGCCTGGAAAATTCTACTTAACAATAGCTGGCAAGGAACAGCCAAGCTGAAAGACAACTGGCAAGGAAAAAAGACTTGTACGTCATAAAGTGTCCCGAAGAATAAGCCAAATCCTGCCTGCGTCGGATCTCACTCAGACATGACAGTGTTCCCTCACAAAGATCCAGCACTTCCACAGAGCCTATTCAGACGTCCCTGCCTTTTCAACATTAATCCCCACTCATTTACCCTCTTTTTGATTAGATTAACTTGCTCCTCATTTACTCACTGCCGTTTACATTCAAATATTTTGTTTCACAACTTCAATCCAATAGTCCTTTAAAATGTATTATATACCAAAAGCCTAAAAACAGAATGTTCCCCTCATGATTCCCCCACAAACTAAACTAAAATTGTTTTTGTCAATTGGCTTTATTCACAAGACAAATACATATTTGTGTTGTCAAAGCATAGGAAAATACAGATAGATAAAAACTAATAAATAAATTATTAAGTAACAAATAAATAATTAATACATCTCTCTCTCTCACTGATTCCCAAGCCAGGTGAATCACTGCCTCCTTCTGGTGAGTAAATTTAATTGGGAAAACTCCAAAATTCTAAATGTGTTATTTTCCCTGGCAAAGCTTCCAACACATACTTAAAAATAGCAAGAGATTAACACTCAAGAAGAAGACAACGGATTGTCCCAATTTAGTGGCCGAGCCAGCCAATCCGGTTTTAATTAGATACGTAAAAGGGGAGGAGACTGCTGTGCTGTTTTTCTTCTCCCCAAACTGTTGGGCTGTTTTTTCAAAAGTTGCATTTGGATACTTTCATGTTTTTCAAATCCAAAACCTTTTCCCTAACCTTTTACACTGTTTCTTTTTTCCAGATACTTGGTGTTGACACAGCTGTGGAAATGAAAGAGAGCACACCACTGGAGAAATGAGACACACGCTCCGTTTTTCCTCACTAAAACTGTTAAATCTGTATTTTTACGCCCTCCTTCACTGCGAAAATGGCTGCAGGAGTTAAGCGGTTTGGTTATTGGGAAGGGGGGTGGACGGGGGTTTTGCTGGGAGATTGACCATATCCATGGTGACACAGAGAGGTCTTGATCTAAGGCTGGGGTCTGGGGGCTTAATAAAAGGACATCATCATCTGGGAGAATGTGCTCACTCCGGGGCCAGATGGATGCAGGAGGGACCCTGAAGAAGGCAGGAAGAAATCCATAGAAACATGCCATATCCTGGGACATATTGATTCAGGAAATGTACATGGAAGTTTCTTTTTTGTTTAACTAAAAGCCTTGTCTAAACACTCGTTTCCCAGCAGATCTGTTTTTGCTCTCTTAGTCAGCTAGCAGTCCAGTGATGGGTACACCTGCAGCTATCCTATGTGCTCTCTTGTCTAGAGGGCTACAGTTTGCTGGCTCCCAAGGTGCAAAACTATTCAAGGAATAGAGTGGAAGAAGTTGCCTTTGTTGAGAATTTATGATGCAAGTAAATTCGAGAAAAAACAAAAACAACTTATCAAACAAAAGATACAACGAAAATATATTATACTGTAAATTAGGCATATAAATGAAACCATTTTTAGAGGAATTGCTGTCGAGTGTATACTTTTCTGAACTAATGGAAGATCTTGAAGCAATGGATAGGCCTATAATTATGACTGAGCATGCCTAATTGGGCAACAATGAGATAAAAATATGGGCGAAAAAATGGGATAAAAATATACTTTAAAAAGTGGGACTTTTTTGTATAAACGAGGAAAGGCTTCAGAGCAGTGGTAACCAACCCTCTCTATGTGGTAACCAACCCTCTCTGTGTGGTAACCAACCCTCTCTGTGTGGTAACCAAGCCTCTCTGTGTGGTAACCAACCCTCTCTGTGTGGTAACCAACCCTCTCTATGTGGTAACCAACCCTCTCTGTGTGGTAACCAACCCTCTCTATGTGGTAACCAACCCTCTCTGTGTGGTAACCAAGCCTCTCTATGTGGTAACCAACCCTCTCTATGTGGTAACCAACCCTCTCTGTGTGGTAACCAAGCCTCTCTGTGTGGTAACCAACCCTCTCTGTGTGGTAACCAACCCTCTCTATGTGGTAACCAACCCTCTCTATGTGGTAACCAAGCCTCTCTGTGTGGTAACCAACCCTCTCTGTGTGGTAACCAAGCCTCTCTGTGTGGTAACCAACCCTCTCTGTGTGGTAACCAAGCCTCTCTGTGTGGTAACCAACTCTTTCTATGTGGTAACCAACCCTCTCTGTGTGGTAACCAACCCTCCCTGTGTGGTAACCAACCCTCTCTATGTGGTAACCAACCCTCTCTGTGTGGTAACCAACCCTCTCTATGTGGTAACCAACCCTCTCTGTGTGGTAACCAACCCTCTCTATGTGGTAACCAACCCTCTCTGTGTGGTAACCAAGCCTCTCTGTGTGGTAACCAACCCTCTCTGTGTGGTAACCAACCCTCTCTATGTGGTAACCAACCCTCTCTATGTGGTAACCAAGCCTCTCTGTGTGGTAACCAACCCTCTCTGTGTGGTAACCAAGCCTCTCTGTGTGGTAACCAACCCTCTCTGTGTGGTAACCAAGCCTCTCTGTGTGGTAACCAACTCTTTCTATGTGGTAACCAACCCTCTCTGTGTGGTAACCAACCCTCCCTGTGTGGTAACCAACCCTCTCTATGTGGTAACCAACCCTCTCTGTGTGGTAACCAACCCTCTCTATGTGGTAACCAACCCTCTCTGTGTGGTAACCAACCCTCCCTGTGTGGTAACCAACCCTCTCTATGTGGTAACCAACCCTCTCTGTGTGGTAACCAACCCTCTCTGTGTGGTAACCAACCCTCTCTATGTGGTAACCAACCCTCTCTATGTGGTAACCAACCCTCCCTGTGTGGTAACCAACCCTCTCTATGTGGTAACCAACCCTCTCTGTGTGGTAACCAACCCTCTCTGTGTGGTAACCAAGCCTCTCTGTGTGGTAACCAACCCTCTCTGTGTGGTAACCAAGCCTCTCTGTGTGGTAACCAACTCTTTCTATGTGGTAACCAACCCTCTCTGTGTGGTAACCAACCCTCCCTGTGTGGTAACCAACCCTCTCTATGTGGTAACCAACCCTCTCTGTGTGGTAACCAACCCTCTCTGTGTGGTAACCAACCCTCTCTGTGTGGTAACCAAGCCTCTCTGTGTGGTAACCAACCCTCTCTATGTGGTAACCAACCCTCTCTGTGTGGTAACCAAGCCTCTCTGTGTGGTAACCAACCCTCTCTGTGTGGTAACCAAGCCTCTCTGTGTGGTAACCAACCCTCTCTATGTGGTAACCAACCCTCTCTATGTGGTAACCAACCCTCTCTGTGTGGTAACCAACCCTCTCTATGTGGTAACCAACCCTCTCTGTGTGGTAACCAACCCTCTCTGTGTGGTAACCAAGCCTCTCTGTGTGGTAACCAACCCTCTCTGTGTGGTAACCAACCCTCTCTGTGTGGTAACCAACCCTCTCTGTGTGGTAACCAACCCTCTCTGTGTGGTAACCAACCCTCTCTATGTGGTAACCAACCCTCTCTGTGTGGTAACCAACCCTCTCTATGTGGTAACCAACCCTCTCTGTGTGGTAACCAACCCTCTCTATGTGGTAACCAACCCTCTCTATGTGGTAACCAACCCTCTCTATGTGGTAACCAACCCTCTCTATGTGGTAACCAACCCTCTCTGTGTGGTAACCAACCCTCTCTGTGTGGTAACCAACCCTCTCTATGTGGTAACCAAGCCTCTCTATGTGGTAACCAACCCTCTCTGTGTGGTAACCAAGCCTCTCTATGTGGTAACCAACCCTCTCTATGTGGTAACCAACCCTCTCTGTGTGGTAACCAACCCTCTCTATGTGGTAACCAAGCCTCTCTATGTGGTAACCAACCCTCTCTGTGTGGTAACCAAGCCTCTCTATGTGGTAACCAACCCTCTCTGTGTGGTAACCAAGCCTCTCTATGTGGTAACCAACCCTCTCTGTGTGGTAACCAAGCCTCTCTATGTGGTAACCAACCCTCTCTATGTGGTAACCAACCCTCCCTGTGTGGTAACCAACCCTCTCTATGTGGTAACCAAGCCTCTCTATGTGGTAACCAACCCTCTCTATGTGGTAACCAACCCTCCCTGTGTGGTAACCAACCCTCTCTGTGTGGTAACCAAGCCTCTCTATGTGGTAACCAACCCTCTCTATGTGGTAACCAACCCTCCCTATGTGGTAACCAACCCTCTCTATGTGGTAACCAACCCTCCCTGTGTGGTAACCAACCCTCTCTGTGTGGTAACCAACCCTCCCTGTGTGGTAACCAAGCCTCTCTATGTGGTAACCAACTCTCTACTCTCTCCCAGGGCTGCCGTCCCTGATCCTGGAAATCTTCCATTCCGTAGGTTCTCATGTCAACAGTAATTTGGCACGCCTGTCACTGATAATTAGCAGCTCAACAAGATCACTAGCTGCTGAACGAGGGGCCATCTCCAGGAACAGGGTTTAGTTACCACTATTTTAGAGAATGGTGACAATATTCAGTTCACTATTTACATCTTTAGGGGTTAAAACAGGATCTACAAAGTTGCAGAGAATTGTACAGGAATTCGATATTTTTGTTAAAATATACTTCAGATCTTATGAACAAAATTATTATTCTACCTAATTATTCTATTGAACAATTCTTTTGAATTCATAAAGAATAAAACCCTGAGATAAGAAGCAAACATACATGGAATCGCTGCTTTAGATGTGTTCAGTTTATTACACTCCAGCCGGAGACTAAACCCGGTTCTCAGACAGAAGCCATTGATGCATGCAGACCCGGCCTACGCAGAGTTGATTTGGATGTTAAACTGAGTTAAACTGGCATGCGTCGGGGCGGGGCTCGAGTGCTCGTTGATAGAGGGCCGGAGGATCCTAGATGGCGCTCCATTTTGGCTCCGGCCCTGCTACCGCATCCGAGTGGCTTTATTTAGTCTCACCTACGCTCAGACCAGCAGCATGCATTTTTAAGTGGTGCGCTGTAAAACATTAAAAGCGACTGGCAGCGACGTGCGTCATTCGCTGCTACATTAGACCCTGACACGCTCCCGCGGTGAGGGGGCCGACAGGCCGGTGAAACGGGGGCAGAGCCAGACGCGCTCGTACATGTGACTCTCCTCTCTCGCGCAGAGCCACTGGAGGGGAAACCAGCGACACAAAACGATCGAAAGCCCCGGTGCTGACCTCAGCAGAACAGGAGCCAGTGAGGGCTTTGAGGACCAAAACATCCCCCCCCCCCCCCCCCCCATACCCATATTCCATGTCTCCTGGACCAGGAGGCTGGCTGTGTGTTCTGAGCAAAGGAGTGTGCAAACGCCCAGACAGCCAGAAACACAGCAAACAAGATGATGCAGACGAATGGACACGTGCATGTCTCCCCGTTCTGGGGTCAGACAGTCTGGGCACAGTACAGCTGGCAGCCCCTTGGGGCTATCATCTCTTTACATTACTGTGCTGGTTCCCCGACAGAGAACACTGTGTCCAAAACACAAAGCACTGCACAATTTGGCAGAGCTCCTGAAAACATTGTAGCACTTGGATGCAGCGTCACTGACACACGTTTACCTGCTACCATGACAACCCTAATATTTACCTAGCTGCACTTTTTTTGTTAATGTCTAACCTGTGGCCGCCTAAGGGAATGTATGAACACAGATGCCCCGGCTTTCCCATGATGCACTGCGGGATGAGCGTACCTTGGGGATGGCCAGCTTCTCGCCCTTTTCGGGTCCCTCCTCGGAGTCGGAGCAGGTGTAGGCGTCGCTGAAGGACCCCGGGGGGTTGTTTCGGGGCCGGTGCAGGGGCTGGAAGGTGAGCTGGGTGCTGAGCAGGTTGCTCACGGCCCGAAGTGAGCTGCAGGTGTTGGGGGGCAGGGACGGGTCGGCCAGCAGGTCTGTGATGAGCCCGTGGGCCTCTCCCATCACTGCGATGTCCACCGTCACGCTGGTGCCCAAGGACTGCGAGAGAGAGAGGGAGAGAGGGAGAGAGAGAGAGAGAGAGAGGGGGAGGGAGGGAGAGAGGCACAGATGAACAGACTTAGCTCACCTTCACAAGGCTGGCATGACGCTGAACTGACGCAGGGAGTGACGCTGCCCCCTGTGGGCTGCTGTGTGTGCGTTTGGAAATCTGAACCACACAGCGGGAGAGAGGAGGGAAGGAGAAAAGAGGGCAAGTGAGAGAGAGACTAATCTCCTCCGCAATTCACCTCCGATTCAGCAAGACTGACGCAAATAGTACAAGGTACTTAAAGGGGCAGAGAGGGAAACGGCCGCGCTAGCAAGTGAGCGAGAGAGGTAGGAAAGGAGAGCTATAAACAGATATACAGTACATACTGTACATATAAAGAGAGAGAGGGAAAGAGAGGCAGAGGGAGGGACAGAGAGGGAGGGAGAAGCATGTGCATGTTAATAAACTGGTCTGGATCGAATGCTGAATCGCATCATGCAACACAGAAAATCAGACTGACAGGGAGCATCTGCTGCAAGCCTCAGGAGCATCCGCGCGCCCCCTTATTCATGAAACGATCTTTATCTTTCAGCAGTGTTCCTGAGCCGTTACCATTTTATCAATGAAACTGAAAAAACAGAGGAAGCCTGGATGAGAGGATTTCGAGTGAGAGCGCGCAAACAATTTCTCCACGCCGTTTTTAACACGTCGATTCGATGGCGTGAGACCGCACGGATTGGCTCGGCAAAGTCGAGCCGCTTCATCCGTGAACGCGCTTCCCTTCCCCTCTGTGATCAGAGAGTAATTCTGGGGCCTGTGAGTCAAACTCCCCGAGCAGTTCCCACAGCGAGCAGATGTGCTGTCCAGTGAAGAGCGGCACGGAGCCCTGCTTCAGAGCTCCATCAGGCCTTCTGCCCAGCCTGCTTCATCACCCTGCTTCAGAGCTCCATCAGGCCTTCTGCCCAGCCTGCTTCATCACCCTGCTTCAGAGCTCCATCAGGCCTTCTGCCCAGCCTGCTTCATCACCCTGCTTCAGAGCTCCATCAGGCCTTCTGCCCAGCCTGCTTCATCACCCTGCTTCAGAGCTCCATCAGGCCTTCTGCCCAGCCTGCTTCATCACCCTGCTTCAGAGCTCCATCAGGCCTTCTGCCCAGCCTGCTTCATCACCCTGCTTCAGAGCTCCATCAGGCCCAGCCCAGCACCCACCCACAGGCCACCAGTCCTCCTACAATCAACAAACCACTCCATCCATTTTCTATCTACTTAAGCAGACTTACGACTTACCACATAGAAGCCTTAAACTGAAACCTTAAAGGCCAGCTTTCTCTTCTTGGTTTTAGTATCCAAAATGGCCACAAAATGTTTGCAAAGAGCTGTGACGTAGTTTTTTTTTTTTAGTCCCTGACCCTGCGCTCAGAGCACCCCAGAGCCCAATGGTCAGCTCTCTGGGTTAACATTCAGCAACGTCATTCAATAGTTATGCAAAAACAAACATTGGAAAAATAGCACTCGGACTCTTAAAATATGCAGACTTCAACCATTTTTTTTTTACTTAGTATGGAACACAAATCAAAAGCTCCAAGATGATATGAAAAGCTCAAAAACACTGCGCGTGGGCCTTTAAACTTAAACGGACAAAGAAACATAAAAATCTCTCTGTTACATGCTTGTGGGGACAGTTCCATGTTTCCACCTCACTCTCTTACTGGAGGACCACAGTTCTAATGACACAACAATCAGATTTTATTCATATAGTGAATTTTTACAAAGGATTTGTCAAAATACACTTCACAGTTTACCCTGGCATACACCCACACACAGGAAGCCAGAGGTGACAGTTACAAGGGAAAACTTCCTGGGAGACATGTAAGAAGAAACCTTGGAAGGAAACAGGAAGTAGTAGGGGAGGGCATTCTCTCTGGCTCACTCAGGGTGTGGGTTAAAGTCAGTCAGTTTTGGACGGGTCGTATGAAGCACCCTAAGATGATGGTACAGGGGTGGGGTGGCAGGCTAGAGCACTGGAAATACAGTACAGTTGTGTTAGCATTTTTGATACAGGCCTACGGCAGAGCTTACCTAGCATCTACTCTTGAGCCTTGAGTGACATAAGCCTCCTCTGCACTAAACTCACTTCCTAAAGTGCTTATAAAAGTTCTCTTAGTTAAGTTATAAGGTAATTTTCCTTGAGGTTACACAAATTCCATACGGCCACTTATCAGGATAACTTGGCAGGCAGAACGATCAGGCCAAAGCCACAGAAAACCAAGCAGGCTTTATTAGGTTCTTAGGGAAAAAAACTGGCAGAGAACTACTCCGCTTCTATTTGTTTCAAATGTCTGTTGATCTCACTTGACCAACACTGCATCAAGAAACCACAAAAACTAACTGAAATGAATATGACCGTGTTTGCGCTGATTTTCTACTGTGCTAGACCTTGCGTGAAACTGTTTTGTACAGCAGTTTGTCTGTGCCAAAGTGAATGTAACTTAAAGAAATCCTAGCCGGAAACTGAGGCTACTACCAAGAGCAATGATCTCTGACACATCCAAAAACAAACTTCAGTGCTTTATAATGACATAATTTCCCACTGATGTCATCTTTAGTGACCACATTCATTCTCCAGTCACTTCAACCAACGGCTGTTGGTAAGCTGGTGGGTGTATTGGCATCCTCTGGGTGCCACGGCTGTTTTCGGGGGATGTAATTCAGTTTCAGCACAGAAACACCAACAAGATGAACGGGTTGAAAAGGCTGAAACATGAGGCCAGTGGCTGAATCATGGCCACAGTTCTCTGAAATGCATACATTAATCTAATACGGATAAAGAATGTTTTTAGTGATGACCACATCCCACACCACCAATTATCATAATCAATTTAAAGTGAGGTTGGTATCAGGCAAACTGTATTCGTAGTCAGACCAGACCAGACCAGAGAGAAAGTGTGAAGTAGAGCAGGTCAGCCCTGCCTCGCTCACTTCACCCCGTATCCATATGAATGACTCAGAGTGACTAAATTATTGACAACACAAAGACACGGACAGCGGCAACCAATCCGGGCCTGATTCTGGAGTGTCACAGAGACAGTGTGACCGTTTCCCTCATTAACAGCACCCTCCCTGCGTGTCAGCTGCTCTGCGTTCGTAAGGACTTTGATCCGCCGGTTATTTTCAGAGCCGTTGGCGAAAGAGAGCCGCGAGCACGGGCTTGCCGGGCGATAAACGTCGAGGGCCGATTCTCTGTGCTCATAACCGCCACCTCGACCTACTTTACCGACACACAGAGCCACTCTGCCATTCATCCTATGGCCTGACCCCTAATTTAGGTCTTTTAATGCTGTAACCCTCACGGCCACTGACAATCAGCTAGAAATGCTATAGATGAGTCAAGTTGGCATATTCTCCCTCCTGTCTTTTCTCTCCCTCCTCACCACACACCGGTATATTTAAATGAGGATGAGACACAAGTCATGCACACATTAGTACATGTTTTCTACGAAGCACTCACACTCACGCACACACTCAGTGACAAGCACGCACTCAGACACACACACGCACGCAAACACAGAAGCGATAAGGCGGTAACTACAGTATATCATTACAGAGATCAATGTGTCCTTGTTTGACCTTCCAGTTATATCCTGTAAACAAGCACAGACGCAGTGGCCTGAACTGGCTAAATATGTTGTCACCACTTGTAGCTGCTAAGACAGGATGGAATTATTAGAACATACATACATGAGCTGCTATAACAAGCTAGAACCGTTAGAACAGACTGACGCTCTAATAAGAGGCCGGAGCTGCTGGAATAGTGCTTGGAAATGTTGGATCAGGGCTCCTCAGGTCCCAGCTAAAGCAGTACAGGTGAACACCAGGCCTGGTTCTGCTCAAGACCAGATGGCAAAGGTTAAAGGAAATTGCTCTGCTGTTTATTCTCCAGCTTCAAAATTCACCTTTCCTTCGTCTTTACTCTTCCTGACATTGGGCTCACCAGCCCATTTCTCTCCTGATGTTCCTCTGGTTGGATCATGTTTTGGGTCTGTGCTTGCATTACAGCCTCAGTGCCAGAATCTACTCAGGTTTCCAAGAGCTACTGAATCTGTCCATTGGATGCAGTGAATAAGAAAAGACCAGGCACAGCTCCAAGGCTGTGACTACTATTGTGGTGGATCCCTGCATTAACACACTTTTGCCATCTATTGGAAAAACAAAGCAACTGCTCCTCCCATTAATTGAGAGAATGGCGCGGGAGTCTGGGAGGAAATAAGAGAGACAACAAAGTTGCTAAATAGCAGCGAACAACAGCAAACAAAATACCCTAATAATTGGAAAAACTGACCAAGAAATAGACCACAAGAACTATAGCTGTGAAAAATCACACTAAAACTCTGTATGTGTATAGTGCACTGAATAACTGACCCAGCCTTTGAATTTGATCTTGCCAGCAGGCACATCAGTACCATGTGTGCACGGCTGCGTTTATTCCTAACAAGAGCATTACAGAGTAGAACAGCGTCATACGCCCGCACTCAAATAAGTATCAATTCAGCATATTCTGTCTGAATCATGAAGAAATAAACAACAAACACATGTTTCTTATCAGAAAATCATTTTGGAGATGGATTTCCCCCTCATTGCCGAGTTGAACAAAATTGTGGTCAAAAAAAAGAAAGAAGAATTAATAGTTCTTGTCACTAATGAGCCTGGCTTGAATGGAGACCACAGAGGCAATGTTGTGAGGACTGGGCTGGGGGATTTGGCAGCCTGCGTGAACTCAAAGACATGTGTAGCACTTGTGTGCTGGCTATAATAATGAATAATAGTTATATGGGGAAAAAGCAACTGTTGCTTTCATGCTGTGCTCTACCGTGTTACCCTGGAGATAAGCCTTCCATCAGGTTGGACTATTCCAGCTATGCGTTCCCATGTCTCATTTCTCTAAATCTCTAAACGCATTTCAAGGGACACACTTGATTCTGACCTCAAAGGATAAAATACCTCATACTGGTTTGCTGAAAAACATTATTCTTTCCCATTTTTGAAGCATTTTCAAGTCACCCAAAAGAACCTGACTTGCAGCTGATTTTCCCATTTACTGAATTGCCTTACTGTATAAAGACGTTGTACATGTTAAATATAATATACTTATTATGAACAGACTACATTAATACTATCACATCAAGATTAAGTGATTTAAAAGTTTTGCCCTCCTAGTTCTGTATTATGCATGATGAATGGAGTTCTTTTTAGAAGCAGGTAATCTGATTTGTGCACCGATTGGGTTGGCTGATACAGTGTAGTGTTACTTGACCACTTATAAAACAGGTGGAGATTAATTTATGAGGTTATCTCATGTGCATATGTAGATACATACATAGAACAGTTTCGTGGCAATTCGGTATTTCTTTTGTGTAACATTTCTGATTTTTTAAGCTTTAATTATTGTCATTAAATAAAGTGCTTTTATTTCTATAGACCATCTTCTGTGTACTATTATACAGCAAGTGGCAAAAAAAGCTAATGTTTTTCAAGTTCCTCATCTTTCACCATGTTTGTTTACTACAATGAGAGAGGGCCGGGCTCAGTCAAAGAGTGCATGTTGAACCTCACTGAAAATTGTTTCATTCTGTTTTTGTTCCACAACTAATGGATTATGAACTCACAGTGCTTTGGTTTTGAAAGAACTTCAGACATAATTGAATTTGTTGCTTAGAATCAAAAGAAAATGACGCTTGTGTTTGAATTGAATCTGGCCATGTGGCTGTTAGTAATCTGCAATGTGAAGTGATGACATATGAGTGTGACACTATTACATTCACTGACCCACTCACTCTGGCCCTTGAAATGGCAAAGCCCTTCAAGAACCATTTTAATATCATATAATGGGATCCCTGTCCAATAATGCATCTGCACAGAAGAGGAAAATTCACAACTGCAACCCATCAGACTCTCCAGGAGGGAGATTGAACCAGTAGAGACGGATTGTGACAGTCAGTGAGCAGAGAGAGGGGAGAGAGGTGAGGGAGAATGGAGGGATTTCTAAAATAAGGAGCAGCAATGGGTTGCAGACATGAGAGTGATGGTAAAATAGAACATAGTATAAAGCTATGGAAATGAGGGCGCAGCAAATTTAAATAGAAACACATCGTGGCAGGTAATAAAGACGTAATAAAGACCAAAGAAAAAAATATAGTGTACAATATTAACATTGCAAAATGTATGTATTCGGTTACTGTTGGGGGTAGGAGGGTAGCTCTTCCTACCACCCACATGGGCAGAGTCCCAAGCTCTGTCCATGGAGAGAGAAACCTTCTGTGACAGGGCATTACAGGACACAAACACACACACACACACACACACACAGACACGCACACACAGACACACACACACACACACAGACACAGATACGCACACGCACACGCACACGCACACACACACACACACAAGCAAACTCACTGATCCAAAAACACTCCCTGATAGCAGTATTCCCTTTGAAAGCCTGCTGCAACTTGGACTAAATGTTTTTTTTATGCTTGAATGAGATCTAACTACAATTACATTTTAGCCGATTACGGTAGAGAGCATTCCAAATGATTAATCGATACCGTAAATGGGTGAAAGAGGCTTTCCAAAAAGTGCTGTCTGATTTAATTCAAAATATATTGTGTCATTTATTCACATTTGCAAACATTTTCTTGTTTCACAAACCTGATTTAATTGGAATAAGAACCTCTAATTTAGCTGCCAAGTTCAATAAGTGTTTTTTTTTGCTTTACTTCTTTTGCAGCATAATTTTTCTTTTACTTTTTTTGCTGCATAATAAATAGTGACATAGCATTTGTAGTAGTCACATTTGTAGTATGTCCCCTGTACATATGCCACTTCATGTCACATCTGCAGACAAAGTCACAATGGCGTAGGGGACAGTACATCACAAATGTATCTGTCAACCAGATTACTGCTTAAAAGCCCTGGCTGTTTCATCTGGAGCTTAAATGACTATTATGCTAGAAGTGATTATTCAGAGCAGTGCTTATGGGAAGGTGTTCTTAGGTTAAAATAGCATATCGTAGCCCCAATAACAATATGAACCATGACATGATATGATAATGAAACACAAAATTCCAGAGAGACTCAAACCCATTTGAATTAGAGCCCCACCTTCCTCCCTCCATCTTATGAGCCTGGATGTGATGCTCTTGGAGCGCAATGACTGTGAAGCCATGATAGTTTATTTCGATATCTTATTATTAGGACAAGAGAAACAAAACAAAAGAAAAATCCCACTCAGTAAAATATTGACTGGGAAAAGGTCAGTCCAGTCGACCTCTGACATGCGACCTCCTAGGAAATGCGGTTTATTTTTTCTGTGGTAGTACGCAGCTTCCTGTTTCAGTCATGCAGTTCTGCTGCTGTGGAGCGGGACTCGGAGTAGGGGCTGGGGGGAGGATTCTCGTTCTGAAGGAGCTGTGTGTGGATTTGGTCTGCAGGCGGCAGGCATATCTGAGGGCTCCAGGCTCCACAATCCCTGTCTTTAACCCAGAAAACCAACGAGCTGGCAAAACGAGGTCCCGGCACTGGGAAAGGGTCCAGAGAAGGGGACCCTGAGATGCCGGGAGCCTGCCGAATGTCTCCCTTTCGCCCATCTGTCACTCTGTTTGTCCATCAGCCCTGGGCCCACAGCCAAATGTGCAGTAATAAGTCTTTCCCCTAATTATCCCAAACAGAGCTGCCCAGCAGAAGCCTCCGGCAGCTTCATTAAGAAAGCTAGAGGAGCAACTAGAGTGACTCTGGGCCAAACTCAACTGAAACTCGATGATGCACTGAAATCATCCAAAGGTAGTAGTTGCAACCTCTGAACACTACCCAGTTTCCCCTTCTCACTGTTTAGTTGATAAAACTATTGATAATACTCCATAAACAAAACACTTCTGACTTCTTTCTGCCTTTTGCCTGTATGACCCCAATGGAAAGCATTTTACTAGTGCTTTCATCCAAGACATTAAGAGCAATAAACAAAACAATAAAAAAACAAAGCCCTGCACTTACTGCAGCATTCATTAATAATCTTAGAGTGTACATGTTGGCAAAAACACTGCAATTCTAAGTGAAATAAGGAAGGAATTCAAACTCAAGACCAATAAAAATACTGAGCTAAACAAATAAATCCAGCAAAGGTCAAAGGACACTTGGACCATGCAACAGAGTTCAATAATGGACAAATAAGACACCACACAGAATATCCATGCAAACAGGCATGAGCAGCAAATGATCCTCCTTCAAACTATTTCTAATCTCCAAACAAAATCCAGATCTCATAACTCACAAGGTGAATCTGTGCATGACTTTGGTTGGTGACCTAGATAATTGACCAGGATTTGGTGTGCAGTCGTATTTGACTGAATCCTAACCATTTCCAGAACGAAAATCTGTCTAGAACCCATAGCTATTGAATGAAGCCTATTGGGAACATTTTCCCCAATTTAATTGTTCAATGAGCATCTAATCTGTGTATGCCTCACGGCTCTCTTCCCTTGGCACTGCTTTGTAGTCATTGGTCTGCCCATCAAAGGAAGTGTATGGTAATCCCTCTAAAATAATCCCCCTACGTTTATAACCACAGCAGTTAAAGAAGACATTAATATCTACGGGATGACTATTTTGTCCTGAACTTTGTCAAATATTTTGCTGCCTCTTATTAAAAAAAGTATTATTACACAATTAAAAATAACAATTGCCCCCATTTGCAACACATAAAGGACATAAAGCACCATAGCAGTTGGACTGAACATCCAGCCCTGGTCACCCCCACAGAGGGCTAAAATATGCCCACCGCCACAGCGGAATGCAACACGTCGGGACGGCAAGGAAACGCGGGATTGTTCTCCAAAGGTGCGTCAGCATCTGCACACCGCTGCCAGTACGCTGCGCTGAAGTTCCACAGCATCATTAAAATCCATTACGCCACTTTGCAGTGCCAACAAGAAACACATTTCCAGGCTCGGAGTAATTGAGCACGACGCAAGAGGGGCGTTAGAACTGCAAATGTGGTATTTCCTGTGTGCCGTTAAAAATAAACGACCAGAAACGGCTGCAACGTTCTTGCTGACATTGTATGCAATGCTAGCTAATAGCTTTTGCTTGAATTAGGCAGCAGTGGCTAACGCCATACACTAGCCAACATTAGCACTGGGCTAAATAGTAAAGGGAAAATGAAGCGGTGGTGTACATCCTGTTTTCCTGTTTGTTATACAAGACGCTGAAGGGGCAGCTGCGGACAGCAGGAAGCATAAATACACAATAAATATGGAGCAAACTCGGGAAAGGAGGTCAAGCCGATTCTGTCTGAGCGGGACTTTTCTCTCGCTTCCTTCATCTTTTGGGATGGCTCCCGCAAACGGAAAATATGCAACAAACATAACGTTACACCATAAAACTGATTTGCGCTGCTTCTTGTGAGGCCTTTTATTTCTCAGATTCATACGTGAAAACCCACAGTGATTACTGAGATGCAAAACACTGGGTGAGAAGAACACAGTATTAACCAACGATTTCCTCAAATTGAAGATGATGTCATCTTAAGGATTTCCGCATTGCTCTTTGAATCAAATCACCCTGAACAAAATGCATTAAGCCATTCTTCACTTATCTCTTTATTGCATCCTGTGATCATAACATTCTCACATCACCTGGCAGTAATGGACTGCATGCCTTATTTCCTGGTGTGTGTGGGTGTGTGTGTGCTGTTTATAATGTATGTGTGAACACATACAATGTGTGTTTGTATAATGTACTGTATGTAATGTAGTATATGTGTGTGCATGCAAATGTGTGTTTGTACTGTATATATGTGCGTGCGTTTCTGTGTGTCTGCCTGTGTGCGGGTATGCGTATATGTGTGTGTACGTGTCGGCGTGTGTGTGCGTGATTTGGGGGGGTGGGGTATGCGAGTGCCAGCCGGTGTATGAGTGTTCTGTGCATGTGTGAACAGGAGAACACAACTAGCCTGGGATATCATCCAAAGACGCCAAAATAGTGGTGGTACTCAGGGGAGTTTTCCCACAGGGTCAAGTGGTGGACACACAGAATGGAACAGCTCAAAGCAGAGCCCTGACAGAGCTGTGTCTGCAATGCTTTAATCAGGCTCAAGGGGACCCGGCACCCAGCGACTCGTATTGATTTCAGCTTTCAGAGGATATACACCCAACGCCTGAATCTGAGCATTAGATCACTCACACGGCTGTCTTACAGCACACGGCACACTCAGACGTACACTGACTGACTGCATCCGCAGAACCATACTGGGATTTTATGTATCTATTCCGAACCTTACAGCTTCCAAAAATAAAGATCACAGACCTACTTACGCTCGCAGTTACTGTCTTGCTTACTCCTCAGAGACACTTCATTTCCTTATTAAAAGGAGCTATCAGCTATTTGTGTGATGTGATTACTTTGTCTCTCCCTTTTTAGAGTTCAGAAAGAAATATTTTTTTATTTATCCTGGTAATTGCTACCTTTACCTCACTTTCTTTCAATGACAACGAGTCCGCACACAGATGATAACAATACCTTCCCTACCCAGAGAAAGTAGGTGAACAGGGTTTTCATGCGACAAATACAACAATCTACATGTAACTGTAAATAAAGAAAATCCATAAACCTTTCCAAGGAAATTCCTTCATGGATCTTTTTTTATATGGTATAATGAAGTTGGATATAATAATTAGTATGAGAATAAACACCATTCTAATGACAAACGGGAGGTTGGCTATTAAGGGGAACAGTGCTAACATGCTAAGTAAAAAGAAAAAAACATTTTTTTATAAGGTGTGGGTACTAAAGCATAATAGCCGAAATACTGAATACTACAGAGATGAACTCACAGAATACTAAAGACACACTGAACACTAACAGGATCATGAATTTTTTGGCCATAATGCCATGAGGGCTGTAGCTACTGAAATATGAGACTTTTATATATAGAACAGTGAGTCTTCAAGCCATTATCACACCTAGGAGGGGAAGGCAGGTTGATATAACCTTGAAGTAGTACCAGGTATATTTGGGAATTGCCAGCAATAAAAAGTTGTGAAATGCGTTTTGGAAATAATTTGCAATAATTTTCAGAGTGAACCTGCTCACATATCGGCGTTATGAAACCAGCCCCAGAACACTAAACTAAGCGTTTGCACACAAGGCCAGATCAATGATGAAAAACGGAGCCACACAGATGGTGCTCTGCGTCTAAGGGTGAAAACAACTTTACCCCAAAGAGTAGGGCTATAGTGTGGGTTACGAGCTGTCGGGTGAGTGATGCGTTATTGGGTGGGTGATAAGCTGTTGCTTGGGTGATAAATTGTGAGCTGTAGACTAGGTGACAACTGCTTTATTTTATTGAATTTTCATATCCCTGTTTTACACGAGTCTGGATAATGTGGGGGGCTCAATAAACCCCACTGCACTGAAGTGTTACTCTCACTGACGCCATCATTTCAACAGTGGACATTTGGTAATTGCTCTGGGCCTTTATGGACCTTCGTCCAGGTGTTGGCGTGACAGTGTAATTGCAGTTGAAGCACACAGTATGGCATATACCTTGGGGGCACACCTGTGATCCTACCTCCGCTATTTCCATTATCTACCCTGAGAGTGATGAGTCACAAAGACACAATGTCCCAGGGGTTTTACAACAGCCGTTTCCTCAACACGTAGAGAATTTATATGGCCAAGGATCCACTGTAAACACTTGACAGGCCAACTTCACAGCAAGCGTCGAGATTAATTATGCGTTGTAATTGGCTCTTCTGCCAAAGCCTCGACACATATTTTAGCAATGATATAAACTGATCAGTGCCTGCACAAGGGTTGCTTCCAGGTCATTCACTTTAATATCCATTTATTTGCCTCACTAACTTCAATTTTCATCCAGCTTGATGAAACCTTTTTTGTAGCTTCACATCTAAAAATGCAAGAAAGGAAATTAAAATGGATATTTTAATGGCTGAATATTTCCATGAACCTGGCCCTACTTCATTTAGTCACAGAATATGCATTTCTTCTCACTAATACCAGATAACAGGTGAAAGGTTTGGGCTCCAAACTCACTTTTCTCAAACGAAATCTCCATGCACAACAATGTTCCAAAACCAATACATCTTAAAACTGAATATGAATATCTAAATTGTGCTTCCTGCACATAGCTTTCCATTGGATTTGTAACTTAAGTGTTCACGACATTCTTTATAACAAATTTGGCTGGTAAAATTACCCAGCTCATTGGCAAGTGCATGCTGCACTTATCAATAAAACCTCATGGTCAACAAGCTTAGAAATGTTCTATGATTTACAGGTTGAGCGACCTGCAAATCTGGCCTTTTCTCAGACACCAGATTCATTTCACAGAAATAAATTTAGGGGAGGCTTCTACAAGATGTGACAAAAAGCCGAGACAGGTTTGAATGTCTGGAGTTTTTTTACGATGGTGCGCTGACAGAGCCCAGATTCCTTGTACAAAGTAAAAAATGTCAAGTGTGCTGCTACTGCATCACTTTCTCTCAATCTGTCAATCACATCAATCACCAAACTTTCACCTTCAGCAGCAGCAACCTTTGCAACTAACTGCAAAAGTGCCTTTCACCATATAAACAAGTCTGGCTTTATTCTTCTCTTTTCCTTCTAACACATACCCTTGCACAAACACACACACACACACACACACACAAGCATGCACTCATGCACGCACACAAGCACACAGGCGCGCACACACACACACACAGAGGTGCACACACACACAAACACAACACCAAAAACATACAGAAGCAATACACAATCCCATCAGTGTGGGTAAACGCCTTTTTGTTGTAAACCAAGAATTGACTTTGGCTCCACAATACTACACAATATACATACCACAATGCTACAAATACAAATACTACATAACTGGCAGTAATGTGTTTGCAGTTTGCAGTTTGTAGCAATACTCAAATCCAAGCCTGTTTCCAGCAGCAAATAGACACTACAGGTGTGGTGAGAGGGAAAGAGAAGATGGTCAAACCTGAGTTAGCGGGAAGCCACTCCCCGCCGGCTGACCCCCGTCTCCTTGCCGACACCCTCTGTTCATAATCCTACCACCGGTGACCCCCAAGTAGAGGCACTTGACTTGTGGACGACAGCGTCTCAATTCCTCCAGTGGCAGTGCCCGTGTCAGCAGTGGTGGTGACCAGAACATTAGCCCACGTAAGCACCGTCCGGCGTGTGAACGTGTGCCAGCTCCCTGCCACTGCAACCTTGGAGGAGCCGCGCGAGAGAGACGCCACCAAGGAGCTACGCACGAGGAGGTGGGCAGCACAGGAAGCAGTTATATTGAATATAGCCGTTGCCAGGAGACAGCAGGGCAAAGAGCAATGCCTCAGTCACACACAATAAATACTTCTTCGGGATGAATTTGATGCAACAACCCCACCTTCCTCTCATTCTAACAGTTAATGGGCTTGAAAGGGGGAAAAATGCAACACTCTCCGACGATGAATGTAATGTACAGCACAAATGGCACTGCACAAACTCCACCAACAAAGCTGGGAAATATAGATCAGCTCTCAGGTAAATGTAGCCGAGCCATTAGCTTTTCTCCCTGAAAATAGCCTCATTCCCTGGGCTAAGGCTCACAGTACAGTGCACTTTCCAGAACAGGAACACGGCATCACAGTTGCTTATACAATAATATACAGATACAATATAAACAATTAAAGCTAATATGATACTGTAATTTAGAGGCCATATTTAGAGAGCAAACTGGCAATGTCTATACTTCCATCCTACTGAATTGCCCATGCTTGTGAGTGACTACCACACATGTATTATATATTATTGGATGTCTATTTCAAAAGCAATTGCACCAGGTTTGCACTGCACTGAACTGCCATGATAACGGTCTGTGTCTTGCTGTGATTAGGCCAAGTCTGTAGGTCTCCATTTTAAGGATATCCTCCAGATTCTGGAAAGCACGCTCACACATTGTCCGGCCTGGAGCCGGGTATGTCACATTTAGATTTTCGGAGGGACAACCTGGCAAATTCTACGGCGGCCAAAAACACTCAATCTTCTCCCGTTGGGATAGCGGAAAATCCCAGCCTGTGGTGATTTAACTGCGTTTTCCTGCTTCCTGCTGAGGGCCCTGTGGGCTTGAGAATGCCCCTGTCAGGAGCTTCCTCTCCTTGGTCCTCCTCCATCATGTGAGCGGGACACTAAATGGTTTTGGACATACTGCAGATCCTTTGGTCTGAACAGGTCCCCATACCTGCTTTGCACCTAACACCAGAAATCTGATTGCTCAGTTTCATGTATGTCTGATTATCTACTTCAGTGTAGTGCTTGCATATCATCACTGTGAGTGTGGTAGCATGATGCAAGATACCTACTCTCTAATGGATCATAATATAAATGCTATGATGTAAAGTAATGAAGCGTTCAGTACTAGTGAGTAAAGTGGGTCTCCATCCACATTAATGTAATGCTTGTCGGCTGTTTTTAAGGGCAATTGTTGGCACTATTTCGACTGTGGAAGTATGAGTATGTTTCACCATTCAGGCTGCTCATTACAGGCTGTGCAGTGCACGTGTTATTGCTGCTCTGATTGCTCTAGTGACAGAGATTTAATGCACCGTACCACATTAGCCTGGCTTGTTGCAATGGGTTGGAGCATCTGTCAAATAAACACATAAACGCGACAGCGCAACAAGCTTCTCTCTCGCTTACCTGGGATCCACGGGAGCCTCGCTTGTGTTCCCATTCTGACTGGGACAGCATCTAGGGGAGGAATGAAGCGCACGTACACACACACACACACACACACATCGATACACACATGCAGCAGTACACACATACATACACACACACACACACACACGCCCACACACACAACACACACAGACACATACAAAGAGAGAGAGAGAGAGAGAGGGAGAGAGCGGGAGAGAGAGAGAGAATATTAAAATGCATTCCTCATCGTGGCCTGACAAGCACACACGCAGGCGAGTCTCTCAGCCTGATACGCTGCACAGTGAGGCTAAAAATAAAAGGTGACAGCAAAGACGGGGTTTCTTGCGGGTTTCTCCATTTTGCTTTCCCCCTACTTTCTATTTTGTTCAACAGGGCAAGCTTATGATTCAATTTCACAGTCAGGTTTGGTTTACATAGTTCTCCACACTGTCCGATGGTTTCCACGGAGCTGAAAACTTTATCCACCCTAATTAACAGGCAGTACAATCTCCTGCAGGCGTCCGTGAAGCCATCTTCCACTTGCCTGGGACAGTACACAGAGATACAGAGGCTGGTCTATCACCCCTAACTATCCCACATCACACACTGCCTGGCCCCAGCAGCAGAGGCTGGGACTCCATACTTTTGAAAAGGTCATGCAAACCGCAATGTATTAAATCTACAGTGATGCAATATGTCATTCAAGATTTCAATGTAAAATGTCTTGTACTTTATGAATAATGATCAATAAAGCTCTTTCGGAAATCATAACCCCTCTGGCAAGAACGCAACGTTCCCTCAGCGTCCCTGTCGCAATCTCACCACCTTGTTTCCAAACCGTTGCAAAAACATTATTATGCACGCGGGGTGTTTTACGTGGAGGGGAAAAAAATAACAGAGATAAGTCTACGAGACTGGGGAACATTTTCCCACAGTGGAGAGGAAGTAAACAAAAGAAAAATGTATTTTCGGGGGCACATCCTACATGTTTAATAGTTTGCGGTCAGGAGGCAGTAAATCAGCTGTATCTGGTTGCCGTGAGGGGCAGACCACGGCCGTCCAGCTTTGGCCCAGCCCCTGAGGACTTGGCCTGGGCTTGTTCGCAGAACTGAGCGTCGGCAGTTCTCTCAAGGAAACAATACACCGCGGCCCCGCTATCACATCCTGTTAAATGTGCGGTGAGTGGAGCTGGCGAGATCAGGGGTTGTTTAGATTTGCTCTCAGCTCTATCTTGAATGATTTATCACGGAGTAGAATGGGGAAGTTGTAACTTTCCTTATATGGTAGAAATCATGGCAGGTATGTCATTTACACAGCTGCTGTGTGATGGAGGAACTCTTCCCAGTCCATTGCTCATCCATCAGGGCTGTTTATGCTCTGTTATCAAACTACTAATGTAAATATTTTCACACCCATATGCATGTGTCATCACCACTGCTCCACAGTCCTGCTATGGCCCCAGCTCCACACTGCTGCTCTGTCCACTGCTCCACACTGCTGCTCTGACCACTGCTCCACACTGCTACTCTGACCACTGCTCCACACTGCTGCTCTGAGATCCCATACATGCCAATTGTATCAGTTAAAAGCATTGGGGGAGTCAGAGTAGAGACAGTAACCCCTTAATATGCTGGCTCACTGTTGATGCTCTCTGTAAACCTGGTGCCTGGATAACGGCACTAGTAGTCTTCATGTTTTGTGAATGAATACCATACTGTATAACCTCCATGGAAATATTGGGAGGGTTGCTTACAGCCAAAATTGCTCTCTTGCAATATTGAACATCTGGACAAAGTCATAATGTTCCAGGGGTGGAATGGAGTTAGTGGAGGCACTTAGATTCCATTCAAGATACCTCTGTAATTTTTGAAGTGGCAATAACGATAGCTTCCTTTGTTTTAAAGATCCACAGCAGGTTCCTCACCTTCTCAATGACTTCCCTCATTTCCCTTATTTCTCAAAAGCAGGAAATGGAAGGAAGACCTTTGGGTCGTGATTAGACCCGTACACATCCCATAGTGACAACAACCAAGAGCCATCCGGGAGATATCCCTCTGACATCCATCATTGCTTTCTGTATCAGACATTTTCAGAGCCTCATTTGGAGATGAATCTGGAGTGGCCTGCTATGGCAGATATGCTGGCTGGAATGGTGTGTTTATAAAATAAACTGCTTTGTGTTTATACAACTTTGAGCACTTGATGAGTCCAAAACAGGGCAAATGGACTATATCAGAGTAAAATATACATTGACAAATAAATATACTGTACACATAACTGATTTAACGTTGAGCGTAGCTCTACCTAGGTCTACCTGTGGGGAGAATTCATTTATCACAGAAACAGGCTAAAACCATATGCACCTTCTACTAGTTACACACACGGTAAAGCCATTTTAAATACACACAACAAAACCTTCTCATTTAATAGATTACATTTTGCAGGGATCATATTGCTGGCCAGTGATATTTTGTAAAATCATGATTAGTAGACAAAGTAGCTCTGTGGCTTCAACTGTGTAAACAGGAAGCAGGACTACAAAGACGTGGTGCTTGCAAAAATATGCCTTCATTGATACCTGAAATCAGGCAAAACATAATATAACACAAGTATCAAGATCTCGCCCACTTCACTCCTCAGAAAACACACTAAATGTTCTCGCAGCAGCTGGCTAAACTCAGACTTTTGTGCGAATGCTACAGGCTAGCCGGCTTTTGGCCAGTCGGGAGGGGACTGGAGCTCTGAGCAAACTGAACACACAGCAGAGTAAGTGTTGGGAGTCCTGAGAGAGGCCTGCCGTTCCACCAGGCTGTGGTTACCCCCCCATCCCACAGGTGCACTCACAGTGAAGGCTTGCAGATGGTAGATTTTAGAGAGAACCACATTACCCCTGGATGGCCGATGGATTCCAAGGAGGTTTTTTTTACATTTGTATTTTTTTAATTCCGACAGTAATACTATGCATGAAAGGCCTTCTTTGAAATCTCAAAACATTATTCATGGACGTCTTCCAAAGTCTCTAAACACTGCAGACCGACACGGCAAAATTTTAAATGTCCGCGTCTGGGCGCTTTTTTTAAAATAACGCTACAGCGCCCCTACGAAGTGAAATAATAATGGCGCCGTCTGAAATATTCCTCTGTGAAACATGTTAAAATCATTAAGTCGGCACAATTGAAAAAAGCAATACCTTCCCATCTTTCATAGCTGTTTCCTTGAGTGGTATAATTGCACCTTCACACAGATTTGCTTCCCTGCCACGTGAAGGATATCAAGAGGAGTCAAGCTGATCAGTAACACTGCTGCAATATTGAAGCAATGTTGTGACAATGTTATATGCTTGGTTAATCCAAGCAGTTTGGCAGTGGCTACAGGTGACATGCCATATCTAACCCTAAGCCCCTTCTGACTTTTAAAGCCTACAGTACTAATCTGGGTCCAAATGAGGCTAATGACTTAAAAAGGGTGCTTTTCTCTGGAAATGGTCAGACTGAACCCCCTAAATCTCTCATTTCCTCCGAGCTTCCTGAATGGAGAGAAATAACATGCCCACGAGTCTCACCAATAATGCAAGAGTACATTATTTATAACATATTTTCTTCATTATTTATACTTGTCTTGGGGATTATATATCTTACATTGGAAATATTATTAATTTACATAGTTGGATGCTTACGGAAGAAAGCTGGGTTAAGTACCTTCCTCAAGGGGGCAACAACTGTGCACCCGTCCTCTACCTCCCCCCCCATCCCAGGGTCTGAACCTGGGCAAATGTTTCCCCAAAACGCTAGACCAGGGGCCTGTTCCACAAACCCAGACCCAGGCCAAATCTGGAATTTTGGAGGGTATAGGTTTTACTCTTGTCTCGGTGCGATTATCTGGCTAACTCAGTAATCCTGCTTTGTGGAATGGACTCCAGGATTACTGAGTTAGCTGGATAACTGCAGAACTCGGAACAGCTCTTTTTACTTTCAGATATGGGGGGGGGGGGGGTTCTGGGATTTACTCAGTGAGGCTATCTGGCTAACTCAGTAATCCTGCTTTGTGGAACAGGCCCCAGACATCTGATGTTTTCATGTGGCCAATAAATCCATAATAATTTTATCTTCACTTGAGGCATTGCTTTCAGTTCAGCAGAGGAAAGTGAAGCCTTGGGTCGACCAGAATATGAAAAGTATTTAAACGTGCAAATTCCTCCAGAGAGGAAAAACGGCAAAGCTTTGCGGTGTGTGTGTCGTCAACAGCGAGCCCTTCAGACAGTCTGTGTAAATCTGTCCTACAGAGACACAGAGATGGTATTCTCCACCGTGTTTACATTACCCTAAAGAAACCCGACACCTCAACAAATAAACAGTAGGCCACATCAACTGAAGCTGAAATGACTGTCATCCAGATTGATTCAGATCTTGTCCCTTGCATAAATTGTCGGTCTAATCCATGTTATTCATTTTAAATGGCAAATGTCAACCACTTTTTAGTCAATTCACCCTTACTCTAGACTCCACAGTTACTGAAGCTGGTCTCCATTTCCACACAGCAAGGCGTGGATCCGAAATGAATGAATCAGAGCACTCCTCACAATAAGTATTAATGGTACATTATCGGTACAGTAATTTTAGTCAACATGGCCCATGGTCACATAAAGCACTCAAAAGTTTTAAAAGCCGGTTTATCAGAGCTCAGATGAGACACGCTATAGGCTAAAAATGAATATGTTAGCGTGCATATGTATTTTATATGAGACATGATGGCAGAATCTGTGGCATGCACAGAATCTGTGTGAACATCCTCTCCTATCCTTGCAGATGCAAAATGGATGCAGTCGACTGAGGAAAGCTTTCATTATTTTCCAGCAATCCACTGTTAGAACAGACACAAAGCTCTGTCGTCAATCATATGCAGACATGACATGCAAGGCATAAATTACAGACCTCCCCGTTCCTTCTGAAATCTCCGTCCTGCCCTAACCACCCCCCACCACTGCCCCCTCCCCTGGGTGTAGCCGTATCACTCAAATCCTGTCAGCGCTCCAACACTTCCCACCTCACCAGTTTCTGGCTGACCAGTGTTAAAACCCATAACCTCACCGCTCAGCCTACTCAGTGCACTCTGATGGGCTCCATTACGGCTCTAATGCACTTTTAATAATGTAAGAGTAGAAGAGAGCAGGAAATTGCAGAGGCCTAATGCAGTGCTGCGCAAGATTACCACCCCCTACTTTCATAATCATTCATTCATAACCAGTGTGATACTCATTGTCTCTTCCTTTTGATGACTTTCCTTCTGGGAGCCTTTCTGTTGATGCCTTCATCTCCTGCCATAACTGTTTCTTTGTGCAAGTTCGAATATCAATCCTATTGAAAAAAACAGTCAAGGAAGCTCTAATAAAACTGATAAACGCTCAATTTTACAACTTTCGCTGTCTTGCAGCAGTATTCTGTGGTCACATCACATTTTAGCACTGATTTAAAGAGCTTTACACAATGCTCAAGAAGAGTTCAAATTGGTTCTTATAAATTATTGCCAAATTTTAAAAAGCCACAAGCACCACATATTTTCCCCTCATCCAAACAACCTGCCTATTCCACAAAGTTCTGTTTTACATGCACGCATAGTGCCGGTCGATATGAAAAAGTGGAGCGCACTTTCGGTGCGTATAGATGGTGAAATTTGTAGCCCAGGGTATTTTTAGCAACTCTGTCTCTCTGCCCCTAATCTGGCCTCTGTCTCTAATAATCCTTAGCCCAATCATACTGTATTTAGTTTGGCCTGCCTGCACACTGCTCTGAGTGTATGTATGATTCTCCTTATAAAAGAGGCTGTACAATGTCTTACTGTGCTTATCCTGACTGGACAATGCACATTAGGCAACAGGCAATGAGCATGAGGGCTGTCTGTTTGGGAATGATAGTTGGTGTAATACAACATGCCACCTGCAGGTGGAGGTACTCTCAAGACAAGTGGAGCACATATGAAAACACCACAGAGCAGGAACAGTAAAGCACTCTTACAGTATGAACTCAGCCTCCAAGCTGACAGGATGAAAGAAAGAATACACTGTGGGCCTGTTCTGTGGATGTTCTGGTTCCTCGGGAGTGTACCAGAGTGCATGAAAACAACTCTGGACATCTCCATTAGCCAGACACGGTCACATTTTCTCTGTGGCGAGACATCGTCATCCCATAAACAAATGTTTGTGTTGACATGTGTGAGGCTCACACCACAAATACACATAAAGTCTGAAATATACATGATTTAAGCACACAGCAGTGCTCTCATATGCTCATATGAACAGCTGCTAGAAGGAATATTCAGCTTGCTAATGTAACCACCGTCAAAAATTGTAAACAGTTAAATAACATGGAGGAACAGACAGGCAAAGTGTGTGTGTGTGTGTGTGTGTGTGTGTGTGAGAGAGAGAGCCAGAGATGCAGAGAGAGAGAGCCAGATCCAGCAATTAAGATTGATATCAGCAGTGGGTGAAATTACACTTACCTACACTACACACATTCACACTACACACTGACAAAGGAGCCTGTCTCACCCAGTCAAATCACTCTCACTTCCTGTTTGGAACTTAAGAAAGTTCACCGTGGGGCCTGTGCACTCACTCCCGATCCCAAACGCCTGCCTGCTACTCTACCGTTTCGTTTTTACAGCTTTGTGTGCTGCAAAACAACACTAAGAAGAGGTATAACCTCCTGGTGCAGTACATAATGACTGGATGGAGAAACACAATGCCTTAAGTAGGTATCGTTCAAATGATGCAGTATAAAATCAGGAAGCAATATTTGTGTACTTTCTCCCCAAGTTAATGCAATCTGGATGAAGCAACTCCTGCATCAGAGTGAGAAATTGGATTCAGCTGGAGCAGACTTAGCATCTGTGCGTTGGCTGATGTTTATGATCAACTTTTTATGGTACGTTTCTGTAAGAGTTCGTTCAGAGGAAAGAATGGTGTGCATGTTGTTAATTCTTGTATTACTTCAACTTATACAAGATTAACAATAGAATACGGAGACCGATAATGAAGTCAACAAGCTCCATTAAAAAAGGATGCTTTTTATCTTGCTATGATTACTTTTTAAATTAGTTACTGGATGTAATGAAATTACATCCAAGAAAGAGCACTAATGAATAAATAAACAACTGAAGATGATTTGGCTTGGTCTATACAGAGCCACGTCATCGCCTACGTTTTTCAATAATTCCGACAAATGAAAAGTGTGTTTTTCTCTCAGTGGGAGTGTTTAACAGGAATCATTGAAAAATTCTGTTTAGGCAGAACAGGAACTTCCATTCCAGTAAAAACTGATTCCAGTAAAAAAAATAAAAAAATAAAAAAATGTTAAGCCTTAGCACTGTCTCTCTGTCTTTTCCAGACAGCACCTTTACTGTGGAATTTTTGTGGGATTTGGGAATACGGCTGTCTCTTGGTGTATGTATGTGCGTGTGTGTGTGTGTCTGGTGGGGGAGAATTTTGGTTTGGACATCAAGCAGAATTATCTGAGGCTTGACTTGTTAGAGGCTTCATTGCATGTGTATGCATGCCTGTGTCTGTGCGTGTCTGTGTGCATGTGGGTGTGTCTGTATGTGCATATGTGTGCGTGTGTGTGCCTGTGTGCATGTGTGTGTGTGCGTGTGTATGCCTGTGTGCATGTGGGTGTGCCTGTATGTGCATATGTGTGCATGTGTGTGTGTGTGTGTGTGTGTATGTGTGCGGTGGGAGAGGGGTTTGGTCTTGGGCGTCACTCAGAATTTGCAGAGGCTTGGCTTCAGATGTGCTGGACAGAAGTCATCCAGACAAGCAGAAAGCCAGAACACTGCATAACAAGCCCGTTTTCTGTGAAAGCAGATCACACACATGGCATAAAACAAAAATGCTACATTTCTAAAGATGAGCGTCCTGTTCTTCTTTGTGGGACAGACTGCTTCTTCTAAATTTTCACAATGAAGCTAAAATGAAATAGGAGGAAAGAAAGCCAGGCTGATTCCATCGCAGGAAGACCAAGGCAATCAGGATCCCACAGCGATAGCAGTGAAGCGTGATGGAAATGGATGTGATTTATATTAGGGGAGGGACATTTTCTCTTCGCAATTACAAGCTGATCGGTTCTTGCATCTGGACGAGTACTCTTTTTTATTTTATTGATTTTTTGTGCCTAAAGCCCGTTTTACAGCAGCAGTCCTGCTGAAAGGACTCATTTTCTCCAGTGTAGGCCAGTCCACGTGAGGACGCCCCTGATAAGATAAAAGCTTGGCTTGTTCTGAACTGTTACCAGGCAAGGCTGTAGTCTGTACGGACTGGGGCTGTTTACAACTTGTAAGCTATACATTCTTTATGCTTTGACCTGTTACTACGGTAATTATATAAGAATGAACAATTTCCGTTCATATTTTTCTTATTGCATTTCTTATTAAAATTTTCATGTTTATGAATCTGCTGGGACAGTAGGCTACTCACTTACTTTAGTGAATGGCCTTACCACAAATTCAGTGCCACTGCATCTGTTTTGTTTTCTGAAAAGAAGTTAAAAAAGAGGTTTAAAAAAGGGGGGTTGAAAAAAGTTATTGGAGCAGTGTAATTATTTACAGGTTTGCCATGGGGGGGTCAGGCTTAGCAGGTCATTTGCGTCAGCACTGGAGGTAACGGCTGCATGGAGCTGCCAGAGAGGAAGGCAGAGAAAGGGAGAGATAGACCACCGGGTGGGTGGGTAATTCCACATTCTCCCCTGGGGCTGTTGCTCCCCTAGTGCCCTTGTCTCTTTAAGCAGACCATCCACTAAGTGTGAGAGAGAGAGAGAGAGAGAGAGAGAGAGAGAGAGAGAGACAGAGAGAAACAGAGAGAGAAAGAGAGAAAGAGAGAGATTCCATCACTAATCTTCACACCATGACTAATCATCTCTCCCCGTCTGCATGGGGCTGGATCAGACGAAAGCTGGATCTCTGTTTGGAGGCTTTCCCTTTGTGAGACTTTGTGTATGACTCAAGAAAACCATCAGGGTTTTTGTGGACCACGTTTTTAGATATTTCATTAAAAAAAATAAGATTTGACAATTATGGTTGGTTGCTATGAGCTCATATTGGGTTAGACATGGTTCAATATGTGATTATGCCATAGTAAAGTAATGTCAGAACAAGGACAGTAACCATCACATTTATCAAGTATTGATTGATAATGTAAATAAAACAGTGATTCCTATTCCCAGGCACTGATCAGTCACTGCTACTGAAAGGCCCCAATCACCTGCCCATAGTGCTGATCAGTGAAAATCTGAGTCATCTGTAGCACATTCCAGGCCCGCCAAATGGGTGGTCTTCTCTGCACATTTACATGATGCAGTTTTACCAGTGAACTGACTGGAATCTCAACAACAAAATTAAATGGCTAAAGATCAAACCTAAACTCTCCCCTGGCCCCAGGAAAGGTTGAAGCCCTGAACAGTGTGTTTTTATATTAATGTTTTAATCTGTACATTTTGTAGGATGTTTTAACTAAGACACGTTGAGACAAAAAAAAAAAAAAAATGGAATAATCAATGACACACTGATAGTTGCAGCCTCAACAGCTACTGCTAAAAATGTTCCACATATTGCTTCAGTACGTTTTACAAATGAAAATCTCTACCGAAATATTGGCTCAGAGCATTCCAATGGCAATCTCATTACGAAAAACAAATTTCAACTACATCATCAAGTTCTGCATATTAAGTTCTGTAAATAATAAAATGAAATCCACCTGAACAATGTTACTGCAATTCATCTGGAAGTCAGAACAAAACAAATTGCAGTTCCCTACTGGGCAAATGTTTAATGACAATTCCACTGACATAAACCCTCATGCAGAAAATGTGCGGTGAATGGAATGCATTGGCTGACGTTTGCGGTGGTCCAAACGGCATTTTCTCCCAGAGACGTGAGAAATGGACTCATTTAAACAGGGCTATTTATTATTTTTAAAAAACGGCTGATGGATACATTTTTCAGTTTACATACGGGCCCCCTAGATTTATATGTGGCATACCGACTTCTTAACCTTCCTCGCCAGATGCTCTACTTCAGGCCAATTGTGACGCAAAAATAGTAATTAATTACATTTTAGTTACTAGATTAGTTTTTATTCCCTGTGAACTTGGATAATCAACACCCGCCCCCCCCCCCCCGTAATCCAAAGTGGAGCAGTCCTGGGGACCTGATTCACACCGAGGTCCTCATCTGGTTCTCATTCCTATCCAGATGGGGTGTGCGGGGGAGCTGGGTGACAGCTCTGCCCTCCAGAACCGAAGGCTCTGCGACTACTGGATGACTGCAGCGGTTTTTCAGCAGGGGTCGGGAGACCACGCAAACGTGACCCCTCGTTCCTCGGAAACGGAACTCGCTGGGGGCGAGGCGTCTGCACATGAGTTAGCACTATTGGAGTGCGAGTACTAATGAACTTGCTTTTTGGCATGAATTTCAGTCACATGCCTTTGTAAGGTAGAATAGCCTATCTTCCCCTAGGGAGGAGTTAGGGTCAGGACTGTGTCATACCCTCTTAAGAAAAACTCCCAGGAACTCCTAGAAACAGCGCTGCACTGATGGTTGAACTCTGAAAATACACTGTGCAGTCCTGCCTTCTATCTGAAGAGTTCAAAGCCCTCTGCAGTCATTAGGATATAAATGCACTTTGAGTCCCTGCTAAAGGTTGGACAGATGGGTTGCATCTTGAGCACAATCTGGGAACAAAGTAACATTTTCTTTCAGTCTTGGGAATGGTCAGTTTGTGGATGCCACCTAATATTGTGATATGATTTAATACAAGCAGAAGAGATGTGGCCTGACACAATATGCACTTTTCATCTCATAAATAATGTTGTTGAAAAGATATACATAACACAAACAGGTCATTTAGTACAGTGTTTCCAAAAAATATATATCAATATTTCTAACATAAACACTGGTCCAAAGCACTTTTTGAGAGTCAATCACTCGCTGACGTATGTTGGCTGATTATTGTTTGGCACTCCCTGGACAGTACAATTCTAGCCTTGAGCCAGCATGTAGCATAATTGCCTTTGGAAACACCACAGCGTTGTACAGGCGCTCCGGCAGCCTTATCCCCCTCAGTTCTTACTGCAGTCACTGGGGATACCAAAAGGATTAACAATGTATCTGCGCAGGAAAATTCGGCAATCCGCTAAGACGTGTTTCTGCGTCTACGTTCGGACTTACATACATGCCCTGCCCCCTCCCACAAAGGGTTTCTGACCTCACCTTCAGATGGGAATGGAAATAGAGGTTCAAAGAGACTGAAAGGATTTTAGTTACATCCACAAGAGACCCAAAATGGCTTCCCCTCACCACGTACTGTATGAAAAGTCAAATTGGTCAAATAAGTTCTCCAGTCTTCCACTGGTTGCTCTTATAGTTTGTTTATTGCCTGTTTTTCGGGCTGAAACAAAAGGTATGGAAGTTTCATGCCAAAGCCTGACTGGTGTAATATTTCTTCTAGGATATCAAACTGTGAGGATTGCTTTTATAAAACTTCAGGCTCTTTACTAACAGAGAGAGAAAGAAAGAAAGAAAGAAAGAAAGAAAGAATTAGAGAGAAAAAGAGATACTGTAAAATGTATCAGCATCTTGAATATCAGACAATCTGATACAAATGTAAACAGGTAAACATTTAACTTACCAATAATATTTCAGAAGCAGTTACTGACACCAATTTACGTGTAAATTGTTCCCACGTGGGAGAGATGAACAATGCAAAATGAAAAAAATACAACAACAAAAAAAAACTGCCAAAATGCATTACAGTCAGTCCTGGCATATTTACCACCATAGGCAACAAACACTGACACTGTGTGTGTGTGTGTGTGTGTGTGTGTGCGTGTCAGTGTGTCTCACAGACATGGCCCATTAGGCATGGAAAGTGAACAATATTTCATACTCTCTTGTTTGTGATGTTGTGACACACACAGCTATGACAGGTTCCAGGGCAGGGGCAGTCCTGTCACTTGATTGACTTGTCTAGTGACATGAGGGCTGACAGACGCTGGAGCTGGCTGCTCTTCCCGTGACTTTGCTCCGGCGTATTTCAGCTCTACCTGATTTGAGCCAAGAGCCGTTCTGTCGCAGACAAACCTAGACTAATGCCATGTTTACCATCCCCAGATACAGTAGTAGGCTCTGCAGTCCTGCATAAATCAACATGTAGACCCTGGATAAATGACCATTGCCAGAATCCGCTGCTGCTTGTTTAGATTGCATACAGTAACATAGAAAGATCATAGGAGGGAAATATACAAGTATTCACTGCCAGGATGTTTGGATATTTATTGTTTGAAAGAAAGTGAGCTGTGTGAAATTGTGGATTACCCAGGGACTGTCAATATTTGAGCTATGGAGAAAAATAAGCTAGTTTATACTGTATGTTCACACAGAAACGGACATATGGGCCCATATTCGTTTACACACACAAAAACACACACGCAAACGCACACACACACTCGGTACAAAACCGTACACAGGACAGACATCAAAGTAGATGCAATTTAGGATAGTGCGGGTAGTTGTTTAGGTTTCCTTACTTTCGGCCCTGTAACACAATGGGTTTTAACTGGGCTGCTCTGCGTCAAGAGAAGATCCACTTCAAGATGTCCAGAAGAGCTCCGCCGAGAGTAACCAAGACTAACGTCCACTCTTCATGAAGACCACACACATCCCACTTCCACGCAGGACGTTGAGCGCGCAGTAAACAGTTTGCTAGATTTACTATACTTAATTCCGCAAGCAGAATGAGCCACATTAAGCCAATAGATAGTGGAGCTTTCCCCCAAGTTTCGCACAGTCCTTAAATCACTTCATGCCAAGGAAAACACAGCTACGGCCCTGTCATAAATCACTGTCGCGTAGAAGAGAAAATGTGCGCTCAAGCTGGACAAATTCAATCCGACCAAACGGTAAAGGGCTCCCCCAGTCAATAAACAACAGCTACACGCCACTGTGTCTTCCTCGCCAGCCAAAGAGGCTGGGCCTTAATAAGGAGCATGTGTCGATCGCGCAAAGACATAAATCAAGCACCTCCTGGAGCCTGTGACTGTCACTGCAGGCACAGCCGCCTGAAATAAGCTGTCAGAAGGTCAGGAAGGCCTTTTTACCGTCCGTGCTCATAAAAAACATGCGTGCGGTTACGAGTTTGAAGCGCGAACAAGCCGGGGCCTGGTCCGTGGCCACACGGATGGGTCAGAAAACGGAGGAAATGGGAGCATTCGTGCTCTTCCCCCAGGCCTTTATCCAGGTGCTGCAATGCCACAGCTCCTTTTGAGTCTCGTATTTCATACTTTAATATGTTTTTTATGCTAATGGCTTCACAAAAATGTTTCCCTGCACTTTCCTCCGTGGTTCGGAACTGCTCATAAACACTGCTAGCCTGTCCTACCAGTGCAGTCTTCCATGAGTTCAGGAGAAAGCGCGCTCACACGAGTGACCGCCAAAACACACCACGGCGTGGAAACCACACCAAGATGGATTCTGTCATCGTCAGCCCTTGGCTGGGAAGCCATGGTGTTCCAGCACGGCCTGTCTGGCACTATGATGCATGCATAGCCTCCAGTCCACTGCGCAGAGACTGGAAAACAACGGGGTCATAATTAGAACGGCACAGAGCCCCGATGCCAAAAAAACAAAGTCCTGAACATGAACTCAAAATTAATAGCAATGTGGTGTTATTTATAAAGGCTTTATAAAATATTTATAAAAACCAAGCAGTGAACACAGCAGGACGTCTTCCCATGGTGCATCACTTCACTTCACAATGCAATGGATGACAACTTATACAGTATTTTGGGCAGTAAAAGGTATATTTTCTTGTGATTGAAGTGATCACTGAAGCGTGACTAAAGAAGTAATAACACACGTGTCAATGTAATTATTATTATCATTACCATGAAGATAGATTTAGACAGAGAGAGAAAGAGAGAGAGAGAGAGAGCAAAAAGAGGACACTAAATACAGTGCACATCATGTTACAAAACTAGACAGGGGGAGAATGTGTGTTCACATCTCAGGACTAAACTACCTCCCTGGCTTGGGTTCCAGGCTCAGTGGCACAAGCACAAGGACATCAGGTCAAGCCTGAGGTGATCACACAAGCAGGGCAGGGTGGACAGAGTTAATGTCTAAAACATCTTATCCAGAAAGGGCCGGTGTGTGTGCAGGTTGTTGTTTTAGCACAGGACTGAGACAGCTGATTCTACTCATCAAGGTCTTGATTAAAGACCATGATTAGTTCCTTAGTATAATCAGGTGTGTTACTGCTGGGTTAAAACAAAAACCTGCACCCACGCCGGCCCTTTTAGGATAAGATTGGACACCTCTGGTCTAAAACATCACAGTGCAGGTTGGCATTCCCTATCGGACCTGGAGAAGACCACCCATCACTACGTATTCACTGAGATCCCTGACGGAGGGACAAAATAATAATTGTAGAACAAAAAGCGTAATCCAAGCACGCTCAAAAGTGCATGTGCAGGGGTTTGGGGGAGCGGGAGAGGACAATAATAGAGTCCCAGAGCAGTATTAAAGACTACTGAGGGATCAGGAAAATATCGTCAGCCGAATTGGTTCGGCTGTTGTTTAAAGAATCCTTACAAAAACATACACGTCAGTGTTTTGTTCTTTTCCGTGGCATAAAACAGGACTACGCCCCCTCCTGAAGGAGCACTCGGCGCATGCGGCAGACAACACCTGACAGCCAAACCACAACAGGAAATCCCCCTACCCCCTGCCCTGTGAACTTAGCCCTTATTTGTCCTCCAACAACTGCCATGTACTTACTGTTCCTCATGATATTATTCATTAATATGTTATTGATTCTCTGCTTATGACACAAGAGTAAATCACCACATCATAAAAGGCCTTCCTAAAGCATAATAAAAATATATGTGCAAAAGGGCCGTGATTTACGTCCCAGGACACTCCTCTTTTCCTCTTTGAGAAGGGAAAGATTGCCGATGAAAATTATGCGGTTAAATCTCCAAGTTAAATTTAACCGTGGACGCCGTGTACCCATCGTACGACATAACCAATCTGTGTCAATTAAAATCCCATCAAGCTCCTTCTCCAGGGTGCGCGGCGTGCTGCGTGGCGAGACCGCCCCTCCTTTTGTTCCGCCGGAACGTGCGCGTAGCCCGCGCAAGGCGCCGGAAAACACAAACACCCTGCCGTGGCTACCTGAACGCGGCCGGCCGCCCTCCCGCACAATGACCACGAGTGACGGGTGTGTGTGTGTGTGTGTGTGTGTGTGGGGTTCGGTCGGTTGCGAGAAGGCGCACTTGAACCTGAATGGGCCGTGCGACGGGGTCGGAATGGCTCGCCGACCCCGCGGGGCTCAGTGCGTCACGACTTCGCCTCTCCCTCTCCGGGGCGAGCACGACGCGCGAATCTGCATAATGAGCGGGCGCAATGCGGCCCCCTCCGGACCCACCGCCCGTCCGGGGAGCGAGCGCAGTGCTCGCCTCTCTGACGAGCGCCGCCGGCACAATGCTGCGCGAATGAGGCATTGTGGGAAGGCACATCCTTCCCCCCGCTCTTACTTAACATTGTTCACTTGCTTACCAGATGTCCTAGTGAAGGACATCTTACAATGGTCACACGTCCAACCCAGCTGGGCCTTCATTGGAGGCAATGACATTAGGCACCATGCTTGTGGTTGAGACAGTCGCATCTCGTCTGATTCTAAGGGCCACCCTGGGCTCTGTCCACTGGACCTCACCCCGCCCGTGCTCACCCGAGCTCTCTGCGTCATCCACACACCACTCTGGGAATGGCAGGAAATCTGTGAAGGTGCTAGAAGATGGACTGTGAGGCAGAAAAAGATTCCCGTTTAAATAAAGACAAGAAAGAGAATAAATCAAAGCGATGGTTTCTAAACTGGGAGTGCAGGACTGAGAGAAAGAGAGAATGAGTGAGCGAGAGTATGAGTCAGAGAGAGATTCACATTTTTATACACAGAGTCAGTGTGGCCTGCTAATTCACAATGGTCCATTTTCATAACCAAGCTATTATAACCATAATAAAACATCATATTTGTCTTTCTGGATGTCGTGTAAGGTGACCTCAAAATGTGTTCAAGCGTTGACTACACAATGTCACTCAGCACACAGTATTACATGCAAGTTTTTGATGATGCAGTTGTAAAATACGTCAAAACCCAAGAGAAACATTGAGGACAATGAATTAGTCATCGATGACCTCAATACCTTTTGTTATCTACAGTATCATAACTCAGGTACGGAAGAACCCAAACTCGTCAACAACAAAAAAGCCATAACATACTGCAGTAAATCCAAGACTTACCCTCTTCAAGAAATGAGTTTCTTACAGCTGAAAATTACCTGGAACAAATATTTTCTCTCTTTCAAAAAAAGCAGGGATTTCAAGGCTGACATTTACCAAAGTTCCTACTTCAGCTTTCCTAAAAACTTACTTTCATTAGTCACTTCTTGTGTCCATAAAAGCTACAGTAGTATTATTTCAACAAACAGAGTGAGGAGAGATTTCCTCTCAGCCATAGTTGACAGTATCAGTGTTAAAACCCCCTCTGTAGAAGGCACGAGAGCGATGCCCCATCAATAACTCACAATGCAGAGGTTAATGATTGTTTGAAAATATGATAAAAACCCAACACTGAATGTTCCAATGAAACAAAACCATGCCAGGCAGGCATTTCACATAAGTTCAGAGACATAAACAGCGTAAACTCAGGCCAGGCCTGTCACACACTGAGGTTTATGCATTAAGTACTTCCAGACTGAAGTGATAGGGCATGAGTGAATGCAGGTTGTCGGTAGTTTTCTGTCTGTTTTCACACACTCCCACACCTACAGAACAACGTATTTGAAGTCTACGATAATGCAAGGGAGAGATTGCTCACCTCATATTTATCTACGAACACATGATAGACATCTCAGATTTGTAACCCATTATAATTTATCTCGAGTAAACATTGTGTTTGAAAATAAGACTGCAGCAAAGTGTTTGGCTTAGTCACACCAAGTACAAACCTATCAGATGGCATTTAGCCAAACTAAAGGCTAAATTTTGCTTAATATGTCCGACCAGACACTTTTATCCGGTTTTGTTTTCTCTTTTCCTCCAGAGAACAGCCCTAGGTGCCCTTAGAGAGAGAAGGCTGATGTGTAGTTTATTTCTCAGTCAGCAACGTAACACTGATGTACGTCATGATTGTCCGGACAACATGCACAGCTGGAAGCTCAATCGTGAACAGGGTGGGGAGCTGTCAGAACCGAGGGTGAACTGGGGCGGTGGGGGTTGTAGGGGGTATTGTCTGATACAGACCACAAACCTGACCTGTATACAAACTTTGAAAACCAGGAAAGCAGGCATGTTGCAACCCTAAGAGGAAAGTGCACATGTTTGGCGAGATCTGTACTCCATGTTTGGTTTGGTGGATTGAGAGCAAGCCCTGGTCGGTCCCCCGGGGGGGTCTGGTCGGGAAGTGGAAGTGGTCACTAATGCGCTGCACAATGTGCTTTGATATTATGCCTCGCTTTCAAAACACAGCTCTCAAACGTGTGTCTGTGGCTGACTTGTTACATTCACACGACCTCTGAACTTGTGTATGAAGTCAATGCTTAAAATAAAAGTCCTCTGCAAAAGTCAATATGTACAGAAAACCTGAGCCAGATTGTTTTGCTTAACAGCTAATGCCACATACTACGTTTGCAAAATGCACTCATGACTCGAGTTCATGAAGGACAAACTATTTTTTGGGAAATAAAAAAGATTCAACTGTAAGTAATACCATAGTCTCGTGTGCAATCATCCCACATTTTGTTTTTCATTTCAATTCAATGGGTCGTAAAAACAATTGCTTTCCTCTTGGATTTGTTTGAAGTTTGAGCCTTATATTTACTTAGCAAGTGCTGCATCAGTGGCTATTCGCGTTCGGAGGTGTTGAACAGCAAACTTGGTCTTTCCAAAAGGTCAGACGCAGTCCTCTCTTTGTTCCAGCCACAGTAATCCTTCTCTAGACCCGGTCACTAAGTTCATCTAAGTCCATCACATGCCCTTTTAGAAAACCAGTGAACAGGAAGGTTGAGTAATCACGATGTCTAAGTGAAGTACAGTAGATGATTAGAGTTACTGAGGGGTAGCCCACCTGCACTTATGGCTTTCCATTAACTGCAGAACCGTCACGGCACCAAAATGAGTGACCAGCGTGGCTTAACAAAACAAAACAAACGGTATTGACTGAGGGTAGCCTATGCAAACTGGTGCTGAGTGTGGCGAAAAACACATCAATCTCATCACACGTGTGTGTGGTATATGAGTGCGGGGTGCTGCAGAGGCCGGCAAACCTCCCTCTAATACACACTAGACCTGTTCACTGCGATACCTTCTTTTTACATGATTAGTTATTGAGTTAGGTATTTTTATTAAACAATGCATTATACAACTGAGGAATATTTGTTTTTTGGGGGTTTTTTTACCATGAAGGAATTCATACATTAATAATATATTATAATAAATAATATTACACACCAGTGCTCATCTTGCTTCCCACTGTCTCGTTTCACATTGCATTTGCTCAGGCAAAATAAAAAAATGTATTCAAATAAGCCAAGTTATGTAAAAATGTTCTGTTCTTTTTTTACAGTTAGACCAACCTCTATGGCAGATTCAATCTAACTGCCAGGGTGCATTGTCCTCAACTTCGATGAAACAATTCAAGTCCTGACACTTTTGCAACATTCTTCAATAAAAAACTTCCAGGGCCAATATAACTTTACAGTTATAACCATACACTTAACCAAAACTTACTACTAAAACTTTACTCTAACCCTAACAGTTATAGCATATGCCCCTTATAACTCTTGCTATAGTCTGATTGGCTATGAGCAAATTATGCCCATAATTACCTGTGGGACCCCTAGCCGGAGTCCACAGTGACATAGCTGGGATTCGATTTTAGACTGTGGGCAGGTCACCGAGCCAAGGACATACCACCCAGGAGGCCCCCAGCCTGATATTTTCCATTTTAATCCACGTCCGCTTAAACAAACAAAGAAAACGTCAATGGCTTCCTCTCATGAGCATCACAATTAATCACAGAGGAGGTGTTTATTTGCTCTGGCTTTCCAATAGGTGGAAAAAAAACTTAACTCTTCCTGATCCTGACACTTCTGGCATTCAAACACAGCCACTGACTGACATGTACGTTATCTTGGTTACTTCAGAGGTAGGAGGAGTAAGACCAAGAGAGAAAGGGAGCGAGAGAAACCTGCTCTCAGATGGGATTACATAAACCTTTCTCCTGACAGAAACCTCACGTCTTGGCCTGGGTTCACTCACTGAGCAATAATCCATGATCCCTGCAGCAGACCTGGCAGCCCTCCTCTCGCCTGAGAGGGGACAAAAGACACAGTATCCTCTGCCATCACCTACAGGAACAGAAACACTCATTTCTAACCGCCTACAGGAGCAGAAACACTCATTTCTAACCGCCTACAGGAGCAGAAACACACATTTCTAACCACCTACAGGAACAGAAACACTCATTTCTAACCACCAGGAACAGAAACACTCATTTCTAATCACCAGGAACAGAAACACTCATTTCTAATCACCTACAAGAACAGAGACACTAATTACTAACCACCTACAGGAACAGAAACACTCATTTCTAACCACCAGGAACAGAAACACTAATTTCTAATCACCTACAAGAACAGAGACACTAATTACTAACCACCTACAGGGACAGAAACACTCATTTCTAACCACCTACAGGAACAGAAACACTCATTACTCTCTAATTACATTTTACATTTACATTTTAGTCATTTCGCAGACACTTTTAATCCAAAGCGATTTACAAGTGCATAGGTTCCACAGATTAAAAGCATCAAATACACATGAAGGGCTGTTCTAAACAAAAAGACAGTCATCGTAAGCAATTTTGTTAGACAAGAGGGATATTGGAAGGGGGGGGAGCAGGAGGGAGGACTAAGGTAAAGTCTGAAAAGGTGTGTTTTTAGTCTGTGTCAAAATATGGGGAGGGATTCTGCTATCCTGACAGTGGTAGGCAAGTCATTCCACCACTGAGGAAGCAGAACGGAAAACAGGCGTGAACGTGCAACTCGACTGCCAGGTGCTTGTAGTCAGCGAACCACAAAGCGACCAGAGCTTGCAGAGTGGTCTTGCTGGCGAGTAGGGAGCAATTAAAGATTGTATGTAAAGTGGGGCAGTCGCCTTAGCAGCCTGAAATGCCAACACTAGCACCTTGAAGCAGATGCGTTCGGCAATAGGATGCCAGTGGAGGCCAATGAGGAGTGGGTTGACATAATCACCTACAGTACAGGAACAGAAACGCTCACAAAGAATCACCAGCATGGACAGAATATATCCTCTTGTGCCATATACAGGAACAGAAAAACTCACATTGTCCTGAATCTACACAAACCGAAATTCTGCCCTTGTAGGCAGGATAACCCCCACACACCTCATCTATGTTTTTAGGGCTGTTTACAATAATACTTTGCCACTGTACCAAACTTCAGGATTGTTGCAATATCTGTGACAGTGCTGGCACTTCTTTGTATAATATTGCCTACTGATAACATGCATCCCCTCTGCACCCTGGTTCTCTGTACTTGCTTTTATTTTCCCAACAGCAGGAACAAAACGCCGGGTTCAGACACAGTTCACGAAGAGACTGCTGCAGGGCCATCCCCTACCTTTAAGTTCCTTTCCTTCAAGCGTGTTTATTTTTTTATTTTTTAAACAGGGCAGCTGCTTTGTCGTCACACCTATTAATAAAAATGAGTGAGGGTGGAAAGTGAACTTATGTAACGTGGAGCTCTGCGTCCCTTCCCGAAACACCAGAGGATCCCACAGCCGTTCACCCCATGTGATGCAGCTGTGGCAACCGCCAGGGTGACCTCTGAGCCTTGGGTGCAGCGGCCATTTCCGTTCCAAAACAGCAGTCCAAGCGCGAGGGAAAGCGGTGCATGGGATCGCTGAGACAAAGAGCAAACACTGAACTCGGGAACAACACGGCTGGCCATTCATAATTCAATCATTTGGTGGAAGCCTTTTTTTTTAAAGTGTATTTTGCATGTCAAGCAAACACTTCTAGAGTGGTAGACTAGAGCTGAGCCAAAGTACAATCATATAAGTGCCACCTTCAAAGTGCATGGCTCAAGACCTGCACACTGAAAGGACAGAAGGATGCCGCATACATGAGATGTTAATGTTCTAATGAAGGTGCATATGGTACAAGGAAGCCGATTCTAAGACCAGCTCTGAGGGGGAATACATCTGGGAGGATTGTGAGGATGCAGTGGATTCCAGGCAAAAAGGCATGGCCCTTGCAGTCCACACAATGCTTGATGTGCTCAGAAAACCGAGGCCAGTGGTGCTCAGCCAGTATTGAGACTATGAGAGAGCAAAAAAGAGAGAGCGAGGGAGAGAAAGAGTGATGGAGAGAGGGGCAGAGAGAGAGAGAAAGAGAATGAGAGAGAGACATTCCTGCCAGCCTCACATGCACAGGTGTGCTGATGGGGTTTGTGGGTTAATGACTCACTCATCCCCATCAATCTCATCAATCCCATCAGCCTCGCTTGTCATGCTAATGGAGCCAAAACTGTCCAGCGGGAGGTGGTTCAACCTATGCCACGGTCCGCTCGTGATTGCTTATTGATTAGATTACCTCATCCAGCCACGTAGGCTCAACAGACGGGCACCCACTGAAACTCTTCACTGAAGGCCTGGGCTGAGTCAGGCGAGAGGAACCCAGCACCATGAACAAACCCCAGCACAGCAGGCTACCGCCTGCAAGGTTTTCTCCCAGCAGGTTGGCTTTGCCGGTGCAGTTGACTGCAATGTAGCCCTAAAGACTCTTCAAGCCAAATGGGTGTGTGGGAGTGGAGGGATGTATCAGCACTTTAGGTGTAGTGGGTAAGGTCTGACACGCGAGGCCCATTTTATGGTTCTCAGTGTCCTCCATGCACTGTCTGTGTCCACATTACAGCTCTGGAGGACCTGCCTTTCCCAGGATTCTGCATTCACATTCAAAGGTTATCTGTTTATGTTGTTCCTTGCCTTACAGTTTAGGAGGTAAGAAAATGGAAAAAACCTGGGACCAAGTTTCTCGGCTGGTACATCTGTTTCATTTTCGCAACGCGTGACTGTTTTATGCATGTGCAGCAAACGGCTGCCTGATCTATAACTCCTTGTCTTTTCTGATCTCTGTGTAAACCTCACACATATGATTCTTCCTGTTGGTACAAGGCTAAAGCACTGCAGAAATGGAAATTTAATAAAAATTCCACACAGTAAGACACGAGACATCTTTTGTTTCCATGGATAGTCTAAATCTGTAGTCTATTTGAACCTTTTGGAGTCTCTATTCATTTGATTTACTCAAAAAAGGGGGAAAGAGAAACAATGCTTCTATTTGCAAAAGTAATTTGTTACAATCCGCAAGGAGACTAAGAGGTGGAGCAATGGATTCCGGACCTTCTGTGAGGAACAGATGGCCCGAAATTCTACATTATTATAACACAGAGCTTTTCTAAACAGATGCCCAACTCCGGTAAAAAAATATCGAAAAACAAAATGCAAACTTCATTCAAAAATGAAACGCCTTCTGCAAGGACACTGACTCCCACAGCACTGACTTTCGCACATGAGAGGTCATGAGACACCTCCATCCATAGGTCACCTGGTCTTGCAAGCCACCCTTAAACCACAAACAGGAACCACTTTAATGGCGACATTCACAAACTGGTTACAGTAAATACTACAAACCGACCGCACCACTTCCCCATTGTAAATAGTTAAGCTGGAGGTTTAACAGCTTCTTTTAACTTACACATGATCCTTGAAGGAAAACAGGGACAGGGACAAGGGCAATGTGAGAAAGTGTCATTGATGAGAACATCCGGGCCTGCTGCAGTACTCTAGGTTATTATTCTTGGGACAGGGGTGTCCAGTCTAATCCAAAAAGGTGCAGGTTTTTGCCTTAGCCAAGCTCTATCACACCGGATTCAACTAATTAATCATGGATTTCAATCAAGACCTGGATGTATCAGGTGTCGTAGTCCCGGCTAAAACAGAAACCTGCACCCACATCAGCTTTTCGGATCGGACTGGACACCCCTGGCTTAAAAGAATCTCAATATGCATTCCAACATGGATAAAAGTGTGCACTTGTATTGTTATTCCACCATGACAACAGGGAGGGAAAAACAGTAGATAGCATTTCTACTTCTGAAATCCAATGTCTGCCTCAAAAATGTTGTTCATAAGGACATGCGCTTCAATGGATTAAGGAAGGTACATTTATGGAAAGGTTCCATAAAATAAGGCCGTTTAAAAACTCCCAGACGAACTATACAGGGCTGTGCCACATATTTATTATAAAACCAGAGGCCACCCTGGAGAAAAGAGCCTACTAAAATCTGGGCAACTGGTCATCTTTTTCCATCTGGGAAATTCTTTCTTTTATTACACCATGTGCATTAATCTAATAAAAACCAGACGCTCCAATAATTGAGCATTCAGCATCTAAACTGATTATTGCACCTGAAATGAAGTAATGGATCAGAGATGTGAAGAGTGAGCCAAACAGTAGCCATTTTATGGCCAGTCCATCTTTGTGGCAGGTGCCCTTTGCTATAACAGGCAGTCCACAAACCCCATAAACTCATATGGCCTCAAGCGACAGCCTGATCCAGCACAGTCCACATATTCATCACAAAGCTGTCGCCCAGATATCAAAACTTCCCACATCGATGACCCACACAGGCTTGGCAGAGATACATTTGGTTTAGCCATTAAAGATATTATTAAAGATATCTGTGAATGAACGTCCATTGCGTGGTTGTTCAGGCCACATAAATTAGTATTAAGTAAAGATCAACACAAAGGTCAGAAACCTTGAGAAAGGAGAAGCAACTGCTGTGTGGCGTAGAGAAGCCTGGATGACTTTGGCCTGATTTATAATGTTCAGCTGGGGTCAGAGGGAATTATTTCTTCTTTTTCCACTGGCTTCTGTTCCCGTGACACCCACTTCCCCTTTCTGAGCGTGTGACCTGCCCTGCCTCATTAGGCGATGGGGACGCGGTGGCAGGGAGGAGCTCAGGCTCCAGGTTGATTGGGTTAGGTCACTCTTAAGACCCGGCCCACAGAGAGCCCACATTAACCCCAATGTCTCATCAGAGGAGCGGCGGTGATCGCACTCAATGTTCTAACCAGGGCGTCTGTGCTGTTCCAAATCATTGTAATGGGCTAACCACAGACCCTGTCCAGGCCCCGATAGCCAGCTAATTTATGACTGTCATCTGCCATCCACCCCACCTCCACACCATACACATATGCACATGTTGTGAGCGTGGACAAAAAGACACCCGCATAAACAAACACACACACACACACACACACACATACATATAGAGCACACACTCTCACAGTCCACTGCAAATGAAAGGTGATTGAGTGAGAACGAGGGCAGACGCTCAAACCTCAGGCCCGTGTCCATGTGAATGGAGCCAGACAGAGGGCTCCTGCATCGGGTTAGAGCTCGACAGACGTTCAACGTCACGCGCAGACGCACACGCGCATACCGTACGCACACCTGCCCCGGCTGACGTCGACACAACACTCCTGACCCCGCTCTTCGCTGCCTGCTCATTTATCATTAACGCAACGGGCCTGCCAAGGTGCACTTCACAACCCAGATGACATCAAGTATGAAAAGGCTCGTCAGCACGTTGGCATTGTTCAGCGAAGGGAGTTGTTTGTTTTACCTCGTCTTCACCAGTGTTTTAATTACCTCCCAAAGCAGCGAGGCACCGTAGTCCACCCGGGCTCTGCGGCTCCTATCCCAGAGGAGTGGTCCACGGAGAGACATTCTTCAGATTCCCTCAGCACTCAAGCAAACACCGCATACCCCACGTAGAGTCACCGTTTTAATTAACAGTTTCCCCCATTGCATACCACAGGGCGAGCCTTTTTTCCATGGAAATGACCACATGAGTTAAAGACTAGGTCCCCATCGTCAACCATATCCATTACTGATACACATTACTGTGGCTGGACTATAGGTTGCACAGAGCAATGGTAATCTAACTTGATGGACTGTGCATGTTGATCGTCCTGCTGATGATGGGGGCCATGTAAACTGATTCCTTCTTGGAGATAAAAACAGATCATCAGCATGTTTCCATAATTTGTGTGCAACATCTAAGTATTGATGTACTGTACACATGACAAGATGTTTTTGCTTTTTCCCCCATTCACATGGCTTATAGGTTGTACAGTTTTACAAGTACACATCCAAATGAAATTTTTTCTGCCAATTTACACTGTTCAATGCCACCATGAAAGAACCTTTCCCTGCTGTGGGATGATATAAATCTCTTGTTGCTTAGAATTTTTTTTTTGGGTGGGTGGTGGGAGTCGGGGGGGGGGGGGGGGGGGGGGTGTTAAGAACACAGGAATCCTCCAGGTTGTTTCCAGTACTTGCACCACCTTCCAGAGAGCTGCAGTACTGTCAGGGAAATTCCAGCACAGCGTATTTACAGCACAGTGCTACAGAGAGCATTCAGACCGGTCCTCCGAGGATGTGGAACCACAGCACCACTCCATAAATTTCACATGCCTTCCACACCAAGGGGTACATTCGCTGGCTTCAAAAACGAGTAAAACAAATAAATTTAATGAACTGCGTGATGTAATAGTCAGTGCTGCCTTCAATGCCATTCCCGGTGCTGCCCTACAAACTGCAACACAATCTTACATTCGGATTCGGTTGACTTCATGACACTTAACAATTTTCTGGCAGCTAGAGTGAAAATCCATTCAGCGTCGAAGGACCACAAAGCAAAAGTTGCTCAAGCAAATCGTGTTCAGAATCACAATCAAAATCGATTGTAAGTGGATTGGCACAGGTGGACTTTGAGTTTTGGGCTCAGTGAGATTTGGGTGAACCCTGTCCATTGGCATAAGGGAGAATACAAATGAGATTGTTATTTCAGCTCTCCCCCCCAATGTGAAAATGAGCCTCGCATGGAAACAATTAGAGCCCCAGACCTCGCCCGTTTTTGCAGACTTGGCCTTGTAAATCTCCGGCGCAATAATGAGCCCAGATCCTTTTTTATCGTCTGCATTTCGTCTACCTGGCCTGTGAAGTTCACTGGAGAAGAAAGGACCTTTTTAGAAAACTACGGGTGCAATGTTTAAAAAAAATTATATCACACTCCGTTCTGCCGTTAGCGTGGGAAGAGCGGGGAATTATAACATCGTTATCATCATGAATGTGAGAGTAAATAGCCATTAAAATATAAATGTAAATGTTTCTGCCTTGACAAAGTATTTTCAGAAAGTATTTATTTGATTCTTCATCAGTTTTCACACAAAGATATATGTCTTGCTATATCTTTTGGTGCAGATAATTTGATATTTACAATCATTATGGGCATTTTCTTCACCATATCACTTACTGTTATGACGCATTTGTTTTTTTATTTGTCAGAAGTATCATGTTAGTCTCTTGCTTTTAGTGCTTTTATAGCCAAACTCAAATGTAAAATGAATAAATCACTACTTAAATATCTAAAAAATGTCTCCACAGAACATGAGAAAAAAACATCTGACTGCGAGTCCAGTCTAAAAGAAATAGTCTGTCCTGATAAAAGGAGATTGATGTTCTGTGACAGCCATAAAACTGTATCTCGCTAATCCTTCATGGGCCTGCACAATCTTTTAGAGCGCTGGCTTCACTACACACTGCAAGCCTTTTTTAGAGGTACGTAAACTGGAGCTGAACTTCCTATGGTGTCCCAAAAGGCACTCACGGTCTTTGGTCTCTCTGCAATCTTACAGGAGTGCCGCAAGAGCTACTGAAGTCGACATCAAGAAATGTTAAAAGTAGTCCCGACATAAAAGGGAACATTTAAGAATTTTTCCCTCACTATCAGAGAAAAAGGTCACTAACTCGGTAAAAAAAAAATAAGCAGAAAGACACTCTGTGAAGATATCGGTGAGAGCAAAAGCGTGAGAGTGTAAAGAGAGAGAGGAGAGAGAGAGAGGAGAGAGAGAACACTAATACAGCGAGCGTCGTCGTGTAAAATGACAGACTTGGAAGGAATGCCGGCTCTTCGTCCGGGCCGAGCCTGACTCTGAGCGCATTGGAATGAATGTTAAAAATTACCCTTTGGGGCAGGGGCACTCTGGGTAACCATGGCAACCAGCGAGCGGGCTGACGTCAGAGTGGACATGATGAGATTACTCATTTTTCAGCCGGAGCCGTCCCAGGGTAAAGTTTGCGAGAGAAATGCGGTAGGAAAAACACCACGCCGTGGTAATGCGTTATGGCTACAGTGCTCCTAATAAATTTCATCAAGTCATGCCGGCCTTAGCGCAAACAAATTAAGCCCCTTTGATGCTACTCTGACCTTTAAGGATAAATCTTACAGCAGTGCTACTTTGAAGACAGACTGACACACTGAGCCAAAAGAAATATGGATAGAGGGGTTAGCAGATATGTGTAAGTAAACTATGACGCAATCCCCTGCATCATATCACATCATTAGACTGCGTGTCCAAGTACTTAAATTAATGATGCACCCCATGGTCTCAAATCAAACCGTGACCCTGCCAGTGCTTACTGTGGTCTGCAGGGTGATGCAGAACCGGCCGTAACAAGACCCGAGAGGGGTTTCAGTCCACAGAACCCCTATGCCTCATCGTCACGCTAAAGCTTCTCCTCCAGCCAATCACGTGCCTGGATTCTACCCACCTATCCCCTCAGTGCAACACAGGGTAAATACTATAAATTAATGTTAACAACTACATTAGTTAATGACAATTAATGTGACCTTATTATAAATGCCTGATCACTGAGTGTATATCAATCACAAACAGAATGTTGTTATGGTCATCTGGACCCTTTTGGTGAAAGACCCCAAAAAATGCAACGGGCGAGCTGAGGGAAAGGAATAAAGACGGAGAAGCGCGTGCGAACCGTCGGAAAAAAGCCGAACGGACAAACACACAGCATCTGTAACTGTTGCAAACACTCACAGCGGGTCACATTCCATGACATCAGAGCCCCTGGTCCAATAAGGGTCGCGTCCCCCCCCCCCACACCTCCCTCCCCCCCCCCGACTCCCTGTCCTCCACTCCCCGCACACATTCCTTCTGCGACTGAAAGCGCTTTTAGACAGATAAGGATCCAAGCAAACAGTCGGTGACGGATATACAAGCTCGCCCTGCAATTAGGCCCCCGAACAATCAGGGCAGCGATGGCGGGCGTTCAGCGCAGGGCCTGAGCGGGATGGGGGTCATGTGACCCACGCTCCGGGCTGATTAATGACACCGTGTCCGCCCAGACACCGCGGTCCTGGCCCAGCCCTGCCCTCACGGAGCAGTGAAGGCAGTGTGGAAAAGGACACTCATGGAAAAGGAGGAACTGCATTTCTTGTGACGGGGGGTAACAGGGAGAATTATCAGAGCATAACTGAAATGTTATTATCTAAATCCCTCGGTGCAAACAAAGACTTCGACAACTTAGAGATGCCTGTGACATCTGCTATGGAATACGACCACTACTAATGCTACTATTATGATAATAATAAGAGCTATTATCATAAATGTGGGCACGCACAAATTAAAATGTCAGCACACATTACTTTAGAGAGCACATCTCTGTTTATTGGCCACTACAAAATCTGCCCCTTTAAGGCACAACGATGTATAATCTGTTGCTCATCACGGGAAAGTTTTTGAGTCATTTCGGTGAAATCACTTAATGAAAACTGTCTGTAATATAACCGTAAGATGGAACCAACTGTACAGCCAAAAAACATTTCATCAAAAGGATAAGTTCCATGTAAATAGGACAAAACAAGGTACAAATGCAGTACATGTGCATGGTAATAAAAATGTAATTTCAACAATGACAGAAAAGAGTAGAAGTCATGGGCAGCCAAATGAAGGAAATGGCCAGATATTTATTTGCTTGCGTCCACTGTTTTAGATTACGATCAGTGCTCCCCTCTCCCTAAAATCTCTCAAATCTCCGGGTATTAAGCGTCACCGGGCTCGTATGGTTTGGAATAAAAGCCTGTTGTCTCCAGCAGACACCTGAAAAGCACTCAGCAGCTACGCCACCACTGACGTGGTGAAACATCACTCATCTGAACCATCCATGCCTTGTTAGGATTTAATTTCATTTTGAATTTGTCTGACGTGCAACCCTGAAGAGATGAAAAAACAGTGAAAGGGTCGGAAATGTACCTTCTTATCCTCTGTGTGTGTTTTCAGCCTCCTGGCTGGTGTCTGACCTTGTACTTTTTAGCTGTGCTTTTGCGTCAGAATGTGTGTGTGTGCCTGTGTGTGTGTGCCTGTGTGTCTGTGTGTGCCTGTGTGTGTGTGTGTGTGTGTGTGTGTATCTGCATGTGTGTGTGTCTGTGTGTGTGTGTATGTGTGCGTGTGTGTCTGCATATGTGTGTATGTGTGTGTGTGTATGTGTGTGTCTGTAGGCTGATAATGGGTATGGAAGCTGCTGTCCATCTGGCTCCTAGCTTAATGTGTCACACATAAAATAAATTAAAATACCACACACAGCATCATCACCCCACATCCACAGGTCCCACCAGGTGTTCGGGGAATGGGAGAGCTTTTCCAGATGGGCTCCCAACGCAGGCACAGCAGCCGCCCCCCCCCAAAAAAAAAAACTAATAAAAACAACAACAGCAAAGAATAAAAAAATAAAAAACACCCGAGAGGCAGCACCCCTGTCTGACCTCCCCGGCTCCGCCAGTACCCAGCGCCTCCAGCAGACAGGCCCAGGCATGACTCAAAGACAGCCGTGGAGGTCCACCAACCGACAGCTCCCTTCCCATCACCCCCCGCTGAGACACCAGGCCCACAGCACAGCGCAGGCTACTGTGAGCTTTTCAGTTTAAACAAACACAATCCCCGCTATTTACACTGGGCCCGGCCATCTCCTTCCCATTGTGGAGATGGGGGATGTGGACATGTGCAGTGTGTGGATGACTGGCTCATATGGCACGGGCCAGGGGCCAGGGGCCAGGGGCTGGCCATCTGTGGGGGAGATGAGGTCTCTCTGTGCCGCTTCCCTCCAGGCAAAAGAGAGCCATTCTCCACATTCTGTTTGCTTATTCTGAGCGGCTGACTGACAGACAGACCTGGAGTTTAATCTGTCTTTTCAGCACCACCGATGCAAATACACACACACACACACACATACATACACATGTACCGAAATGTACACACACCCATGCACAGCAACACGCACATACACACACATACACACACATGCACAGAAACACACACATGCACACACAAACGTACACACATGTACAGAAATGTACACACACCCATGCAGAGAAACACACACACATTTTCAAGAACCTCAATGGTGTTCAGAGAAAAGCTTTGAAATGCCAATGGAGCAAAGCACAGGGGAATGAGACTAGCAAAACAAAACAAAAATATTTATATATACAACCATCCAAAATTACTTCTCACACACCTATTGCATTATTCTATGTAATATTCTCAATACAAAATAAAGTGGAGGTCTATTCTGCAAGATAAGGAATTTCTAAGCATCACACACACACACACACACACACACACACGCACACATATGAATCAGGTCCAGCAAGGCAAATATCAGGCCATCTCATCAGGAATGTGTGCTCACGGCTTCACAGAGTGTTTCAGTTGGGGGCCGGATTGCCAGATGACCATTTGCCTTCGGAAATAACATGTGGAATTTTACATCTCCTGACATGCTCCATGCTTCCCCATTGGTGGCATATTTATTTAGACTAGAAGGTTCAGATCTCCAGGGACATGCATGTAATACTATATACACTTATTGAGCATTTAATTAAGTATTTATTAGATTTATTTCTTAGACTTATGAAGTCTTCTGCTGCTGTAGTCTATCCACTAAAAAGGTTTGATGCGTTGCGTGTTCAGAGATGCTCTACTGCAAACCACTGTTGTAATGTGTGGTTATTTGCGTTACTGTCACCTTCCTGTCAACTTTGACCAGTCTGGCCATTCTCTACGGACCTCTCTCATTAAGAAGAGATTTCTGCCCTCAGAACTGCTGCTCACTGGATGTTTTTTGTTTTTCGCACCATTCTCTACAAACTCTAGTGACTGTTGTGTATGAACATTCCAGGAGATGAGCAGTTTCTGAGATACTCAAACCACCCTGTCTGGCATACAGCAATCATTTGATAATTTTTTCCCTATTCTGATGATTGATATGAATATTAACTGAAGCTCCTGACGCACATCTGCATGCTTTTATGTGTACAGGTGTTCCTAATAAAGTGCTCTGTGAGTGTATATTACCAGCAGTTTTAATGCAAAAAGATGTGTGTGCAGTTAGTTCCAGTAAAAATGAAAATGAAGGTCTGCATTTTATGTTAGAATGCATGTATATACTTGGACACATGCATGCGATTGTGTGTGTGTGTGTGTGTGTGTGTGTGTGTGCGAGAGAGAGAGAAAGAGAGAGAGAGATATATACAGAGAGAGAAACACAGAAAGCAGGGGTAGCATTCAGGTTTACCTGCGGGGGGTAAGTAATTCAATGTGCCCTCTGAAGTGCAAATCCAGTTACACCGATTTATACCAGCAATGACCTAAACAGCTCCTCACTGGAAGGGCCTGCTCAGAAATGCTCTCTCTCATAAAGGGAATAGGAATCACAACATTTGGGCCTAATACCCCTCTTTTTTTGTAATAAGTTTAGCCCTACCAGCAAAAGCCCTGAGGTGAGGCGTGACAGGTTGAACAGTGTTTGTTTGTTGAAATAAGGGACCGGAGAGGCCTAAATCACTCACGGCAGTGAAATGCACGTATTCCTCTCAAAGCCTGTCGAACTGCCGGCAAAAAGGAGAGAAGAAGAACGAAAGATGAAAGGAGTGTGAGTAGGAGCTGAGCTCATGCCAGCTTAATTTCAGCGGTGAAGAGGAGAAAGCGTTTCCTGGAGCTGCAGGTCAGAACGCTTGTCCGGACATTCGGGGAAAAACAGTTTCCCTCTGTTTCTGGACATTTGGAAAACAGGTGCAGCGTTCTGCCCCAGATATGGCGTGAGCACCGTGGGCTCCCGGAACTAAAAACGCGCTCACATGGGAGGAAAATAGAGAGGAGGTGAGGTCCACATCTGTACCATGAGAAAATCATCACACTGCTACCCCCCAATCCATGCGTGTCTGAGGAGCAGACTCACCCTGTCTCCCAGCCCCACGTAAACACAGTCCTGCAGACCCAAAGGCCTGTTTGCATTACAAAGGGGAAACGTGGGATCAACTCCTTTCATCCGAATCCCAGGGAGACGTTTTCCCCCTAAGAACCTTCCCAGGTGAATGGCTGTATGTTACTGTTAGCATGCTACCATATGCTGCTCCACAACATACCCTCCAAGAGAAGGAGGACAGCCAACGATGTGCTGAAGGCACTGTGCTCTTCACCGTTTTCCTCCAGGGAGCGTCAGCATGGGCCAGCGAGCCAAGGCAGAAATGGAAAAAGACGCATGTGATCGCCGTCGGTAATCTTAGTCTGTGACTGTGCATTCTTCAGCCTGTGGTGGCGGGTTTGGCTTACGAGCAATCAGCATTAAACCGCAGGATCTGCCTGTCTCTTTCCGTACGGCCGCACAGCTTCCTGTAACGGCTATGCCCAATCCGACAAACCCACCACCAACCGCCCACCCCCCCCCCCCCCCCCAGCCGGTTACGAAACGCAATAAGACCATGGCCTCAGCAGGGAGGAATCTAATGGAATCTAATGGACGTTCCATGTGACCACAGCCGGCTCCCACCGAGGAGTATGATCCATTTGTTTCATGGTGCGGCCTTGGTCCCGGCCTCGGTGAGAGGCTCTCGTGGGAGAGAAAGACGCAGGTAAGCCGGCTACACGCAAGAGTTAATGGTCCATCAACCTTGCAGAGGTAGACATGCGATGGACGTCAAGGCTTTTTTATTTATGTGGGAAAAAACAGAGGGAAGAGCCAGGCGTGGAATTTATGACCATAGAGTATCTCCTCTTAAAAATAGCTTCTGATATACTTGCCCTTTCGATGCGGAGTAGTTATTTATGAGCCACAAAATGTACCATATGAATAAGTAATCATCAAACCAGCAGTTATCTAATACATCATGTTTTGGCGTTAATTTTTGATAACCAAAACAAACAGTAAATGTCAACAAAATGTCAATGATATTGATAATGTGCAGGCATGACCCCATTATGAATGCAACTAATGTTCCTTTGTTTTTCTAACATGTTTCATCACGTGTGTGCTGATTCTTAATATGATGTTGTATTGAAAGACTGCAGGCTACACAAGAAGACATCATTCATCCCTCGACAGCATAACAGGCAAAAATGCACAAAGTGAAGTACCCTGGCAGCCTGAAAGTGATTTTATAATCCAGTGCAGAGGGTGTACATTTCCACTGAGTTCTCCAAAAGCCTACTTCAAATAACACATCCACAGGTAAATCCTAAGAGCAGCGTGTTGCCAACTAAAAGCAATGTGAATAAATGACAATAAACAAGCGGCTAATCCCAGCTTTAGTTTCAGTGCCATCCTGAGGGAACGGCCACAAATACAGACAGGAAGTAGGGGCGCAAAACGCAGAGTTGACTTTTAAAAATAAACCAACACAAAAACAAAAACAAAGCCTAAAGCCAATTTTCCTGGAATAACGTTAAAAAAAAAACTGTCCTCTGTGTCTGCGAGTGCCCCTGCGAAAAAAAAAAAAAAAAAATGCTAACAACAACAACAAGGAAACAATCCAATAACAGGCAGCAGACAGGCTGAATGGGAACGTGGTGCATTGAGGAGAGAGCGGCTGAATGGGGAGTCCTGGCCGCTCTGACACTAAGCCAGGCTCCAATGGAGACAAACGGCCCCAGTAATGAAATGATCCCAGATCAGTGCCCTTGGAGACACGTGTGCCCGTTCTCCTGCCCGTAGGGGCTCTCCCCAGCCCTCCCCAGCCTCAGCCTGCTGCATCTGACAGCCATATGTACCCCCCCCCCCCCCCCCCCCCCCTCCCTCTACCCCCGGCAGGGCCAGCAGTGTCCCCTCTTAATGGGCTGTACTGACGTCAGAGCCCTTCAACCATCCGTCCACCCCCCGCGTCTGTCTCCCAGACAAACACTAACAGGGCCTTTCGTTTCACTATGTGTTTTTACCACAGCCAGCTGACGTTAAATACAGACAGGAGTAGGAGGGGGAGGACTGGGGGGGGGGGGGGGGGGGGTATTGAGGTAGTAGAAGGAGAGGGAGAACTAGGAATGGAAAAGCAAAGGGAGAACAAACAAAGGGAAGATGGAAAGAAACGAAGAACGGGAGTAGGACGCGCGCCATGAGAAGGATGATAGGAGGGGTGTTTGTGAAAGGGTTACGTCCTATTATTTCATTTGCTGTGAGATATCAAATCACAAACTAATCTGAATTTTTCAAGCCTGGCTGGCCTCTAAATGCAGACACTGATCTCGTTGAAGCCCTGACCCCCCCCCCCCCCTTCAATACGAGACTGAGCTGGTTTTCATAAGAATCCAGAAGTGAGGAGTTTAACTGTCGGCCACGGTGCAATCAAAAGAGAGTTTTTATGGCTCTTCATGACTCCAGCAGGTTTTTATGTTTATAAACGCGCTTCCAGCTCATGTGAAGGATGAAAACTGCAATTTGTGGCCAGTTTATAAAAGTTTAATAAAATAAGTTTGAAGAAATATTTCAAATTTGAATTCTACAATAAGCAAAAAGATGGAATAGGGCTGAAGTGTCCTGATTGCACCGTTCAAGAAAATGGAAAATAAGGACTTGAGAGATCTGAAGTGCGCAATTGTGAAGTGTTGGGTTACACTAAATGGAGCGGATTCTTGGAAGTGACCTCTTCGTTACCACTAATGTTCTCGGTGCAACGAGCCCATCATAAACATCGCCTGTTGCCAATCACAGGACTCAGTGCAGTTTAAATTCTGTTTTAAATCTGTGTAGAAAAGCAGCTCAAATCATGCCTAAGTAGTAGTCAAACATAGCAGTATCTGAGCTCACCCCAGGGGCTAACTCCAAGAGGAAAGAAAAAACTAGTCAAAAGTAAACTGTAAAAAATACATCTGATGGCACAAAATGTGCCGGATTTTATAATCTACTGCATATATACAATTCTTTAATACTCAGAATGGATCCCAATTTGTTTCCAAGGGAACAGCTGCATGATAAATATATGGGGCTTTGTAAACAGCGCCACAATTCAACTGCATTCCAACATGTTATGGGCCTAAACAAATATGTTTTACAAAAGAATACATTATACGTCTATACATACGGTGTGATCCAATCACTGATTTTATGCAATACGTTTAATGCATACATTATCCCTAAAAGTGACCTTGAGTGAATATTAATATCAGCAAAACAAAAGCATGTGTAAAAACATAACAGATACTAACAGATCACAAACACTGTTCTTGCTTGATACTTGCTTTCAGTTTGCTTTATTATATGGTGTTGGTGTAGAATTTTACGAGTGAAGATTATGGCCTAGTCTTTTTCCAACAAATACCGTTTTGCATGGTTGCTTTTATTTCTAGTAAGAAATAAAGGACCTTTATGCCACTTCTGTGTCACTTTACCTAAAACAGGAACATAGGAAAAAGTTTTTATCTTGAATTACGAGGACTGCAAGCAACTGAGAGCAAAACCACCACACAGTGGCAGATTAGTCTTACTTTTCCAAGTTCTGTCACTCTCCAAATGTTTCCGTTTCATAGACAAGGCAGGTCAAGGTCATCCATAAGGAAACAGTTTTTTTTTTCTTCAAAAAAAAAATCTTTTCTTTTTTGTTCTTTCTATTTTCATAAATTTTTGATAAAACCTTAAACATGTAAACATTTCTTCAGGATTAGTCTGGTGAAAGATACTGGTGACAGAGTGACGAAATACAGTTTGGCAACACCGTAGCCGAGAGTGATAATCCCAGGGAGGCAGCCAACCTCAGCGATGTACACAAAACTGTATGCCAAAACGGGGGAAATAAAACCATGACAAAAATGCCTTCTTCTCTGGGACGTGATATATCATATGTGTGACTGCACCAGAAACTAATTTGTTTTAGCACTATACTTCAGTCAACAATTGGCAGGAGAAAAAGGGTTAACCTATAAAAACACCGTTTATCCACAGCGAACAGTAAAAGAAACAAGTGAAAGTGTTCTGTCAAACCGTCAGCGGTTTCGGACTGGCACACTCACCACGCTAAAACATGTTTGAATTTAACCAGATTACCTCTCTTCAGTTGTTAATATTAGGCCTGGTCTTGTGTGGTACACATTCCCCCCACTTTTACTCTATATGTCACATGTACCTTGTGAAAGCACGTTAGCTTTTAGAAACTGGGATATGAAACATAAACTCAAAGCCACTGTGTATACCTCTACCTTCTTCAGCCACTTTTAAAGCATAAATCATATTTCTTACCTAATCTTGTAAAAGTCAGACACACGTACAAATATGTACAGTATGTACTGTATATTTGGAGTGGACAGGATTAACTTTTCAATTCACACTGTCGCCACCATAAAGCCACAAGTATAATGAAAACAAAGCCATTTTGCATCACCCAATAAGCAAGTATTGCCTTGGATAATGAGTGTTGCTGGCAGAAAATGTTGCTTTCCAATAACTGTTATAAAAATAACTAGATACAAACCATGATCTAAAGACGTCAGTTTGTTACTGATATAACCAATTGATGATTCAGTTTGTGATGATAATCCTGGACTATGTTTTAGAGACTGACCATTTTATTGGCTAAATATTTACGGGCCCTGCCATATTGTCTGTCAAACAGCTATGCTGACGTCAACCACATACTCTCGATATGTGAAACAGGCACAGAGCATTAGGATCTACATCGGCATTTGCCTCGTAAGATTTTCTTTTAGCTTAGTTGGTGTTGTGGGAGAGGTGGAGTCTGGGGAACCACTAATTTCAGGCTTGAGGCTTGAGAGAGTGAACAGGAAGGCGCAATCCAAAGGTCAAGGATCACAAACTCATAACTTTAAACCGGAGATTTGGATATGAGCATAAGCACTGCATATTCAGTTCGTCACACCAATAATAACCCCTATATGGGCATGAATCTAATGTCCATTCCCCCACCTCACAAAAATACTGTGCTACCCTGCTGACTTTTGCCACATATAATACCAAGTTAAGCCCTCAGGTGTTATTAAACTCTGCTACAGATGTGCAGATGTGGTACAGTACACTGTTGTGAGGAGCCCTCAAATGTATTTTCAGACCCCCCCTCCCCAACCCCCCAGGAGAGGTGTACCGAGGTCAAGCATAAACAGCAGGCCTCAATCTCAGGGTGGAAATGAGAGCTGACCAGCTGACAAATCCGGCCAATGGCAGGCCGTCCTATCGCAGGGCTTTTCAGGTCCCAGCGCTCCGAGCAGCCAACAAAGGCAGAGAAAAGAGAACAGGCTTGCGTAACACTGGAGCCCATTAGCGTGATGGCGGCAGAGGTTATGATATTGCTGCTGGCGACTGTCACAAAAAGAGGGGATGTGAAGCCAGTTGGAAAAGGAACGCGACGGACTTCCTGGCCTTGGTTTGGATCCGGTTTTTACGTAACGGGCCCGGTGAGGAAGACCGATTGGGGTTCACTTGGACCCGGCCGTGTCCTGGGAATGTGTGGTGCTGTACGCTTTACCTGCCACAGCGACATTAAAAGGCTTTGCCAGGAGCTAACCTTAAAAGGTGCTGGTCCACACTAATGTACATCAGGAGGAACAGCTGCATGCTCTATCACCTCATTGGTTTTTAAGCATCTTCTCCAGGAATGCAGGACTACTTGGGAATCATGCCCCGACTCCCTCTTTCCTCATCTCTCTCTGTCTCGCACAGGTCGAGAAGGTGGTCTAAACAGAAACTGTAGAGTCTCTCTCTTTCCTCATCTCTCTCTGTCTCGCACAGGTAGAGAAGGTTCTACACTGTAAATGTGAAGTACAGAGGTGTGGTCTACTGCCAAGTGGAGGACACACTGTATACTGTACATTCGACCCTATAATACAGGTAAGGGTTGTTATGTGATAAACAATAACGATGTGCTATCTAAGCAGATCATGTCTGCACTGCACGTCTCAGATGAGTTGTGTAATGACTGCAGCCGACTGCAAGATTGACAGAATGACTGAAAAAAAGAGAAAGAGGGAGAGAGAGGTAAAAAGAGAATGAGAGTGGGGAGAGAGAGAAAAAGAGGGGGAGCAGCTCATGAAAGGTGGCAGAACAGCCATGCTGAGGAGACTGGACACACAGGTGACTCACATAGCAAGACATGGGAAGAAAGGACAAATAAAGACTTAACCAGCCCACTGGGTAACATGTGCATGTGCTCATCAGCGCTAAGGTGTGTGTGTGTGGTGTGGTGTGTGTGTGTGTGTGTGTGTGTGGTGTGGGGTGTGTGTGTGGTGTGTGTGTGTGTGGTGTGGTGTGTGTGTGTGTGTGGTGTGTGTGTGTGTGGTGTGGTGTGTGTGTGTGTGTGTGTGACGTGTGTGTGTGTGTGTGGTGTGGTGTGTGTGTGTGTGTGGTGTGAGTGTGTGGTGTGGTGTGCGTGTGTGTGACGTGTGTGTGTTTGACCCTTTCATGTAGAGTCCTAGAGGCACTCTGACAGCACAAGAAAGAGCGACCCTGCTGCATTTTAAGAGAGTTCCAGAGGTTTCTGTCACTCCCATCAGAACCCCCCCCCCCCCCCCACGTCATCCGCCCACCCCAATCCTGTATCCCTGGAAACTGGGGGGTGCAAAAAGGGGGGAAACGGGACAAGAGGGCGAGAGAGAGGGGCAGTGGTGTAGGACTGAACCTGGACTGGAGGTTAAATTAGGGACGAGAGCGTCGGAGGGAGAGACAGGCACACCTCACCGGGAGCAGCAGGCTGGCCGAGCACAGCACACAGCCTGAGAACGGAGGAGAGCCTGCCTGAACAACACCACACACTCTCACTCTGGTCTTTCTGATAAAAATCTCTCCCTCATTATGTTAAAGACATGTTTCCAGGCTCTCCCTTACTGTGCTAAACTGTGGTGCGCTAATTAGGGGTCAAAACTATTTTCATTTCATTTTCATTTCATTTCAATTTAGGTATGGAAAATATTGTCCTATTTCCCCTGTTAATTCTCTTGCCAATGTCATTTCTGCCATCTCATTTAAAGAGAAGACCGAGGACTTATCCATTAATAACAAAACTATTTATTTACAGCTAGCTAACTAGTTGATAACATAACCCTCTTCTAGAAAAATGACTGGCAAAATCCATTAGTTCCACAATTCCCATTCATTTTCCAGGATATACTGTATCTATAAAGGCCAGATGTTTGAATCTTGCATTGTCAGAAACAAAACAGGCCCACACGGTCAGGGCAGGCATGGCCAACACTGTCTACCTTTGGAAAATCCAGCAAAAACGAAACGACTAAGCTGTGCATGATTGTCATTTAATCTTTATTTTCGCAATCATTTTCTGAATAGCATTACCAGCTTTGGTCTCATAAATGGCGGTAATATTCAGCGGATGTGTGGTTTGGAAGACAGTGGTCATGACACGCTTCTGAAGGTCCGTGACTTTCCATCACCCTTTTCCACAAAATTTTCTTCCACTGGTATGAATGTGATAATATTTTCTGGGAGCAGAAAAAATATCTTCTGGTAAGCTGACGCAGAGAGGGAGGGCAGCTATGCCATGTTCCTACATGAACAAATTCAACAACAGTGTGGAAATTCATCCCTCCATATATATTTTAACACTTTGAGTGGCTTAAATTTAAACTATATCTAACTAAACAGTCAAACTTCCAAAATCAGACGCTGATCATTTTAATAATTGTCCACAAGATTCTTTTTTTGACCACAAATACATTCCATTTGGGACAATAGATTTTATATAAAGTATAAAAATAGTTTGTATTTCGATTTTTTATAAACATTGTGCACCATTATCTCACAGATTTGTTTCATTCCCCTTGCACATACTGTATATATCAGAAATAATTTTCACATAATCAAAAAAAAACAAAATCTTAACAATCAATATAATTGCAAAATAATCCACAAAAAACAAACTCCACATCTTCTTTTGAACAAAGACAAATATACGCTAATTCAGCGCACTGTAAACAATGTCTTCTCCTTTAATTTGCTGGAAAATCCCCCAAACCTTATCTTGAAAGTGTAACATGTATTGGTCATATTTCAGATGACGAACACTATAGTATAATCCTTCTCATCCCGCGGTCTGCGTGAGTCATAGCCTCTCTCACAGCTGTGCGTGCATGTGTGTGCACATACGTGACTCCGTGTGTGTGTGCGAGGACAGTAAGGGGGGGTCTGAAGCACAATGAGACAGTTTGTCACTTTGAAGGGTGGAAAGGAAAGAGCGAGGGAGGGAAGGAAGGAGGAGAGAAAACACAAATGAGATGCCCACTTTCCATTGTTTTTTTTCCCCTTTAGAGTTAAAATTTAATTGGACAGAAGCCCCTTGTGGATATAATACGAATTAACTCCTTTTCTAGCTATGCTCTCTCCCCACTGTTATGAACAAGTCACTATGCGTCACGGACAGGACAAGCCAACTGTGTTCCACACACACGCGAAAAGAAAACTCACACTCACACCTACGATGCCTCCCCCTCCCCCTGCACTGAAAACCAATTCACCCAACAGTTCAGGGACTCTATAGCATATCCTTTCACAAAATGTCAATTTGACACTGTACTTGTCACAGGCCTTTCGTTATCCTTCTCCCTTGCGGGGTGAAAGACACACGCATGCACACAGACGCATACAAGAAATCATAAATCATAAAAGCATGCGTGTCCAGCTGGAAAAGTCCTAAGAATCTTCACGTACAACAATTATGGGCCTCAGCTTATCTATCGAACTCACATGTTGTGCTTCTAATGTCATTAAATTTTAAATTCAATCCAAATATAGGTAATTCTCCCCGCCATGCGCACACACACACACACACTCACACACACACGCACACACACAGGCACACACACACATGCACACACAGAAACACACATACAGTATACAAAGAGAAACACCAGCCCACACACAGAAGCACAAACACACACATACACACACAGATACAGTGACACATTTCTCTTGATGATTTGACATCATATATACTGGGACACTGAGCTTTTGCAGAAAATCAATCAATCGAGCCAATGTGTCTGCATTCTAAATGCCCAATACATACAGAATCGACAAACACAAAGACCATTTCTCACATGGCTTTAATTCACGCTCCACAGGCTTTAGGCTGTTTCCACCGCTGTTTTTAGCAGGCGAGAGACACAGAGAGGTGCGAACAAGTATCTCCCCGAGGCACTGGGCCGATTTCGCCACGGTGATGCTGTCCGTCACCACAACAGAGCACGTCAGCCGGTGACTGGTCCCCATCATCTCCCGGCAACCGGGGCGAAAGAGGGGAGAGAGTGATCCAAAAGATCAATGTGACTCAGTCAAGGGAGAACCACCCCCATGCGTGTGTGCTAACAACTGTCAGCACTTATAGAGGTTTTTGATATTTAGATGATAGAAGGTGTTGTTATGTGTTAATTATCCAATATTTAAAGGGCACAGAAGTAAACACTTCAACAAAGAACAAAACAAGAAAGCCAGACTATAGGGGCTATTGTAAGACTATAGTCATTGCGTGAGCTATAATTACAATGAGGCTACACTGCTTAGGAGAGCAATCCTTTTTTGCAAGAACTGTCCAAAAACGAGTCCTCCAAAATGTTAATCTTCACAATAGCTGGTCATACTGTACACAGTGAGCAGTGCTTGGGACACACCATACAGTATTAACAGGTTTCATTACAAAACAAACATCCATCTGAGTGACACTGGGCTTTACTGGGCAGCGATATCGATTGGCTGTATAAAAGGGACAGGGAGGAAAGTGTCAACGCAGTACGCAGAGTACATCAGCAACCCAGTGAAAGACTGAGATGACATTCACACACAATTAATAAAATATAAAGAGGCAAGAGCTTTTGACACGAGGAATGACCTGCTTCATGCTGTTAACTGAACCATACACTTAGCCTGTGTTCCGTCTACAGTATTACAAAACCAACGAATAAAATATGTGTGTAAAATTTTACCAGCTCCATATAATGCAGCTGCTCAATTGATAATGTGGTATTCAAATATGCCAGGATCAAATTATCAAAGCAAAATCCTTTATCAAAGCAAATGCTCTGATTCAAAATGGCTGCCCAGCATCAGCCAAGTGGGTCCCACACAATGGTGGTTGTGAAATTCCCCCACTTGCAGTAATATATTTTGACAGGCCATATATAAACGTAATCCATCATCCATCCAACCATGACGGCATTGGCACCTGAGCTCATTGGTGAACAGCAGACATGCTGGTTACATTTCTATGCCAATAGTGTGATAGGTCTGTACGCATATCGTGCTATGTTCTTTAAATCCTTCATTTTTAAAATCGAGAAAATGGAAAAAACAGTCAAAATTCCAAAAGCAAGTACGTCTCTATTTTGCAGCGTACATCAACTAAATGCTAAAAATCCTTTTGTAAATATGGCAAACCATTGCTATTTATTGCACACTTAATGTCTCGCTAATTGAAATAGACTGCGAAAAAACAAACCCTAAACCAAACCGAAACTTTAAAACATTTCTCTGCAAAGGGAGCAACAGACAGAAAGACTGACAGACATACAGATGCTCAGACGGGTTTGTAGAGGTTTGCCTGGTCCCCCGCCCCCATCTGCCTGGCATATTTTAAAACTAAAGCACGCCATTGAGTGAGTAACAGCACAGGCCTTGTTTGGAGTGCACAGCTCATATAGACAGCCAGCAGGGAAGCCTCTCGGTGTGCTGAGCCCTGGGTAAAATAACAAGCTCCCTCTCTGCGCACACACACCATGCACACGTGTGCACACACACGCGTGCACATGCACACACACACACTGAAAATATGCGCATACCCCCCCCCACCCACACACACACATGCAGGCACATGCACACACACACACACTGAGAATTTGCACATATCCCCCCCCCCCCCCCCCCGACCCACACACAAACACACACACACACGCAGGTGAACACACACACACACCCACACACACACACACACACACATGAATACAGGCAATTGCATGCACACCCACAAACACGCACCTACTCACCAATAAGGACATAATCATACATACATACATATTGTACACACACACAAACACACACACACACACACTAGCCTCCAGGTGCAAGATACTTCCACACACTCTCCCGGCTCCTTCTCCAGCAGTGCTGCAGCGGCTAGTTTTACCGGGGGCAGAACGGCAAGGCTGCGGGGCCTGGACCAGTCTGAACGTCTCAGACTCAAAGTAAACACCCCTGTCCTCCGCTTCAAGTGGCCAACACATATGGACTAATTGCCACGAGTAACATGAGTGTCAACGTGAATACTTTCACCAAAGGATTTATATTTCCTGGAGACGAAACCATGGCACACTGTCACAGGACTGATGCGAAGAACGGGGCGGGCCCACAGCACCACAGCTGTCAATCATCCGATGACCCCAGCGCGACTCGTCTCTTTGAAATAAAATGGCATTATTCACGGGGTCCTGAATGGCACGTGTGGCTAGTGTAATGTGTATATGATGTGATGTGTCCAAGGTCCTAAATCCTGACAGTGTCAGTACAGACAGTTGGCTGGAAGCTATACTGGCAGAGGCATGTCTGGCAATAGCAGTTAGCATTATTGCAAATTGTATATATTATATAAAATATATAATGCAATATATTTTAAATATGTGGGAAAAGTTGGGGAAATACGATAAATGTGTATTTTTTAAACGTACTGCAATATGTGAATGTGGCAATGTGATCCAATAGGCCTCTTCTTTAGTTTGTAGCCTTGACTGCTTTAGCGTGATGGGTAAATTGATGTGTTTGTTGAATAATCAAATCAAGTGAAATAAAAATCTAATGAAGTTCCTGCCTCGCTGCAGTCTGGTGTTCCTTGGCAGCAGATGTGGGCAGAACCTTGGTGAGGGGGAGCACCAGGAATAAACAGTCTCTTTTCCAAAGGGTCTGTAAGGTAGCTTGCACTTCCCAGTCGGGGTGATTAAAACCTGCAGCCTTCCTGTGCTCAGTCACATTCCCCCAGCCACTACACCACGCTGCCAGGCTGCTGTGGCACTCCTGGCAAATGACACATCAAATCAAATCAATTGTATTTGTGCAGTACTTTGTACTGAAAACTGTCACAAAGATGCTTTACAGGATAGCAGAAAAAGAGAGCAAAAAACCGGAGCAGAAAACCCAGGCCCAAACACCCAAATAACAAACAGCGGCGATAAAAAAACTCAGGAGGAACGTAGCTATCGAGTGGGAGCTGAGTGACCAGGTGCTGGCTGACCAGGTGCTGGCCATGCAGGCCCTTACTCAGTGTTTCAGATTGGAGGACTTGATCCCGCTTGTCAGACGGTGTTTTATCACAGTGGAGAATGCGCCCCTAGGAGTAATGGGGCAGGATCTGCGGATCTCCGCCGTTTTGGAGTCTTCAGCGGATCAGCACACTGTGCTGTTCACATACAACAATTTTTCTTTCTTGCTATTTATTTAATTATTTATTTATTCAATAATTTATTTAGGCCAATGTGAACAAAGGCGGATTTGAGAAGAATGCTTCTGATTGCTGTTCTGTTAGCGAGGCCCAGTGATGTGCTTAGCCTGAAACTCTTTGCAGCCTCTCTGTCTCTATCTCTGTATCTCTCTCTCTGTATCTCTGTCTCTCTCCATATCTCTCTCTCTCTCTTCCCCCCTCTCTCTCTCCCTCTCTCTCTCTCTCTGTATCTCTCTCTGTCTGTCTGCCTGTATATCTCTCTCTGTATCTGTCTCTCTCTCTCCCTCTCTCTCTCTGTATCTCTCTCTCTCTGTCTGTCTGTCTGCCTGTATATCTCTCTCTGTATCTGTCTCTCTCTCTCCCTCTCTCTCTCTCTCTCTCACTCTGTATCTCTCACTCTGTCTGTCTGTCTGTATATCTCTCTCTGTATCTCTCTCTCTCTCTCTGTATCTCTCTCTCTCTCTCTCTCTCTGTTCATGGGTAGAGTAGCAGGACACCTGGTAACGCAGCAGCAGTGCTCTATCAGCCCAGGGCTGAAATGTATTCCCCGCGGTGTTTGGAGAGGGTCAGCTCACGAGGCTTTAAACGAACGAGCCCTGCCAGACAGCTGAACCTACACATTCCTGGGCTGGGCACAGGCCATTTAGAGCCAAAATAAGGAGAACCAGGCCTCTCCAGGGTGTAAAAGATCTCTCTCTCTCTCTCTCTCTCTCTCTCTCTCTTTCTAACTTTGTTTTCAAAAGAAGTAGAATAAAACGTTTGGCTGCTGTGTATGAGTACTGCTGCAAAAATAACAGTAATATTAAAATGGAATAAAATACAATAAATGTATTGTCCAATGATTGCTTCCACCACTGAAATTTTCCACGCAATACAGGTCACAATCATTTTTAGATAAGTTATCCTTAGCTATAACCACTGAACCAAATCTCAATATTGTCAATATCCCATATGTGGTTAGAAAGACTGTAAATGAAAACTATTTTCTAATATTGCAGCAAACCCTTGTTAGTTACTGTGTATACTTTTAACAGCTCTTCTTCTCAAGGGAATGGAATTGGAAGGGGGAGCTTCAGCGATGTAATGCTACAGCATATAGTATCCTGTAAATACAGTAGTATCAGCTTTGTAACACCTCCAGAAACATTAAAATTCCATTTTTTCTTCAAATAATAATCAAAGTTGGAGGCAATAAATAAATGAAGGAACCAATAAAACAACATGAATAAAAGAGCAAAAGTTAAAAGGGAATAGTTTTGAAATATGAAGCTCTTGTGGCTGAGGAAGCTTGCAAGGAATATGTCTTATTTTCAATCATTCTCAAACATCTGAGGTAAGGGCAACATTTGCCTGAAGACGAATATAGTCATCTGTGGGAGAGCATGTATGATGGGGTATGTAGTCCCATCTATGTGTTTGGGGATACTGGAGAGGTTGAGAAAGCATTCTAACAATGTTTCAAAAACCATGGTGCTGACACTCACAGGAAATCTCCCTGGAGGTTATTTTACGTCAATGGGAGATTGAGGTTTTTCCTCATGCCTAAATTCTTGGTACGCTCTGTTAGCCTCCTCGACCAAAAATATTATTATCTGTCTATGGGGAGACTGAAACCTGCAAGACATAATTACCAAAGTAAGGGTGAAACCAACTGAAAATTATGAGGATCTGTCAATTATGTTTTGACATGGCACATATTTTGCAATGTTTATGGTTTGTCCAAATCTGAACTTGTACTGTGTTTTAGTGTGAAGGATGTGTGTGTATATGAGCATGTGTACATCTGTGACAGTATGCATATGAGGATCTCTGTACATGTCCTAACACTGAGATAGCAACAGAAAAAATTCATGCTCATTTGAGTGTCTTTCATTTGAGTGACTGTGTGTGAAAGCATGCATGTGTAAGGCTCTGTGCGTGCGTTTGTGTGTGCGTTTGTGTGTATGTGTGTGTGCATGTGTGTGTGCCTGTGTGCATGCGTGTGTGTGTGCATGTGTGTGCGTGTCTGTGTCCATGTGTATGGGTGTGTGTGCATGCATCTGTGCATTTGTGTGTGTGTGTGTGCGTGCGTGTGCATGTGAGTGCGTGTGAGGGTGCGTGTCTGTGTCCGTGTGTGTGTGTGTCCGTGTGTGCGTGTGAAATAGCGGTGCTGAGGTCAGCCCTGCCGTGGCGTGATTGGGGATCTCTGAGGCTGGTTAGCGCACAGAGGATCCCGGTGTGAGCGGAACGGTCTCTGCCCCCACATCTCGGCACGCTAAATCTCCGCTGCTGATTCTGTTTATCGCCATCAGATCTTTATCAGGCCGCAGCTGGCCAACACAGAGCGCCCTGTGAGCAGGACCAGGCTGCTCCTGCGGGCTACGGCTCTGGTGACGCTGCACATGATTCTGCACCACATACAGCGAGGTCCATAAGTATTTGTTAGTTACACGTTTTACAAATGACTCAATGAAGACTATTTACACTATTTTTAAGGGCTGTAATTCCTGCACAATTCACTCCATACGGATGCAAAATCCATCAAATTAGAGCAGAAGTTCAGCACTTTAACGACATAGTGTTTTGTTCCAACTATCTGATTGCTGGAGTACAGAGCGAAAACAAGCAAAAATGTGCCACTGTCGAAATACGGACTGCACTGTACTGTACATCCATATTGTATTGAGTGAATTACAGCTGCAGTAAACTTCTGTCACTGTCCAAATACTTATGGACCTCACTGTATATACAGTAGATGGCCTCGAGGTGGCATAAAGCAGGATTCCTCTCAAAACCCCCTCCCCTTCTACCCCCCCCCCCCCCTCCCCACCCACAACACACCCATAGCTCCCACTGCAGCCTTCAGTATGGAAGCCATCGCTTCCCACAGCGTGAAATACCCAGACTACCCCATCCTGTGCGCCGCTCTGCTCAGACAAACCCCGCTCTGGGAGGACCCTTTTGTGCCGGGCCCCAGTGCGGCTTCTGGGTGCGACTGTGGTTCCGCCGGTGACGATGGGACCGGGAAGCGGGGAGAGACCCCGGACGCCCCGGGGCCGACCCAACACCTCAGGCCGCCTGGGCGCAGAGTGACAGCCGAGCCCTGGGTTTGGCTGACCCAGCGTTACCTTGCATCAGCCCGGTTCTGTGGCAGAGCGGAGCGCGGGCCGGTCGGTTTGAGTTCTGGCTGTGAGATCGCTCCTCTCATGTGGCAGTCCTTGTGGCGGCCCACTGGGTTTGGAGTCCAGCAGAACGGCACGCTCCGGTGCTCTACGCTGCACTTAAAACACAGAAATCCGCTACCAGAATTTTTGTTTTTGGGGGGAGGAGGAAGGCGCAAGCATATGCTAGTTGTTTTCCCTGGCCAATAAACAAAACCTCCAATGACCTACTTTTCTAAAGCAACACTAGGCTGGAAAGAAGAGGAAAAACATTGGACTTATGTGGCCCAGTCAGAAATTCCCAAATCAACACCGTTTGGGCTGGTACCGTTCCAGAGGCAGCAAAGGTCTGAGTGAATATGTCCCAAATGGCCAAGAAAGGGTCTTCCCAAAACTCATGTTCCATCTGGTTTTCCACCTAAATGTGACGGCATCTGAGCATACTCCTCAATTAATATCTCCCCATGTTTTGCCTTTACGATAATAACCACCATAAGCCACTCAAAACAATGTTTTTTTCCCATTAAACCAATAATTTTATTTGGATCAAATTCAACAGGAAGTCATTCCTACAGTTTTAAATTCCCATTATCATCCAAATTAAGAAGGAATTTCCTTGGTGAGCTAGGATAATATTTGGGTTTGTGTCAGTGCAGACAGCCAGCAGCCCCTTCCCTGAGGTCTGCAGGGTGAAAGGGGGTACTGTGACAGAATCTGTCAGTTAAATTAAGATACAGTCACATCAGCGACTCCACAAACCTCCACACAGCTGCCGTGGCTGGCACCGCCCAACTATACATTTAGTGTCTGTGACAGACATCTCTCTCAACAAATCAGCTTCTCTGACCCGCACCTGAAGTAATTTCAATCAACTCTCATTTAAAAATGAAAAATTATTCATGATAATTTTTGCAATCTTTGTGGATTTCACATAACGCACAGATAATATTTTTTTCTGTTGTTGAATAGGCTAGTGCGTGAGAGTCTCATTGAGATATAGCAAAACCAAACAGAAACTTCTTCTAGTGATGAGATATTCATTCATTAGGAAAACATTTAAGGAAAACACAAAAAAAACTGTTAAAATGACTACTCATGTATTTTCTTTCTTTTAAAAAATCATCTTATTAAAGAAATAACACTGGTTGTGGTCCACAGCCCATAAGAGATTTAATTTCACTCAAGGCCTGGCCCTTTATTAAGGGAAAATGTGTGACAGTGTTGACATTTGGAACAGAACTTATGAAACTCCATCTCTTCCAGCAGATACGTTTACAAGCTGCAAATGGCAATCCAAAAACTTCAGACTTCCCCCCCAGAGTTCAATCAGTCTAACTAGAGCACAAAAGATTAGCCTGTCTTTTCGCATAAACTCAATGAACACCCCAGTCAAGGAGGAGCCACGTTTGCTGGCATTATATAAACTAATAATGACTTTCTCTCAATATGCTGATATCTGGGGGACACTGCAACTCAGAGCGCTGTCTAGCGCTGGCAGGCAGACCGCAGTTTTAAAACGGAAAAATATGGGCTTTTAAAAATCTCGACTTCTCTTCAGGAAAATGCCTCTAGCTCCCAGAGAAACATGATGTTTAAAAGCAGGCAATGGAGTAAAGACGCATTCGCTTTTGAAACATCACAGTTTTTTACACACGTTCGCACGCAAACAAAAAGCTTCAGACCGTGCTCTCTTCGCCTATAAACTTAAACTCTTTTTGTGCGCAAAGTATAAATCGAAGTGCCTTGGGTAACACGCTTCATCTTGAGGAAGAGGCCGAAGAACACACACGAATAACAGACTGACAGGCATTTGACTGAATGAAGCCCATATGATACAGGAATGCTCTAGTACGTCATGCAGAGCAAGAACAATGAACAAGCTCATTCATTTTAATTGTCTTTCTGAGAGGGAAATGATCAGTATTTGAACAACAAAATTACATGCTGCATATTACTGAAGTGAAAACACAGCAAGACCATCAGTCCATGCCCACAGCCATTTCTGCTGGTCCCGTGCCTTGATCTCATGACACTGACTGAGACAATTGTACCACTTTATGTAAATATCATTTTATATTTTGGTAAAATTTTGGAAAAAACTTGTTTATCTTCGAAGTACTAACATTAGTAACCGTAAATACACAAAACCTGGTGTAAGCACCCATGATTGTGATGGAGAAAAACCGAATAAGAGATTATTGCATTGATTGAATTATTGCATTCACCCACAAGCTGTGAGTGAGAATCCCACCCCATACACCTCTCACTCTTTTATCCTCTGCACACCCATACCTCTGCTGATAAGGGAACTCTGGAACTCTCCAGAGCACCAATCTAATGCCAGAAAGCACTTCAGTGACACTCTGGAATGGCCCAGAACACTCGTCTCATTCCGGAATACTCCAGAACAAAATTGCTCTGTAGCTAGACATTAGCTAATTTAATCACTCAAGTCAAACATCTCATGGTCTGTCATCTCCAATTATAGGATAAAATGAGAAACCGCTGCCATTTTTAGGTCCCTCTTCAAACTAAAAACAAGGTGAAATTTGGCAAATAGTTTCACACTGATATAAGGAATTATAAGCCCTCGTTTGTGACAAAAATATGTTGCAGGGTAGACCATGGCCTGTCAGCAGTCTGCCCCATTTCATGAATGAAAACACAAGGCAACACTGTCAGGAATTCAGCAAACATGCCTAACAGGGTGAATTCCTATTCCCCCCGGTTTATCTTACACTAACAAATCTTAGCACTTAAAGTTATTTTCTGATACTTCATTAGTAAGCAAGTGCAGCTGATTAGGGAGGTGAGAACGAGCAAAAAATGAGTGCCAAATGTGACGCTCTGTTTCGCTTCCACTTGCAGACGACACAGACAAAGGCTGCGGCCCAAGAGACACGCAAAGGTCATTTAGCAACAACACCCTAGACCCACCTCTTGTGTTTACAGTACACAAAATAACACAGAGCCCACATTTCATGGTCAAGGTACATCACTCCTACAGGGCAACGTTAAGTCTATTAGCTGCTGCTAGGCTTTTGTTTGTTTCAAAGGCATTTTACAAACAACATGATGGGTTCAATATTAAAGCACTGCACCTCTTTCGCCGAAAGGATTTATGAATGGTTGGCGCTTTCATTCTGTTTTTCTGTAGTTTTGTCTGTCTGTCACTAGAGGGCTCTTGTTGCAGTGAAACAGCCCAAATCTGAGAGATGCTTGTGTGTGCTTTTTGTTGCTGTTGCTGTGAGTGCTACTAAGTTGTGGAGAAACTTGAATCGAAAATGATCTCGCTAACTGACTTCATATAAACAGTCATGATTTCTGAAAAAGATATAAAGAATAGTATGTTCTCTATGTGTATATGTATGTGTGTACATATTAATCCTATTAATTAGTATATCTCATCTGAGAATATTTATTTACTGAAGCTTAAAACATACATAGTTTAAATGCATAGCATTTAGATATGAACAGAGACACATGCCTACACTGTGACCTGAATATTTAAATGTTATATTAGTATGAATTGGGTTTTATATTACAACAAAGTAATAGTAATATTTGGATTCAGCATTTCATGCAAAAAAATTATATATTTAACTTGAAATATTATGTAAATATATGCAGTGCTGCTGCAGTAATTGCACAAATTCTATGATGTGTGTGAGAAATATAAATATAAATAGTGAGCAAAACATTTTATGTCATAGTGAACATGACAATAAGCATAGCATATATTAAGAAATATTATCATGAAATATATATGAAAATAATGTATTTCAGGAATTTATCAATATAAAGAAACAACATACAAATGTGTTTCATGCTTTTTAATTGTTATTATGTTTGCATCACACAGCACTTTCCAGATATGAGTATGAGTTTTCAAAGTAATCTAGAAAATCTAATAAGACCGTGGACTTTTAACCAAGTGCAGTCAAAGTGCATCAACTCTTTCACATGAAATATATGGTAGCCAAATATATGGTTTTGGCACAAATCTCACTCCTTTAGATGCTTTCATGATATTCCTGCATGAACAGTTACGTTCTGCAGCAATCAATTAAAAACAAATAGTAGCTTGCAGCTCTCTTATATTAGCAGTAAAACTGCATTAGAATATAAGAAAATATATCATTATATTGCTATGTTGTGCAGTTTCACCAATTGCCTAACCAGTCAAGTTTTTTAATCAGCACAACACATCCTTTCAAAAGACTATCTATAGAGGGCTTTACTCATGACTAGATTGTGTTTCTTTTTCGCAGATAATCCACACAGCTTGTTTCGTTCACATATTTAAGCTCAACTGTTCTTGTTCTGTTGAAATAATAAAGGAATGGGGCAACTGACTGAAAATACATTTCTACACTCCAGCACTAGGCATCCATTAAAAACAATAACAATATACCTTCAATGGCTAAGTAGACACTGCAGCCTTACATATTCCTAAGCTTCTGCACACAGGCGAGTCACAATGAAGTCTTTGATCCACCAGAAAATCTGTTTTTCATTGAGAGGCTCACCGTGGCGATTGATTTCACATCGGGGTGCAGTAAATCTACATCGCTGGACTTCACATTGAGTCAGTGAGAAAGATCATTCTGCCCGATGACTGCATACAGGTATGCGTTCCATGCTATCTTGATGCTCAAGGCAGAACTACAAAGCATTGGAGTATGCCCGCATGTTTTACGGCCGCAAGGTTTTCTTGTTGAAAACACAAGCAAAGTTCAACAGTTAATTGCAATCTTAAGCAACACTCAATGTCAGACATACCAAAAAGGGCAATTTCACTACACGCAAATGAATGCAGATACTAATGCAGAGGAGGGAAGGGGTGTGTAAATCACTGCACAGTACACCCATTTTTATTTTAGTTTTTCATTTCAAACTTCAGTTAATTTCCAGTGTGAAATCCCACAGAACTGGTTTAGATATAACTTAGGTTTCTAAATAAACATTAGCCACCAATAATTTACTGATAATATAATGTGCTGCATGTGATTTTGTTAAAAAAAAATTTAAACAGAAAACAATAGATTTCCTGTGGAATTTGTGTAGGTTTTCCACTTTTTAATAACAATGCCGAATGCATGTTTTGAGAATATCTGATATGAAGTTCAGTTCCAACAATCGACCTCCAAATTCGGATTTTTTTTTAATCTAAATGTTGTGCAACCGTAGTATTGTATATAGTAGGACATACAATTTACCCAAACATAAATAATTCCGAAATCAATAGCAGCCTACGCGCAAATGCTCATTCGAATGTCTACAGTGGAGCAAGCAAGCGCAATGGTACAGTATACAACACCACGGAGAGCCTTACGCAATGTTATTTTTTAATGTTTATCCTATGGTATCAATCAACAGCTACAGATGGCCATCTGAAATCTGAGCTGAATTTTGGATATTGTCTTTCGCTGCCAGATAAAATATATCTTTATCAGTACACAAAATCCCGGTTATATGCTGGACACTTACAGATAACCTATCCAAGCTTGCGCCTGCTTACTTTTCTTCAAGCGGCCACAGCGCAGTACAAGTATTTGCAAGTTTTTTTTCGGAAATGATAAATAATAGCAAAAATTCCAAGGAAACTGCTAAATAAAAAAAGGTCATAAATGAAATATAAACTCAGTAAAGCTGCGAGGGCTAGTGGATTCCAAAAAATGAAAGAGCAGCCCATATAGGCTACCTGAGGTCTCCAAATCCAAAACCAAACGTGTCTGATGTTTATCTGAAACTGCTTTATGTATTATTATTATTATTATAATAATAATAATTATTATTATTATTATTATTATTATTAGTAGTAGTAGTAGTAGTATAACAACAACAACAACGAAAACAATAATAATAATAATAATAATAATAATAATAATAATAATAATAATAATAATAATCATAATCATAATCATAATAATAATCATAATAATTTAATCCTGGATAAATCCACATTTTCTTGCTGAGGCCGGATGTTAAGTCTTCCCTCAATTCGCATTCACAGAAATGTTAAAATTCAGCGCCTGCAATCCATGAAGTCGGTCATGTTAATTGGAAAAGACACAGAAAAACTTACCTGGTCCCGTTGAATACATGGAAGCGAGGTTCGCCGATGTGACTTGCTGTTGGAGTGACTGTGTGCCATGTCTGAAGATATTACGGAGCTGGACCTCCTTCGCCTTTTAAATACCGGGATCTCTTCCTTCGCTTCACTCACGGAGGCACAGCCCTCCTTGTGTATCCCTTGGTTCGGCAGGAGCCTGTCAGCATACCTCGCCAGTAGAATGCCCAGTACTCCGACCACGTAGGCCAAGTAAGGTCTCCAGCTGGCCCGCACTTTATTCAGAGAAATGAGCGAGATTGTCCTGACGATGCTGATGAAAACGATAACTGAGATTCCCTGCTTGAGTCTCACCACCATGAGTGCCCCGCTTGCCAGGCACGCGAGCACCACCACGGTCGCAGTGAAGGAGAGTAACTGATCCTCCGCCCCATACAAGAACGACTGTGCCGCCGCTTCGCCCAGATGGCAGGCGGTTAGGAGAAAAAGGGCTGTTTTAATAAGGACTCCACAGCGGATCAGATACAAGCCGACCCAGAAGAAGGCACATAAGAGGGTGAAGACTGGAGAAACCAGATTCCACCAAGTTAGCAATAGCTCCCCCGTGCAGCCTGATGCGAAATAAATCGGAGACCCGGGTCGTCTGTTATTGCTGTTGCTGCTGCTGCTGCTGCTGCTACTACTACTACTGCTGCGGTTGTGCTCGATTTCCCAGTCTACAAATTTAACCACCAGAGCGAGTAAAACCGAAAGCGACCCCACGCATACCGCAGACGAGAGTCCTTTGTAACTCCATATTTTAGTGAACATCAGTTTCACCCACGGTCCGCAGTTCTGGTCCTGGGACAGAGTAGTAACACATGTTTTCACATAACCATTACGATCGGGAGCCCTGGGGCTTTTTTCAAAAATGCTGCCGGATATTCCCCTATCACTGTCAGATTCTATAGTCGTCATCATTCAAATGCAAATGGTTAATATCTCAGAGCGGCAATAACAAAAAAAAAGTATCACAGTCTACGCATTGGGCAGCTCCGGGTTATAAGATACTGAATGAGTAACCACTACAATAAAAATCCACTGTTAAATTGACAAAATACTGCCAACACCAAGAAACGCGTGTATTTTCATGGGAAAATAGTGAAGTGAAAACAATTTTTTTTAAGTTTTACATGAACCTCTAACGTTGTATTCTTGGATTTTGACAGACCATCAGTGAAAATCATCCCATTTCTTCTGTCTCCGGCTAAACGGAATAAAGGTCCGGAACAGCACCCATCAGAATGACAGAGCAACTACTGACGATTATTAGGCTACTATCGTTACTGATCAAGGCCATTGCTCTTCCTCACATCACCAACCCAGGCGATTCTTTCGTGCTGTCCTTCTTCGCGGTGCTCCGTTTCTGAACAGTTTATGCCGCGTTCTTTCCCCACACCTTTCAGGTTTTCTCCTTTCATCCAAGCATTCTTTCTTGAAAAATATACGAGCGCCATTCCCGATCGCATGCAAGCACAAACGCGTGCACTCCGGTCATTTTCTTTCTCTCTTCTGAAAGCGGAGTTAGCCCGAGTTACACATTATGCTTGAGAAGCAAAACTAAAAATCCTGCACTGGTGCGTTTAAGTTCAGGTGATTGAAGATAAGAAATGTTCAGTTCCCTGTAACTACCAACCAATGCATAAGGGTACGCTACAGTATAGTAGCCTCTTTTTTTCCCTCTGAGCAGAGTCCATACATACGGAAAGGGGCTAGGCAAAGCAGCAACAGCACGCTGAAGCCAATAACTGCTACAGAGCTGTCAGATGATCCGGTTTTATTTGTTTATGGCGATACTTGAGAATTGCAATTTTAGCAACGCACACAAAACCTCCTCTCAACCCTATGGAATTTGCATTCAATCGATAGCATCCTTGTTAGGTAAATAACCTACATTTGTGTTTAACTACAACTAAAATTGGGGGTATTTGTCGATTTTTTGTTGAATAGGCTACAATACAGTTACATTCGCAGCGTTTGGTAAACCTGTTGGACTTGAAGCATTGGATGCAACATGTTCGCGCGGAGTGCCAACTAACTGTATTAAACACAATAGTTTCCCTTGCTTTTCATATTGTGGTTTTGAACTAGGTTCATTCCGTTATGCAATTGGCGGTTGCTTAGGCAAAAGTTTCCGTTTTTATGAATCAGTTGAAACGTATGTCCGGTATGCAAACGGTAAAGTATTGTTTATACAAAAAGTTTCAAATGTTTAACTTACTGTTAACAAAATATTGCACTAAATTCTTGTAAAATCGTTGTGTTCTTTCACTTTGGTTCAATTCAATGCTGCAATCCAGATGTTGCAGAATAGCTGTGTTCAGACAAAGGTCGTGCGACGGACATTTGTCAAATTTTCTAAATGGATATTCAAAAAGCTATATTTTGCAAGAGCACTGCGTTTATAAATCATCAGTATTTTCATTATTCGCTAAACCTTTCATCACGTAAGCAATGCGCTTAACCGTGTGCAACAGTTGCCGTTGCTTTCTGTAATTTTGTAGTGCAGTTCATGTGCATTGTGCACTTGTCTTTCTGAGAGAGTAGATTGTGGAATAATAGTCTATGTCTTTTGGCTATCGCAGGAACCGCAAGGAAGTTTGAAGATTCAATTCTATGTCACCCTATAGAGGGGAGCTAAATGAGAGCCCCTTGGCATTTTATCGATGAGCATTTCTCTCTCTCTCTCTCTCTCTCTCTCTCTCTCTCTCTCTCTCTCTCTCTCTCTCTCTCTCTCTCTCTCTCTCTCTCTCTCTCTCTCTCTCTCTCTCAGTAAGATAGACTTGTCAGAGGACTGCACAGGACAAGGAACAGTAGTGTCCATAGGGCACAGGAACAGAGTTGTAAGGATGGAGTTTCTGACTCGCCCCTGTCCTCACCCACCTGCTGCTCAGCTTTTGCTGAAAGGCTCATTGCTTCTTCACAGTACAGGTTAGTTTGCACTTTGGAATACACTAGGGCACTGTAAAACAACACATCGAATTGAACTTTCTGAATCGGATGTCTCACGTAACCAAATCTCTTGTAATTTCCCATGTATTGAAGGGTTATAATTAAAAATAGAACATATGCATTCTCGATAAACCGTTCTGATTAGAATGTTTGATTCATCTGATTTTTCAACCCCAAAGTGTTGTTGGTCCCTCTGTGACAGTGCCGGGAACAGTGATGTATCCATTCATAGAAAGAGGCTCTGGGGTCGTTAGAGAGAGGGAGAGAAAGTAAGACTAAGAGGAAGAAAGACAAATGCACTGCCTGGAGACTAAAATAACATTCTCCTCCCTAGAGAAGAACAGAATTGCCTCTTCAAGTAAGGAGTCCTGAGATGGGTGAGCAGCACAGGCCTACCTGAGCAACTCAGTCTGCTTCTGGCTTTGTCCATTTCCATAGGCCAAGAGGAACACTTTGCCTGGGCAAAGAAACAATCCCGGCTAACCCTCAGTACTCTTGCATCCGGAATCTCATTTTGAAGCAGTCTTGACCTAGGGCTACTCTGTTTTTGTTGGTGAGATGAAATGTCTCTGAGGAAGTTTTCATTCTATTGGAAAATATTCCCCGTCCAAGCAGAGCAATCCCAAGATGACTGACTCGGGAAAGAGCCCAACACATGCTTGTTTTTAATATAGATGAACCTCAACACTGAGTGCACAAGTCCACATCACTCCACAGGGGGATCAGGCATATTATTCAATCAGTGACAGAATTCAATTATCACCAAGAAACCATCAGTGCAAGCATAATCCTGTGTGGGCTGAAGAAGTGGAAGACGATAGCTTGCTTCAACCTTTGCCCCCATGTCTTGGCTTTGTTTTCCAGGAAATCCTCCGCAGTTCAAATTTAAACGAAACATATTTCAGCATGAATTTCCTCCACAAAATCTATATCAGTACCCATGAGAAAATCCATCTCTGTCATGCACTTCTCCATTTCTCTCCTTACATCAAAGTCTCCATTCTCGTTCTCCGTTGTGAAATGTCTTTCATTTCTGTTTAAAAGTGACACAAAAACGACTGGGGTTGAAGGAGTCAACACCAAAGCCGTTGAAGCAACTGCCAGTCAGTTCAGAAGCAATTCATCAGCCTTCTGGAATGGCCGTGTTTACAAGAGCTCTGAGAGGGCTTAAGGAGATCTAACAGTATCTTATTAAAATCTCATGTACAGTAAAACGGTCACAGGGCCTGCACCCTGCCGTGGCCTCCCTGACACACAAGCCAACCCCGTGTAAAATAAACACCTCGTATACACATTTCCAAAAGCCTGTTCTTACTGTCAGAGCCTCATGGACAATAACGGGGTGATGCTGAAATGTCGAAAGTGGGGGAGAACGCTCTGAACCACAGAGGATCATAAAGTGACTGGTGCAGATGACGGGGGACTTCCTTCCGCTCTTAATTATGTCATTAACCGATCACTTATATTGATCTGACAGATTTCATCAAGGCATAAGCTACTGCTACAGGCTGCACATGTATCAAAATGTTTTTACTGACACAGGAGCAAACAAGCATTGGATAATAGAGCCATTTAGAACATTAAGCCAGAACAATTGATTTTAACAAATACCAGCATGCACACAGATGCCCTCTCAGAATAGTTGCCAGAAAACTAGCCGAAGAGAATTTTAATTGCAGCGCTGTGGAATGCACACAACTCCTCTCCTCCTATTTGGCTATAGTTGATAGATCCATCTGACACCTGGAATAGCTCATTCTGTGTCCATCACCTGGGACAGCTTTAACTCACAACAGCCTCTGGGCAAGAAACACCTGTGAAGAACAAGTGCTTAAGGGGGAATTTTTTTTGGGCTCTGTACTCTGGACTAAAATTAAACATGACTATGAGGTTGATGTGCAGACTGTCAGCTTTAATTTGAGGGAATTACAGCCATTTCTATGCAGTCTGTAAGTATTAGGACAGTGATACAATTTCTAATTGTTTGGCTCTGTACTCCAGCACATGGTACTTGAAATTTAACAATGCATATGAGGTTAAAATGCAGACTGTAGCCTTTCATTTCAGGGTATTTACATCCATATCCATGTAGGAATTACTTCCCTTTTATACACAGTCCCCCCATTTTAGGGGACCATAGGAAATTGGACAGTTGGCTTGTCGGCTGTTTCTGATTAGTTAGGTTTATTCAATTGCTTCCTTGCAACTGTAATATTTTGAACTTAAGGTCACGTTGAGCAAGTCTAATCCCCATTGATGTTCTTTTGTTAATTTTTAGCATGGTATGATCAAATGCTGATTAGCTGGTTGAAATAAATAACTGAAAAACCAAGAAAGCCAAAAAAAAGAAACCCTTGTCTAAAGCCATTTTTGAAGTTGGGGAAAATGCAATCTAGTGCGTTTTATTAAAAGTCCCCCTTCTGCCCCTCAGAAATCTGTGGCATGCAGTTTGCCACGCTGCAGGGCCTGTTTTTATGGTTAAATCTCAAGTGATGGTGTGAAAATTTTCAGAACCCGTTGGTTATATTCCAGCCCCAGAATCCTGCTGAGTCATGTTTCCATACGAGTTTAAAATTGCATCTGACTGGAAGAAGGGGGGAAAACAAGTTTGATATTATATTTTTCAGTTCAGTTGTGGTCAAGTTTATTTGTCATAATGTTTAAAAACAGAAACGGTTAAAAAACAATGAAATGCTAACTCTCAAGCTCCCTTTCACCAGCACAACCAACGACAACACTAAAGATCACTAAAGAAAGACAAACAACTCAATTTAAATTAAGTGCAAACACATTCCAGTCAGTGGCAGTGGAAAAAGTCCTAAAGTGCTATAGTGTGGGCAGAATGCTAGTCTCAGATCACATTAGATGTTATTGAGAATCTGAATGGCCTGAGGGAAGAAGCTGTTTTTAAATCTTGAGGTGCTGTATTGTGTGCTGTAGTACCGTCTGCCTAATGTCAGGAGTGAACAGTTTGTTTGCAGGGTGGGAGAGACCCTTTATAATGCTAAGGCCTCTGCTAAGGCCTGGTTGGTGTAAATGGCCTCAAAATGGAAGACCCAGGGCCGTCGTCAGGATTCTCGGGGCCCGGGACAAACCTTTGCATTTCACCCCCCGTCCCAAAGAAATTGCCACACAATTTAGCCAGATAGGGGGACCCTCCCTGGGCCCCGTGCCATAGGCCCGGGGCCCAGGACAACATTCTGAGTTGTCCCCCCATGACAGCGGCCCTGGGAAGACCTGCAGCGGTGAGCTTCTGAGTAGCATTAACAATCCTATGTACATACAACGTATACTGTATGTAACCTTGGTTTGTATCAGCCATATGTGTATTCATTTTCATCTTAGTAATTCTGAATTTTGTAATTCATTACATTACATTACATTAAATTACAGGCGTTTTTCAGACACTCTTATCCCGAGCGTCATACAGCGAAGTGCAAATTAAACACAGGGACAAGTGTAACCCATTCCTCTCATCTCAACTATTTGCATTGAATTGTTAATCTATACATTTCCATTCATATGTATATTTTATTCAGTATTCACTAAGTATTTCAGTGACTGTTTTTGAGTTCCCCTGTTTCCTTAATTGGGGGACACCCCTGTGCACATATAGCATTGCATTGAAATATGTTCTAGTGCTACTGCTTTCATTGAAAATTCTGATGAATGATACCCACTCAGGGAAACCCACCCAGTTCATTCCATCCTTTCCTTGAGAGGAACTTGGAGAATACCAGCTACCAAATATGAAGGAGTAAATATAGTTTTGCAGTCATCAATTATTTAATGGCTGTACTATACTGTAATGTAACCTGTCACAATACATTCAATAGTGCAGCAGTAAAAGAATGGATTGTTTCAGACTAAACTTCCTCCATGATGGAGCTTGTGCTATAGGTCCAGGTTAGGTCCAGGTTAGGTCCAGCGATCTGGATGTCCAAAAAACTTAAATTGTCTCTACTGTTGCCAAATCGAGTGTGGCCTTTGCTGCTTTTCCTAAAGTCAGTAATAAGTTATTTAGTCTTATTGACGTTTAGGGCCAAGTTATTTCCTTGGCACCACACCTCTATAGTCTGTCTCATTATTGTCACATACAGTATCAGGCCAATAACAGCCTTTATATTATGTAGGACTCAACTTTATTTGCATAGCACTTATTTACAGAGACATTGTTAGAAAGATGCTTTACAGAGGAAACAGAAAATAAAATTGGGCCAAAAAAACCCAGTCCTGAACCCATAAAAAGTTAGCAATTGTGGTAAAAACAAACAAACAAACATGCAAAAAAAAAACTCAGTGGAAAGTAAAATACTCAAACGGTGGCATGAAAAAACTCCCCAATGGTCTGAACTTTAGCTTACTGTCGCATCTTGCTCTTTAAACCGCAGTCCTACCTAATACCTCTGACCGTAACCTGTCCAACCCACTTTGCTGTTTGGTCTGTTAAATCTCTCATTACATTTCTGTTATCATTCTATCTTAGCTATTACACTGGGTTGGCCAACGGAGGATCTAGGCCTGGGTTCCTCCTGAGACTTCTTACGTCTGGAACACGTAAAACATATAACATTTTGTAGGAGGTTTTCAGGCCTACATGATGGTATGGCACGGCCTCATGCCTACTTTCCACTGATGTAATATAGTGACATAATATAGTGAGGTAACATTCCCCCCAGACTATAGTAATTGAGCAACAGTATTCAACACACATTGAGTTTAATTAGTTTATTCAACAGTTAAATCCCAAGTAGAAACCAAAACAGAAACCCTCAAACCTGCTGTGGTGCACGTAGCAGCTCTCTTTATCTAATTGGACTCAAAATGTGTCCAGATGTATCCAAAAAAAGAACATCACAATAAATACATGATATAAATAATATTGATTTTTTTTTCCTCGACTGGACAACTTGCACTCAGTTTCTGGGAAGATCACAGACCTTGGAAACAATGCTGGCCTTTTGGTTTAAAACATCCCAGGTTTTCAAAACACAAAATGGCAATTTTTAGCTCCTCTAAATGATAGTAATTCCCAATCATAACATTGTTTAATTAAGGGTCAGAAATGAGTAATTTGCGTTTCTCTCATTAAATGCCTACCAGGTCAGATATGGCCTGCAGAAACTGTAATGAATATAGAGGCAGGGTGCATTTAAGTAGCATCACCTACATGACAAACAATAAATGCCCTACTTTCTGTTCTGAGCATGCACTGTGAATATTTGGAAGAAATCTGCCAAATTTGCAGTTCTTACTGTTCTATGGCCTGACATCAAAACATGTTTTAAACATTTATTAAGTTCAGTTTATACAACTGCAGTTATTAAGGCATTGGGAAGCCACATTCCCAAAGCTTTTTAAACTTTCACTGTACTGCAAATATGTCATTCTGAATGCAAATATATGGAGAGGGGAAATGATGGCATGGATATTTCATGGCACAGACTGAAAGGGAGAAATTGGTCTTACGTCCACTACTGTCAAAATACTGGTGCAAGTTTTGGCACTACTCTCCTTTAACTCTCACTCTCTATTTTAAAAATGGGAATGATCCACTGAATGATCTACTGTATTGATCTAGAACATGAATGAGCCAATCTGAAAATGAATGAGCCAATCTGAAAACTTAACTTTTTTGTTTTTCAAGTGTAATCATAATATCCTTCTGTTGGCATGACCTTCAAATCAATAAGCATTTCATTCATGGGTGTAGCAGATGTGCCACGTGTGCTGAGAGACACAGCACATTTGAGAAAGCCACTTCAGAACAAAGACTGGTGCAAGGTACAGGCAAACAAGGCAGAGAAAATAAACCAAGTCGAGAATGGTCTGGCTTAAAATCAGCACAAATGCTGGTAGCTATTCTAAATGTGAGCACCCTTCATTTCTATACAGTTACTTTAGTATAATTATTTGATCTTATCTTTGGCTGTAACAAGATGTACTTGTTGAAGTTCAAAATGAAAGCATGGCAGCAGTTTATCTTTTAAGATCAGACTACTAGATAGCTGGAGGGCAAAAAGGAGTACATGTACAGTATTTCGCTTTGCAGTTGTAGCAGAGTGGATCTGAACGACGCTGTATGAGTGACATTGCACTGTATGAATGATGCTCATTTGTCAAACGCTTAAATCTGCACTGCCTGGTAGACTACTGCAGCTATAATGAGATCTGCACAGATGGAGCTATATGATTCTGCTTTTCTTGTTTTGAGAATGCACATTTGTTTCCTCCTGCTTCTCAAAGAATGCAAAATAAAACTGTATATCATATTTTGACACGGCGGGCAGTGCAGTGTAATTGGTCTGTATTTGTTTAAGCGGTGCCAGGAAAAACAGACAGCGTCCAGCTCATAAGCGAGCAGTGCTGCTACACAAAAGTACGCTTTCATATGGCACTTGGAGAGCGGGAGGGGAGCCAAGAGAGCTGACTGTTCACTTTCAGCCTCTGCACGTCACTTTACATGTTTTTATAAACACGAGGAATGTCGTTAAAGGTGCAACGCCGATACTGGTCCTAGGGCCCATTCAGTTCTGGGGTACACGAGGCCCACATTTGAAGGCGCACGCCGCGCCTTTTCAAAGGGAGGAGAAAGAAAGCGGGGGCCGCCGTCTTCAATTTAGCAGAAAAAAAAGCAAAAAAAAAAACACGAAGCAAAGCGCGCTGGGTTCCAGTTTTATGTTTGTCGAGCTGATTAAACGATTCACAGAGGTGCGATCCACAACATCCAGGAAGGATTAGGCCAGACTTGCAGTTGGAAAACGCCTGGAAAAAATGTAGGTTCTTAACCAAAGGTCTTCTGAACCTAAGCCATTTACATCACATGTGCATGCAATATTCCTGTGTACTCAACCTAATTACAGTCAGTTATAAAATAAATAATGTGTTATTTCGCTGATGCTTTTATCCCAAGCAACTTCCAGTTTATTGGACTAAGCAGGGGACAAACCCCCCTGGAGCAATGCGGGGCAAGGGCCCAACAGCTCTGTGGATCTTATCGCAGCTACACCGCTTGAACCACCAACCTTCTGGGGCGTTCATGTACCCTAGCCTACTTGGCTACCGGCTGCCCCACAGCTGTTGATGTTCTACTTCAGGGAACAGAAAGCACGTTACTGTATTCCTGAGAGTAGCACTGAATACAGTAACGTAACATACAATAACATACAGTCCTGGAGACATACAGTAGTACACTCCACTACTGTATGCCTCCACTACGGTATGTAGTGTATAAGAGCTTCTGCCCAGTGATTGTACTGTTGTGTAATGGCAGTACATCTTTTGTAGTTAGGTTATACACAAGTCCTTTGTAAATAATAGGCACATGCGTTTTACAGTAACTATTTCCCTTGTGATATCTTACCTTTCTCCACATGCTTGTCTGGTGTACTGTATATAAGAGACATGCAAAATTAAGACACCAAACCTGAGTTCTGGATATGACACTGGCATGATTATTTGAGATGTAACAAATTTGATGTTTGCATATGGTCCATGCGCAATGAAGCATGATTCAGTAATCAACATAGCTTTAATCTATCAGCTGTAATAATGTCCATCATAATTAGAGACTATTGGATAGCAGCTGGAGTTCTGTGATCCTATTCAAAAAGATATGAATATAATGGCTGTGGACATCATACTGGAAATGGGTTGGCATCTGTTAGGACTGGTGCTGGCAAATTAAATTAACCTCCCAACACGGCAGGCTTAGCAGGGTGATGTCACATGTTTCAATGTTTGGGGGGGGGGGGGGGGGTGGGAGCAAGCTTTTGATGACTCTCAAGCCAACACACACAGTGATGTTCTTTCAATACTGCCTCAAAATTATGAAAATGGCATGAGAACATGACAGGTTAGCCTTGTCTGTACTTTGTCAATGCACAGGACCAAGTGGATATGGTGCCCAAGCTGTGCAAAATTTCCAAGAAAATTGATGAACTGTGTGCCAATATTATTCAGGAATTAGCAAACAGGAACTGAAAACCCATGCACACCCTGCTGCAAAATCCAGCTATGCCAGCTTGACTAGCTTGAAAATGTAACTGGTCAAGCAGCATGCCAAGCTGATCATGAAGCTGGTCTAGCTGGGTATGAGATGGTCAACTAACTAGTGCTTGTAGCTTGTCTGTGTCTGTTTCAAAACATTGCTTGAGCTAGTCAAACCATGTCAAGCTGGGAGCTGGTCTGAACTGGTCAACCAGCTAAACCATGTTGAGCTGGGAGCTGGCCTGAACTGGTCAACCAGCTACCAGCTGTTACAAACCCAAACTTGAGTTGTTTTTCAGTGGGGCAGACACACACACCAGATAAATATCATTTTGAGTGAATATGGAGATTCAGGACTGAAATAAACAGCATTCTGTGACATTGAGATCTAGCCTGTTATGCGGTTGTGAGACAGATGATTAATTTTTTTATATCCACGTGTGAGTCTTGCTCATAGATTTTCAATATTCTTTCTGGCAGCAGCTCCACTCTCAGCTCACACAAGTTAAACATCCTGTTGAATCAACGTGAAGGAATGGGATTTATGCACTAGAGCCAGTAAAACGTTAGCGCAGCACAATGCCTGTTCTGCCCAGTGTTGTCGCAAGTTAATTACAGTATACCATGACGATGAAATGGTCCTTTTGTGTTGTAGCACTTCTCAAGTTATCTTGCTTTAAATGTCACGACCATGAGGAAACCAACAGACTTTCATTCAATAATAAGTAGAAGAAGATCTCCATATTTCCCCTGGAGATTATGGGTGCCAATTCTTAATGTTTCTTCCATTCCTGTGGCCATCTGAGGGTCCGAGAGGCTTGCCCCTCAGTGAAAGAGTGTGTTGGATTTTGGCCAGAGCATTGCATTGGTGTGAAATCCAGCTATGCCAGTTTGATCAGCTTGAAAATTGAGCTGGCCCAGCTGGTCATGGGCTGGTCTAGCTGGGTAAGAGCTGGTCAATCAGCATGGCCAAGCTGGTCATAAAGCTGGTCTACTTGGTTATGAGCTGGTCAATCAGCTAGTGCTAGTAAAGTTTCAAAACATAGCTTGAGCTGGTCAAACCATGTCAAGCTGTGAGTGGCTGTTTTGGCAGGGTAGTGTAGCACGATTGGGCCATAGTGTGGTCGGTTCAGGGCAGGATATTGACCAGTGTGAGAGGGATTTGTCAGGCCACGCATTGATGCAGACGGCATGGCAGATTCCACGCTCAGCTCAGCCAACTGTACGAAAGGAAATTCACTGCAGGGCAGATTGAGAGAGGACAGCACTTAGCAGATTGTTTTTTTCTCTTCTTTTCTCTTGTTCTCTATGCCAAAGCATAAATTATGGAGTGGTAACAGAACACATTAACAAAGTAATAATCACCGATGATGATTTACAACAGTAAGACAAAAAAGTAAAACAGTGTACAGAGAATAGAAAAAAGAACAAAAATTGTCCACAGCTGGTACCAAACATTTTAATGTTTCACAACAATATGGCCCATCAGACTGTAGCCATAACCAAGCCCAACCTAATTCACTATATGACAGCATTGCTATGTTGTAGCCATTGCTAACATAACTTAACAGAACATGCTCAGTATGTTCAGTATGTTTTTACAATAAGAGACAAGAAGAGCAGTCCTGTGTTTGACCAGGGGCATGTGGCTAACACGAACAAAGAGGCCTTTGCCAAAGCTTGGTGATTTACATACAGGAATTTCCTTGTTTTGGCTTGGGCTCCATGTTTTCACCAGGCAAGCAAATGTTTCCCAAGAAACTTTGAAAAGAAAAAAAAACGGTCCCAGGTCACAGGTCACAGGTCTGGTTCAGATTAGCTGGATTGAAAGCAGCATCGGAAAAATGTTTTCCAACATCCCTATTGTGCAGCAACATTTCGTGGTTTCCACCGAACCCGTTGAACTCAGCAGTCTCCCAGCGAGAGTCATCGATCGGCGTGCGTACGTAAGGCTTTCAGAAGGCCCGCATTGTCCTCTGTATCGTATACCCTCTGGGTTAGCCAAACAGCATGTCTGTGTCCACGGCAAACAGGAAGATGGGTCTGGGAGAGAGCATCATTTGAAATGAGCAAGGCTGCTGGAACTTCACAAATCTTGGATCAAACAGCAGCATTGTGCAAACCAACATTGTGTGTGTGTGTGTGTGTGTGTGTATGTATACACTCACTGAACACTTTATCAGGTATTTATTAGACATATGTTTTTTTGACTTATTGGTCTTCTGCTGCTGTTGCCTATCCACTTAGAGGTTTGACGTGTTGTGTGTTCAGAGATGCTCTTCTGCATACCACTGCAATGTGTGGCTTGTTGCATTACTTCATCACCTTCCTGTCAGCTTTGACCAGTCTGGCCCTTCTCCTCTGACCTCTCTCATTAACAATGTGTTTTGTTTTATTTTTGTATTTATTTTTATTCTCTGCAAACTTTAGAGACTGTTCTGTGTGAAAATCCCAGGAGATCGGCAGTTTCTGAGATACTTAAACAATTATTCCATGGCCAAAGTCTCTTAGATCACATTTCTTCCCCATTATGACATTTGGTCTGAAAAACACCTGAACCTCTTAACCATGTCTGCTCACTTGTATGCATTTCATTGCTGCCACATGATTGGCTGATTAAATATTTGCATTAACAAGCAAGTGTACAGGTCAACCTAATAAAGTGCTCACTGAGTATGAGTGTGTGTGTGTGTGTGTGTGTGTTTGGGGGGGGGGGGGGGGGGGTTGGTTCCTGTAACAGAAGTTTGACTACAGACAATCATCACAAATACCCCCCCCCCCCCCAATTTCCCCAACTGTCATCGACATCTCTTTAAACAGGCCTTACTGTAAATGTCTTCTGTATTCAGTCACCTAAACAGCTGTCGGCAGGACATGTTGCACATTCCCGAGTTGGATGTCCTTCGTTCAACTCTGAGCTGAAGCCATATGTCCCGTTCTCAGTTCACATGCGGCAGGTCAGGCTTGTGACGCTTGTGAATAATGCAGCGGCATCCATGCCTTACGCAGATCCTTCGCAATCGGCCACCAGACGGGGCCTGTAATCTTCCTCTCTCGTTCTTCGCATGAGCCTTACAGATGACGATGGATTGCACAAGACTCCAACCGCATTTATTGTGACGAGTGTTTGAGTAACACACAACTGACATTTACGCAAAGCTGCTCGTAAACCTCTGACCCCTGTTCTCCACACAATCAAATGGTGCACCACTCTCCTTATCAGGGGGTTAAACACTGATACCGTGAACACAGAGAACAATCTCACAACAACGGTGGAGTGGAGCAAATGTCCAAAAATTTCAACTTGTTCATTGTGACTAAGCATGACTTTAAACTTATCTTTACTTTAAACCGTTTAATAAGCAATTAATAATCAATCTTCTGAATAATTTTAATTTTACTGAATTTTGTGGACAATAAAGTTTAATGACAGTACACGATTACCATATTTATTTCGTGATTGTTTTATTGTTCTGTACATCACAAAGTGTGAAGTATTTTGTTACATTCACGTTCTTAGCTTGAAAGGTGCAATAAGGATAATCTGCTGCATCACAAAGCGTGCATCATTTCAAGCTCGTTCCACAAACGTGACAATGAATTCATACAGTGAGCTCCCTAATGTTTGGGGACAAAGACATACTGTATATTGTTTTTCATGATTTGGCTCCGTACTCTACAATGCTAGATTTGTCCCAAACATTATGGAGCTCATTGTAAAAGCTAGGCCCCTGTATGGTCTATGGAACTTTGTGGCTCTAGCCTCACCTCTCTTATTCTGCACTTTCCAACCAATGAACCCAGTGATGTGCGAAACAGACCAAACAGGTGCACGTAGACTGAATCAGTCTTCCCGGAAGCAGGGAATGGCCCATATAGGCAGACCTGCCTGTCCAAAACGGAGCACAGATGGCAGTCTGCGCTCTGAAGGGTCGTGGGTTACGTAATCAGATGCACGTTGGCGATGATATCTGCCAGCTGGGGGCATTGTCATCCCCCTCCAAAAAATCCATGAATAATTTTATTTTCCAACTCACGCGTTTTGATTGTTAGCCCTTCAAACCATTCGGCTTGTAGACTGACTCCTCCTTACTCCCCACTACCTCTGTCTCCAGAGAAGCCAGAAGCATAATCGCTTAAAAAAACAAAAGTTCTGTTCATTGCCAAAATATTTTCTGAACATTTCATCCTGAATATCTTTGGCTGTTGCATCAAGATATGAAGCCTGTTTGTTGCAAGCCCCAGCAGTACTTCAGCTAAAGTAATTGGTGTACTTACAGTAATGTGGGGCCTTGCGGTGGCTAATCATTACACTGCTGATATCAGATGTACTGAATGTACTGCACACCTCAGACTGGAGGAGTTGATCACAAAGCCACAATCCCAGGTAAGATCACTCTAGAGCTCCTGGAAGTGCCTGAGTCTTAAACAGAACATCCAGCAGCCAAAACATTGGACCTTATTCTATGCCTGACTGCTGACAGCTCTTTACTCAACCTTATATTGGGCAGGAAGGTTTTTTAGGGACTACATCCTTCCCACTCTGCACTGCTGTCCCAGTTGCCACCACAAACCCGCGGAGCCAGTACATTGGGCTGTTGCTGGGGCGACGGAGGAAGTGATCCGTTCGAGCGTCTGACTCAGCGGAGGAAAAGTAGTGCAGCTCACTTAAAAGGCCTGACTTCTGAGTGCCGTGTCTCTCTGTTCCATCATAACATTTCTAGGGAAACACCAACGTCACAGGTATTATAAACAAAGACTTTTAAGGCAGCAAAAATCTGTCTTTAACAGAGAATATAAAGCAGTTTTTTAAAACTTCCCTCCATCCTTTTATTCATCTGTCCAAAAATACCCCATTAAGTATAGTGTGAAGACAATTTGCTGACCGTGAGGCTCACAAAAGGCCGTATTTAGTCTTTGCAGTGGCTGTTTGACGTCATTTAATACAGGAAAGGGCTGTCTTAAGTAAACTGGCTCAAACCTTAAACCTCCAACAGCTCACACATGTCATTTTGTTAAGCCCAACAATTGTAAACTAGGAGACCGAGGAACAGCTCATGGTAGGGTTCAATATTTTCACCGAACACAAACAACTGCTAGGCTAGCTCTTGTAAAACAGGTTAAAGAAAACGTTAGCCTTTTAGCAGAGGTAACAAATCACAGAATTTATACATTTTGTAACTAATGAGTTTGAAGTACTGCAAACAATACCTCTAATGGAAATAAGAGCATACGAGTGATCTCAGTTACTCATTGCCCCCCCATTCCCACTGACAGGCCACCAAACCTTTCTTTGCCAAATTCTGACTATCAGCAGTGGTTCAGTTATGCCTCATTACATGACTGCACTTCAGAGGAAACCACTCACTATTCTTGCCTAAGTGCGCATTGCAGAGGAGAATCCCAAAATCTATATAGCTCGTATTGTAACTGAAAATTAGAAAATACACAAATGTTTCACAGTGTATCAAAGCTTTTCCCTGAAAGATCAAACATTTTAAGCTAGCCCAGAACATTCTGTGTAACTGTTGGTATAACTACCCGTTAGTCTTTCATAACCTGAAATAAAGCTTGGCTGACATCTATGCGTCTATGCTTGCGTTTTACAAAATTGCTCACATTTCTTTCACATTTGCTTACTGTTTTTATGACTATGTATTTATTGGAGCAATTCATAGATTACTGTTCCCACACCTCCAGTGTGAACAGGCCTGGTTCAGGATTTGTGACCCTAGGGGGATGCACCTGCATAGAGCCCTCATCATTGTCCCACTCTTTCCCCCTGAGGGTGTTTCATCACCTGGTTCTGACCCATAAATTCCTTTAGGTCAGTATAATTTGTCTGTTACTAGAAAATGGATTCCCTGTCATATTTCATTATTCCAAACCAGACATTGGATATGTAGCACCTATATCAGTATTTAACGGCACACTTTTTTATCCAGAAACATACACATTAGTGTACATTTTTTAAAACTCTGGGACATATTACTTGTTAAAAGAACACTGGCTTTGTGAAGATATATTTAATACTTTCCTATTTTAACATGAAGAAGCCAATTGAAATACTCACCAAAAATGTAAATTAAAAGATGTGAACAATCATTAAGATTTGCACATACCAAAATATTTGTTCTATAATCAGTAAAATCTGAGACTATTACTAACTATTAAGAAGAAATAAAATGCAGGACTCGCTTGGTGGAACTATTAAGGGTTGTTCTGAACTGTTTTCATTTCACTCAGGTGTGCAGTGATTTTTTCCAACAGGTCCCAATTTCAACAGGGAAATATTTACATGATTGCTATGGAAACGGAAGTGGAAATAAGATCATCACTCAAGCGCTGCTGAAAAACCCAAGTCACTTGTTTGGATTAAGGTTGGAATCCTTTTCACGTGCGTATTCTGCTAATATGAAATCTGTAATTGTTTTTGGTAAATTAATTTAAATTAACAGACTTTTAAAAACACACTGCACTGTTACCAATGCTACAAAACCAACTGCAATGGTGTGCACTTATGTGTCAAATGTAAAAAAAATTATATATATATATATATTTTGATACCCTCTCTGTATAAACATCCTGTTTTTATCTCACATGACTAATTAAAAAAACCTAGAATGGACTTGAATACAAATTGCTTTGATGCATTAAGCCAAAATCTTGTTCATCAATCAAAGTGGTTTCTTCATATGTAAACTAACTAATGAGCCTGGAAAAGCTCCATCAGCTGTAGGTACATTAAAGATTTTACATTACATTTACATTTACATTGTCATGACATTCAAAATGAACTAATATAAGCAGATCGTTCAAACCGTCAAACATACTGAGATCAAAACAATAATTTATGAAGCACATTCTCAATGGCTCTTTTGTTTCAGAATTAAGTACCTATTCTAAAATTGAAGCGTTACATATTTTTTCCAAGATGTGTGCAGTACCTATGTCTTCAGTAAAGTAAACCACGAAGAAAATAATTATACTGTAGGTTTACAGTGACTAAACTTGACCTTCCTCCCGAGCATCATATGTAGTCCCCATTCCACTTTAAATGCCAAAAAAATAGATTAACTGCCAGAGCATCATGGTGGGAGATGACCTGTCCAGTGTTCACAGTTCTTTTCATCTGTCATTCAGGCACATGGACGAGTTGTGTCTTGGGGGTTTGCACCATAATGTCGCGAGGATCTGTCTGACTGATCCAATGGATTTGTGTCACAACCAAACTGCAAGACAGCACAGCGAATCACAGGGAAACGCTTCCTTGAACCCCCACTCCATCTTGTGTTTGTGTACTGTGTTCATTGTGGAGGGTGGGCAGCCTCTAATTCTCACCGGCTCCCTTTAGGTGAATCTGTGCAGTGTGGGGTGGGATCCAGGTGTTAGCTGCATGTACTGTAACTCACTGCTATCAATGGAAAAAAAGACATGGCCAGTTCTTCGTTTTCTCTTGTGCGTGTGAAACACCAAGTGCCTCTGGTGCAATCTATTTATTTCATTTATCTTTGGAAAACAAAATGATTTCTGTACTGTATCTCTGATCATCTCTGTGGTAAGACTGCTTAGCCTGATTCAGCCCTATATGGTAGACACTATTTTGAGTGCTAATCAACTTCTGCGTTGGCAAGTTTTCCAGAATAAACAAAAGGCCTGCATACAGTAACATGACAACATTGCATGCTCACCATTGCATGGCAAAGAAATCTGTGGACTGACTGTGGATAAACACTACTTTCAGAGATTTACACAGCATGGGTTTCCTTAAAGAGCAAAGTAAAGTATTTACATCTGCCCATTAACCTATACTTAGGTTTCTGCACCCTGCGACCTGTGTTTTTCATCTGAAGAAAAGACTCCTGCCAGAGAGGGGACTAAACGCATGACGAGCCCTATATTCCTGAGAGGAGAGGAGACCTTGCGTGCAGATGCTCGAGAGTATACCAGACAAGGACATAAAGAACCACGTTGACCATGGGGGTGTCTTTACCCCTGTGCTTTTCCTGCTGAGGAGGTATGCCTGTCCGGGTCTGAGAGGCTGGAATTCAAGGGCTTATTGGGCTGATGATGAAGTGTGTGACAGGGGTTTTATACACGTTGCCTGCTCTAGTTTAAACCTCAGTGGAGGACGTGCTGAAGCTGGGCTTAAACAGCCCTTGCTCCACTGTGGTAGCAGGACGTCAGCCGCACTCCTTAACTTGTGGGGCGCATCCTCTCTCCTGCAGCTCTGTGATGGTGCTCTCATTCTGCCTGGGGAATGGGGCAGCTGGGGTTTTCACCATTCTGGATCGTGGTCTTATCTGACAGGCCTGCAGAACCAGCCCTTGCTCTGGCGTTGCTTCACTTCCTCACTTCCTGCTCTCAGCTTCAGTGCCCCCAGCCAATTACAGTATTAGTGAGTTCGCAACTGCTGCCATACAGCTGCCAAGCACTGCTGCTGCGCCAATGTTCTGGCTTTCTGATCAAATTTGGAGACTTTCACAGCTGCTGTTTAATCATAGAGCTAGGGTGCGTTTTTAATTATTTTGATTATCTTACGAAGGCTCAAGAATATAGATTTTTGAAGGGGAATGCAGATTTTTCTGAAGAGATGAGATGCAAGTTGCATTAAGGTCACAAAGTGGCGTTTATTTGATGACCGATGTGTCCACTGATTAATTGGTGGATTGACTGGAGGCTAGGATTTGCATTGGCAAAATGTCATAATTATCCAAACCCAATCACATAGCACATGCTTTGGAACTATAGCGTGTTGGTCCCCTAGAAGACTGATGGTTAAACCTGGTATGTTAGAAATCCCCAATAAGAGAACATAAGAGAAATTAAACAGCTGATCTCACAGAGGATATGGGGTAGAAACACTGATGGATATGATGTAGAAACACCAATTCACAACAATGGAATATAAATAAAAAGCTTTTGAAAGATAAGTAAAACTGGTCTTTGGTGTAGAAGGGATGATTGGGTTGTGGGGCAAATCAGCTCCATCCAGACCTGGGAACGCACCTTTTGAATGTTATCTATCATTCATGGTCAGGACAGAACTACTCGAGCTAAAACATCAATAAATGTATATCCTCATTGAAAAATGCACCCAGCTTTCCTGAGGCTCATATACTGTACAGTACGCATTATCCCAGATTGAATACCATACACTTAATTTAATCATTAAGATTATTACACAGGCAAAGGGACAGAGGTGTGATGTGCAATGTGTTTGTCGAGAAAAACAATCAGAAAAGAGAAATACTGAAGTGCGGGAAAAAATAAAAAATACATGCTGAAGAAAATACGGCACCACAACATTTCTTAAGGTTTGCATTATGCAGTTATCCATGTCTTGTTACAGCCCTTCAATAATTAAGCCACTAAAATGGCAAAGCTTTAAAAATTCAACGCCTCAGTGGTACAGCTGGAGTAGTGAGCTATTTCCCCCAGTTCTGGGAAACAGAGGGGGCCCTGTCAGGATGAGAAAACAACAATGATAAAATCCCCTCGGGATCATGAGATGAACAGTTGTTATTTAAATGCTTTTTACATTTGTGAAGATATTGAGAACGAAGAAAATTAATAGGATGATGTTTCTGAAGATAAGAATACTTCCTATTGGAATACCCAAAAGCATTTGTAGGTGCACCAATGCCAGCAGCATCCTTCATCAGTTTTGGAGAGTGCATTGGCTATGATACGTATTTAGCCAGCTGCTGATATTCAGTCCGTTAGTTCAATAGCTGATCATCAGTACCAATGGAACTGCTACAGGCAAATTGAGCAATGATACTGTTATGGCACGATAATACCCAGTAAATGCCCTACCTGTTTGTAATAATAATATTTTTTGGTGTTGTAATGATGATCATAACACACATTCGAGAGAAGGCTAAAGGCCTCTCCGCTCTGAGACATGGCACTCGGACCCTACGTCTAATCAGCGGCCCAGAAAACCCAACAAACTCTATTCCTGCTGTCTGGACGAAGGCAAAACAGTCCTTGTCCTTCCCTCCACACAGACAGACTCTTGCGTCAGTGTTCTGATAACAGACTGTCGGTAACTCTGCAGGAATGCGGGGGATGAAAGGCATTTTATCAGGAGCTGATTGTGGCCCAGTCACCACTCCCTGCTTCCTGCCTTCCATCAGGTGAGAGGATCTGTGTGTTACTGTGGCTGAGACAGCGCAGTCAGAAACACGTGTGGGGATGTGTGTGACGTGTTTGTGCATGTGAGTGTGTGGGTGTGTTTGCGTGTGCGTGTCTGGGTGTGTTTGTGTGTCTGTGTGGGTTTGTACTTGTATTTGCATGTGGTTGTGTGTGCATGTTTATGGATTTGCACATGTATTTGCGTGTGGTTATGTGTACATATTTTTCTTCATGGATTTGTACATATACAGTGATACGTCACAGTACGAGTTTAATTCGTTCATGACCGAGCTCGTTTTACGATTTACTCGTTTTACAAATGAATTTTCCCCATTGAAATTAATTTAAATATAATGAATCCGTTCCAACTCCCAAAAAAACTCCCAGAAATCACCCAAAAAAATTTTTTTATGGGTTTTAAAACAGAAAAGGTGTAGCTACAAGAAAAATGACAATTATAAAAACATAATACAGTAAGAGAGAATGCAAAATAAATAATGTAAACTGGTTTTATTAATTGAATTACCTTAATATCCGCGTGAACTGAGCGACCGGTGGCCATGCTTGTTGGGAGAGCGTGTGTGAGCTCGGCACCAACGAGCGGTCGCCGTATGAGCCTCGCTCGTACTGTGGGTTTCCACTCGTACTGTGGGTTTCCACTCGTACTTCAAGACAAAAATTCGCACCAGCCTCGGCTCGTACAACAAATTACTCGTACACTGGTGCACTCACACTGCAAGGTTCTACTGTATTGTACATATGCGTGTGGTTGTGTGTGCATGTCCTTGTGGGTTTGTACATGGATTTGTGTGTGCATATTTGTGCAAGAGTTGGGTTTTGGCAGGCTGTTACCAATGTAAAAAATATTAGTGCTTATTTGTGTGTGTCAGTGTGAGCATGTGTGCCTCTGTGCATGGGAGCATGTGTGTGCATATGTACAGTGCTGTCAGCCACACTGCAGGTCACAGGGGAAGCACAGGTGAGCAGAATATATCGCCTGGTCTGCTACCAAAGTACCTGCACCACACACACTCAGGAAGTATGTGTGTGTGTGTGCCTGTGTGTACATGTGACTGTGTTTGCACAACACCACTCTACTGTGCACCATGATGGCCAAACACCATGATGCCATAGGGATTTTACATGGCACAGAACAGCGATCCAAGTTCCATGTTGAGGAAAAAGTGACAGGATAAGCAAAAAGAAGAAGATTGTGAATGATTTCACACCTCATGAACACGTCCTACAGTGTAGCTTACTGTAAATTGTACTAAGACTGTTTCTTTAGTTTATAAATTATGGTCGTACAGCTGTCCATAAGTATATTTACGAAGGCCCAATAACTCTTTAATTCTAATGTAGGATTTTCTTTTACCAGAAACAAAAACAAGAACAGAGAGACATAAAACATAAAAGGGAGAGCCCTGGCCTGCTGTGTAATTGTTGGCATGTACTTTTCTATGCCCAGTTACCAGCTTTCCAGGCATAGTCATTCTGAACAAGATTAAGTGGACATACAAGTCAAATTGAAACTAAAGAAATAAGAGTCAATGAAACGTGAAACGTATGAAACTGAGATACATGGCTAGCCCAACAGGGTTAAAATCTCCTGTAAACCAGCTGTTGGGTCTACCATATCCCTTATAAAAAGAGTTGCTTTTGGATAACAAATAGGTAATTAAGATTAATTGGAGCACTTGTGCCTTTTTGTGGGAGAATAAATCAAGTTTGACAGGCCCTTACTGCCTTGAGACAGGGAGGCTGTAACATACTGACTTAACATGCGTTAGCCCCCCTGGCAGATTGAACAGGGTTGTTGCACTTCACATGAAGGATAGCACCGCTTCTGACACCTTAAGACCACCAGGCTGGATTCTCAATTACTATCAGATTTCAGGGCCCGGGACTTGAATCTCATTCAATGCACAGCCTGACTGCTGAACATTTCTGCTAACATGCAGTCCTGGCTTTGTGACCAGGAGTGGGGAAAGGATACTAGAACAAATGCAGTGTCATTTAATAGGGTGTTGCGGCTTTATTTTCTGCCAATATAACCTGTGTGTGTACACTGGAATACCAATGTCTGTACAGGAACATTTAATATTGTAGACCTGGCAATTCATTGTTGTCCCTTGTCGAAGATATGCGTCTCCCTCTTAATCTTAAGAACCATACTGTACATTCAACAAGGCCGGAACTTACACTTCAATAAAATTAAACGAAATAATATTTTTGAATATATTTCTAATGCAACATGTTTCTGTTACCCAAGACATTCATACTCAGTTAAAGAAATACTGGTAAAAATATTATAGCATTATAAAATATTATTATAAAATAGAACATCTTCCAAGTAATTGACACATGAGAAATATGCCTCCACCCTGTGTGACACACAGATTTCTGGTTGTGCAGTTTACATACATTTATTTTAATGGCCATTCTGAGAAAACAAAATATTTTTCTAATAATGCCATACAGTATAGTTACTGGTTACAAATTGGTATTATTGACTACTCTGCATAGTCAGAAGCTTCACAGTATTGTTTGTGGTTTATATTTACATCACTGTTATCCCACAACAATTAACACATGCTGATGAGGCACATTCAACACATAAAAGTTCATATCCCTGTGATCACATGTAGATATAAAAACCTAATATAATCTTGCCACAAAAGAGACATTTACATAACCCACGTCACACTGCAACACAATTTTATGGCTGTGAAACTTCAGTGTAAATGTTGTAACAATATAGACTCTGGGGAGTTTTTGCCTGTAATTTCTTTCTGTGTTATTACAGTTTTTTGTCAGCTGTAAAGTGCAATCTAAGCTTAAAAATGTATTTTTACACTATTGTGTCTTCATTATCAGTTTTATTGACCGTTTCTTTGCTTCTCACCAGCTCATGCCTAGATATGAATGTGGTCAGGTACAAGCGAGATTGAAACCCATAAATTGCACAGCTGCATAGTGAGCAAAATCGAAAATCAGGCATAAAATGAGGCTGAAACAGCTGAAGATGACATTTGAGTGAACCGGCTGGGATGTGATAAGGGGAGGAAAATGGCTGAGTTTGCTGATGTTTGAAATAGTGGTCGAACATAGAACAGATGAAAGCGGGAGTGCGCAGAGCAAGACTCATTATCGCCGCCCAATTATCAAAGTGTCTCAAATCCTCCAGCGCACTCATCCTCAAGCAAGTGATCAATTTAGACTCTACGAGTCACACAGCATTACTGGAGAGGTCACGGTCATCAGAGACGACTCTCCTGCCGGACACAAATGGTAGTTAGTGGGTGGTAGGTTAATCCTGTGAGACCCCAGCCCGGATTTCTTTGACTAAAATCGCTGGAAATAAACTTTACCAACTGGACACAAAGAGTACTCCTTTTCCTGATATTATTTAATGGAAGAAGAACTATTTTATGGGGCAAGTGCCATAACTTCAGAAGCTTTTACACCCAATAAAAGTGTGCAACTTGTGTTTTAGTGACTGATTTACCAATACCCTCAGTCTGCACTTTGGGTATAAAAACTGAGTCATGAAAATGGAATGCAAAGATAGACATTTGAGACCCGGGCGAAAAGCCTCAGGCTTCCGGGTCTCCAGGGCAAAGGAGCAGAGGGAGTCAGCCAATGGGAGTGCTCTGCAGGTGGCTCCCATTACCCAGTCACATGCTGTCATTATCAATTATTGCCTTTTTGTCTAAAATTATCGCTTGCTGTTAGCCGATGACATCATCACTCATTTGCATGGGGCAGAACTGGCTGTTGGAGGTCTAGAGACAAGAGCTTGACTGAGAAACACAATCAGCAGAGGTTGAAGAAGCAGGAACCCCCCACCCCAGCACTGTGATGTGACGCATGCCCTCCTGGGATGACGAGGCAGATTCTTTGGTGTTGGGACAGGGGCCAGACAGACCAGAGAAACATGGGAAGGAATTATTCACCAATGCACTGACAAGAAGTTTCACTTCATATGGTATCACAATTATACAGTTAACGCTAAACACAGTTTAGAGGGTGCATCATTACAAGACAGACCAAAACTGTTATTGTTAATCTTCTTTCAACCAAAGCCATTGCCTTTGTGAAAATGTGAGAGAAAAAAATCTCTGAACCTAGGCTCCTAACATACAGGCAGTGTGAGCAATGACCACAAAACCCACAAAACCACTCAAACACCAACATTGACTAGATCCGGCAAAAGTAGAATCTTAAATGAGGGCAGAAAAGGCCTCAGTGAGAAGGCTTGTCTTCATTGTGCGGATGTTTGTGAACGCTCCTCTTATTACTCAGGTAAAGAGGGCCGTTCAGAACCTGGCTGCTTTGAACATTATGCTAATCTAATGACCTGGTTAGCATGCATAATGTCACGGTACACCACTGTATTTGAAAGCAATTCAATGGGCTTGTTTTTCTTCTTGCCTCTCTGAATGCTGAACACTGAATGGTGACATAGGCCAGTGGTCACCTGACACACTTGTACTGTAAATAGTATTTTCCTGGCCTGAGCTTCTATCATAGATACACAGAATTGAGTGATTAGGAGAGCGTGGTACTGGCATATCACACTCAAATGGATTGTGAGGGATGTTGTTCACCTAATACAGGATTTTCCTTCACAAAGGCAAACAGTCAAGAACACATATTTCCAGTGATGTACTGGTCCGGTCCTCTGTATAAATGGATAAATGAAAAGGGATAATCTCTTCATGTTTGCCTCAGATGAACTCTACATAGGGATTAGTAACTGTGACAAGTGGAAGATTTACACTGTACCAGCTCTGTGTCATTTTCCCTCATAATAATAATAATAATAATAATAATAATAATAATAATAATAATAATAATAATAATAGTAGTTGTTATTGTCGTTTTTATAATATTTGATTCTTCTTCTTCTTCTTCTTCTTCTTCTTCTTCTTATTATTATTATTATTATTATTATTATTATTATTATTATTATTATTATTATCGTCATCATCCATACAGGTAAGAGGGCAACGGACACCAGATCATCTTGGGCTGTTTGTTGATAAACCAATCTTTTTTCTCCATCTTTTTGTAAATGGTGCATACCTGCTATATTATAATACCATCTTGACATTCCACCTCTCCTGATATCTCCACCTATCCTGTCAGGTCACTGGTGCATGCGCGGGTCTTTTAAAAATGCTACGCTGACGGTTTCACTTCCTGGTCGAGTACGTTCAGCTGCAGATCGCCACTTGGGAACACATTCTACAGTGGAATTATAAAATAAAACGTAAACTAGCGCGAGATAAAAGGGGGAAACACAGCGTTTCTTTCGGAAGGATCAAACAAAAACGCGGATAAAACCAAGGTAAACGCCAAAGGAAAATGAACCTACCCACTCAAAAAACAGGTTAGTATGCTAGGTTTATTCCTTGGAAGTGCTTTTATCGTTCCTGTTGTGTTTGGGTGTTTTGAAGTGGTGGTTGGATGTATTTGCATTGTTTCCACTTAACGGTTCTTAATTTTATATTTTACAACCTTTTTTTCCTTTGTTGTACATCCCCCTTTGGTGTCATATTCGGGGTTTTGTGCCGCAGATTTTGGTATTTGCGGAGCACTGCTGATAGTTTTGTGGCAGGAAGGCCGCGAAAGCACTTGTGTATAGTTTATTCCCTTTTCGCTGTTGGCCAGACTGTTTGTTTTCTTTCTTCTGTTATGTTTATGTGCATGGTCAGACCCAAATATTTCCCTCTCTGTTCGTGCATGCTACAAGCACTGCATGCTATTCATTATAACATGATTAAGGCAGTTCTGCATGATGGATCATTCTATCATGACTAAAGTAATTCCATGCATGATTGCTTACTCAAGCATAACTGAGGTCTTTGAATGTGGAAGGCTTGCTGTATTAATACTTAAAACTGCTTAATAATTCCTAACAGCACTGAAACCTCTTTTTGCTCTTTTTAGGTTGGAATTGGTGAAAGGTAGTATTTTTCTTGGAGTAATTGATGGTAGCCTTGATGTTGGGGAGGTACTCACACCTGTTCTCTCCCCTAGTCAGGCTCCTTCTCATGTCTGATACATCAGGCAGTCTGAGTTTCAACAATGGACTCCAACACCGCTTCTACCTATGTTACCAATCCCAGGGGGGAATATAGCAGGCCACCAAATCCAATTCAAGGATTTTTTTTTTTTTTTTAAGAAATGCCGTGATGTTTACACGAACAGGACACTGCTATTGCGGATCCCAGAGAGCAGTCTTGTGGGCACCAGGAGGAACTCTTTTTGGAGTCTGTTTGGAGTCTTGTCTCTGAAGATGGAGAGCACAGCCATGATCTCTGCTCTGCAGTGTGCAGTGGCACGCACTCACCCGGTACTGCATTCTTAAACACCAGGGCCCTCATTTATTAAATCATCCTAAATGTGAGCATACATTAATTTCCTAAAATGTTCCCTCAAATGATTCATAAAATATCCATGCGCACAAATAAATGTTCCCAAATGCTTTCTAAGCATGATCTGTTTATAAATCTTACAAATTTTCCTAGAATTTTGTGCACATGAACAGACTTATCTGTTCAACCCAGTGATCACCCTCACAAATATCCTTTTATGGTCTGGTTTTCTGCTATATGCTGCCTCCAAACCCATTGCCACATAAAAAAAAATAATGTACAGCCATTTAATTTTGTATTTAATTTAATTTTTTGATAGGTTACAGCATTTTTATGTTCTACATATCAGTATTACACAGCTTAATATTTGTAAAATGTATTTTTACAGTCAATACAAGCCTTCTTTTGCTCCAAACTATATAGTGTGTCTGTATCGTTACGACATCCGATGTACATTTAAAAGGAACCTCCTAAGTGCCCTACGGCGAACATAATCACGAGAGCTCACCCATTCATTCAACAAAATGGCATTATCATGCAGAAAACATGGCCATTGCAAACGGGCCAATTGAAATAGAAAACCCTGCACTTAAATGTAAGTCTAATATGGAATTCTTTTTGCATTCCCAGTCAATTATAAAGATGGAAAATGGGTTGCGGACCGAAAAAACACAATTTGTGTAAAAGTTTGCTACAGTGTAGGCTACAAATGATGCCCATATGGCCATTTTATTTTGAGTATTTCATTTCATAAAATTGGTTGTTCTAGGCCTGGTTGGCGATCTGTTTAGCACTCACTTCACCGTGACTGCCGTTTGAAAGGGAGAGTAGCTATTATCTGATGATTGATGCCTTGGCTAAGGATAGATGCATTGTTTTCTTCTAACAAATGTAGTTGATAATTGATGTAGGAATTGATAAAATGTGTAGTCACATCTGTGCCAATACCATTGTGTCTCACTGCTTATCACAGAAATAGAATTGTTGATTTCTTGGCCTTTTTACATCTCCATATGTAAGGGTATTGGCAAAATATTCTCACATATGGTGGAAAAAAATGACTGATATAGTAGATACAAAGTGAGTTACACTTCATATCCAACAGACCATGGCAACATCAGTCAGTGCTAGAATATATATACAGCTGATGTATGCTCCAGTGTTGCAGCCTTGAGGTCCACAATCCGGGAGCCCCAACCAGCCCTAGAGTATAATGACTGCACCTTTGCAAGCGATGTGCCAAAAGGCCACATTCAAGATCAACATTGACTAAGCTGCTCACCTGCGCAGACAGAAAGTTACCAGTGAAATATTCCCCACATTACATGTCATTTGGCTGACAATCCTCTCTCCAGGGTTAAGGGCCTTGCTCAAGGGCCCAACGGCTGTATGGATCTTCTTGTGGCTACACCCAGGATTGAACCACCGACCTTGCGGGTCCCAGTCATGTACCTTAACCACTATGCTACAGGCCCCCATTTTGCGACCCCCATTTTGTGTAACGATGTGTAACAACATGAAAACATGTCGATTAAGAACCTATTCTGGACTTTGCTTTTTCTTACCAGGCTCTCTGTAGATGTTGGAAACCAACCATCACCAAGAAGGAAGCTATGAAACCGATTCTGAAAAACATGAAACTCTACCTCATTAGTCAGTTGCAAGCATGTGTTGGCACTGTTGTAGAGCTTGTGTGCCTTGGAAACCAACTGGAGAAGGACAACAAACAGTAACTGGAATTGGATCAAAACGCTGCCAGAAAAATAGCACCCCTATCCAGCCAAAGTCAAATATTACACCTTCACCACCTGCTGTTCTGTGCTGGAGATGCAAAGAGAACCTTAACTCTGGCTCATACCCTCTATAATCAAAAGCATCACTCAAACAAACCGGCTCGCCAAAATCCTGGCGAACCACTACATGGCTATCCGTCAGGAAGTGGTGTGATGGGAAGGCATAACTCATCCCAGTCAACCATCTCCGCAGAGGGAAGTAAGAAACAAGCTGTTAACTGACCGACTAATGATACCTGCCTTATTTCCATACTAACACTGCTACTTGTTCCTGTGACCAGCCAACATTTCATGGATAGAACTATTGTGGGAACAGGTGGAACTGCAGTGAGCTGAAATGTTGAAGCAATAGCAGAACGCCTGCTGTACCACTCCTTTTGGATAGTTCTACAAAAATATCTATAACTGTCAGATGGTAACTACACCAACTGCTGTTCTCCCTGTTGATTCTTTCTTTGGCAATTGTGCATAGTCTAGACGTCCTGTTTTTCTGTGGACTACATATAAATGTAATCGAACCAGAATACTGTTTGAGGAGTAAACCGTTTCTAGCCAAAGAATGCATATGAACGTAAAAACCACCATGTTGTATCAATTTTCAACAATATTGCTCTGCCTAGTCCTCACACTTCCTGTTCCTTTGCACTAGACCTTAGTTATTACATCCACACAGCTGTCTCTGAAGCCCACCTATCTCAACAAGAGAAGGACTGCCTATCATGGCAAATAAACGGTCAAGACAGCCCGTAGACCTTCTTGTACAACCATACTGCAACATCAGATGCACACTATTAACTATTAACCAACCTCCAAAGACAGTTCTGCCCCAAGCAAGACATTGTGAACAATCCAACTGAAAGAAATTCTGTTGGCTGGAATTATAGAACCATCACTCTCTGGATGGGCATTTTCTGTTGCTATTCTGCCAAATATGGAAAACTGCTTTTTGTGTGGACTTGTGGAAACTTAATGCTATCACTGGAAATTATGGATACCCACTTCCCAACGCTGCAGACAGCTGGATTCTGGATTCACTTGCGAATGCTGCCGTCTTCTCCACCCCTGACCTGGACAGTAGATACTAGCCATTGAACATGGAACCAGAAAGCAAGAGAGAGATTATCTTCATGACCTCACAAGGGACATACAGTAGTTTTAGAAGACAGAGCGCCAGATTTACTAAGTCTTTTGCAATGATTTTCAGGCGCACATACGACGCATTCTGCCCAGGAAACATACGTCGTATGTATCACTGTTCGCACGGGGCTAGGACCACTGTATGCATGCCATCTAAGTGAGTCATCGCAAGAGGAGCATAATGAGCTGTAGCCTTTGTAAATAAGACGTTCATTTCAGGCATACTGCAACCGTGCCAACACACTCGTCCGGCTGCGTTTTGCGCTGCGAGCTTCATGTATGTAAATCTGGCCCAAAGTGTATTGAAGCTACTGTACGCATTTCGGAAAAGCTGCTCCTCCAGTGTGCATATCATGACACCCTAGTGAATGGTCACTTTAGGGTCTGTTTGCCTAAGTTCCATGTTGCTCTTAATTCAGCTGTACTAGAACAGACTCAAGGAAGCACCTCATACCACATCCTAGTCAACGAGAATCTCCATAAAACCTGTGAACATGAAAAATGAAACTGTTAAGCCCTATTATGATATTATGATGTCCAATCCCATCTGCAAACAAGACTGTTTGTTGACTGTTTTAAACTAAATGCACTTCAAATTCCAAAATGGAACGATGTGATCTCCAAAATGTGATCTCGCGACTATGACCCTTGAATTATTGTGTGGTCATGGACTCTGGGACTGTAAGCCCAGTACATGTGTGCTTGCTACCCTACTGCAGATGGAAGTGGATCAGGTTGACAGACGAGAGGGTCTTTGACATCAATGAAGAGAACTATGATTATGATGATGACGATGATGACCAACTTGGGTTTCCCTGTGGACCTGCGTGGTCTGGTGGTGGGAAGGGTGAGGGTTGGGGTGGTGGGGGGATGGGGCATGGCAGAATTAGAGTAGGTTTTCTCAACTTGGCTTGGTTTACACATGTATGCCCAGGTGTTTTAAAAAAAATGCTGTGCTGACTGCATTCATTTCCTAGTTGATTCCAGGTCAACATTTGCCAACTTGTATGCTATTCCTCAAAAAGAAAATGTAACTGAAACTAGCCTGAGACAATAGAAAAAAAACAGAGTTTCTTGAAACGACAAACGGATAATACCTAAGCAAACTCCAAAGGAAATGGACCTGTCAACTCGAAAAACTGGTTTGTACATGTTGTTCCTGTTGTTGGTTTTTTAATAGTGGTGGTCGGATGTATTTGCATTTGTTTCTGTGTTTCCGTGGCTGCAAAAAATAAACAGTGTTGTTTGTTGTTGGATACTTCTCTCGTGTTGCATTTGTGCTTTTCTTAGCTGTAGATTTAGGTAACTGTGGAACACTGATGTAGGAGTATTGGTGGGGAAGGCAGCTAAAAGCACAAAAAAATACAACTAAAATAAACACACAAAATTACAAAGATACAATATCATTGTATTATTGCATCTTTGTAATTTTGCGTGTGTTTATTTTAGTTGTACTTTTATTTATTTATTTATTTATTTTTACTATTGGCTACAATGTTTCTTTTCTGTTTTGTTTATCTGTACATTGAGGCATTACAGAACCAAATATGTCTCTCCTTGTTCGAGTAGTCTATACTGATTACATTGAATGCTGAAGCCTACATTCCTGTGTTATGACATTTAAATGTTTTGCGTTGGTGTCTTTATTGCCGGAACCTGCCCATTCTCGCCATTTTAGAATGTATTTGTATGACTACCCATTCTAATATGGGTTTGGAGCACTCTTTCATTGATGCTGGTGAACGTAGGTAATTTCTTTTGATTGTGATTCTTATTTCTGTTCTCTTTTTGGCAGCAGTACAGCCTGCTTAGCACCTCTTATTGTTGTTGTCACGTTGCTAATCAGCAGTGCTACAGGGTTATTCAGATGTTTTGTTTCTTTTTTTAAAGGCACTGAAAAGCATTAAACTCTAAATCAACATGGTGTGCGTACTCGGATTCAGTTACACGTAAATATAATGGATCTCTCCTGTATAAATAAGCCTTTTACCCACTGATACTGTACAGAGGGCAGAAATAATGGCCTTTGAGTAGTGTCATCTCACCAGTTTGGCACTGCAGCTGTGGACCAATTTCATTTGAAGTCACATTAAAAAAAATAGTTTCAGTTTTATAAGAAATATTTAGCACATTTCATTACTATAATATACTACAGTTTAAACTGATTCTTAACAGATATTTAAATCTTAACCACAAGGAAGCAATTGATAGCTTGCTCATAAGTCTTCTACGTCATTAAAACATTTTGGTGAACTACGCAGAATTCCTTTTTGCACTTGTTCAAATGTGATCCGAGCTGGCGAGACCCAATCCAGAAACGGCCTGATTTCATTTCTGGTGTTGGCAGGTTTATAATCGGGCTGGGAGCTAGCAGCTTCTGAATATTGCTACGTAGATGTGCCAGAAAGCCACAGAACAGATGAATGCAGCCCACCCAGTCAACACATTAAACAAATGGCTATATTTATCCCTGATTAGTCTGGAACTGAACTCATCATTTACTTCACAAGATTAGGCTGCATTTATATACTTTACATAAATACACAATGCTAATATTGCTAAACACAAAATAAAGCCTAATATTATAGCAGTCAGTTCTAATGTTTCATTTGCCTGGTGCTTATTTGATGCCTCTGTCACCAAATGTCTGCTTTTTTGAAGGAGGAACCAAACCCCAGTGTCAGTAATAGAATAAGCTTCTCCATAGCCCTTCAATGTTTGAATCTACACAGGATATGGTAGCCTATGCCCTGGGTTGCCATAGGCTACCGGACGGAGGATGAAGCAAAGCAACTCCAGCCATGCCCACCTGTTTGGTTCTACTCGGGTCCAAAACAGCCTTTAGTATTTTGTTAATATTAGGAGTAAATGTTTTTACTACATTGTAAAATAAAAGTGCATACACTCCTGCTACATGCATTTTACCTCATTTGTGGTCGTTAAATCAACATCACCCCAAATTATAATGATAATCCTTGACAAGTATGATCCACGCACAAATATACATAAGCATGGCAAATTTAATCATGAATAATAAATTACACCATGGAAAATGCCAGGCACCAGATATTTTTTATTCATCATTTGGATAGGTGCCCATAACACAAAAAAACCCATCTTCATATAAATGCAACTATGTGAGATGCACGGGAAAGTGCTGAGAAGTCACTGAAGAATAACTGACAGTACAAAACACAGAAGAGATACCATCCCTAATGGTGTAAATAGTTTTCTATTCACTTTACATAAAATACAGCAGCAGTTATCAAATTATCTGCTGAATTAGTTTACTTACATGTTTACTTACCTTTACTTAGTCACTCAAAAGTAAGTCACACCATCAGCAATCACTTGCATACCGTTCAGGTCATTCAGCATCCTTAACTGTTACCCCGTCATTTTCATTTCAGGTCAATCACTCATTAGACTTATCACAAAAAAAATCTTGATCAGATGTGCGTTGACCATTATTACTTAAACATACAGGACTACAGGGAAAGCAGGGGAGTGAAGGCTTGGCTGTGTCTAAAGGAACTAGGACCCCCCTCTGCGCCCGGTAAACTGACAAGCACAGGATTTGTGAGCAGATCATCGCTTTCTCAGGGAACCGCTACACAGTTTTGACATGCCAAACTCTGATTGTGATGCTGGCTTGACTCTTTTAACCTCGCCCACCCCCCCCATCCCACCCCATCTCCTGCCAAACTCCTGCGGAACGCGCCGTTTTAAACGGTCGGAGAAATGCTAAATTCCTAGATGTTATCTGGTCAGAAACTAAACCCAGGAGGCAACTGTTGTGGCAGCCTCGGGCTCCCAGCCTTCCTGCCACAGATACGTTATCAAAGCGGAACCTACTAAGAGTGATTTATCCTGTATGTATATTGGAAAGTAGGTGAAGCACATGAAGGCCGGTTCACATGGTGTGGATATTCCCCACAGGCCCATTACTTAGGCCCTGCAAATCAAAACACCACTGCGACCAGAACTCTGTTCAACACGACATGTCTGGAATGTGGGAAATCAACGGCTATTGGCGCATAGCATTGCCTACGAAATGGCAGCATTTGCTTATGTCAAGAACTTTACAAGGAGCGTCAAATTTTTACGGCTACGGTTTTGCTATAAAAGCCACAAACATGGGGCTCCCATATCTCAGTTGATAACACTTCTTCCCACAAGAGTAGACTTTTACCTATAGTCCTACATTTGCTAGAGATTTTGTAGTCCAAGTCTGGTCTATGTAGTGAGCTGACTGCAACTTGGCAGAGCACAGAATGAGCTTAATTTAGGTTACTGCAACATCAGTGCCCCCTAGCTGCTCAACAGGTGGCTGCACCTTAGCAGTTGTCAGTGAGAGTGTGAAAAGTGTGTGAGAATGTGGAATATGGTCACTGGCTCACTGGTTTTCCAGAGTGAAGATGTGTTAGCTTATTTTATATGTGGACAGAATTCCACAATATAGAAAAGTGATTTCTGGAGTGTATCCAGTGTGGTTTGATTTTAATTCTATCTAACTTTTGTAGAGTCCGTAGCATCCTTTATGTTGGTAAAGAACGTTAGAGTGGACTGTGTCCAACACTGCTGCCAAAGAGGTTTAATGCATGTTATACTGCATGGGAAGTCCCTATATGAATAATTGGAGCAACATGGTAAAACACACTTTAAAAGTGTTTTTCTTACCCATAACATAAGAAACACATGGCACAAATAAAAAAGTAACTTTGCTCCAATAGTGAAAGCCCAGTATGAAATAGCCTAATATCTGTAGGCTCTTCCACATAGCTGCAGCGTCCTCCATAAATTCTGCAGGTCACAGTCTGGTATGCCTGTCGCATATTACATTTACCCACATCCCCCCCAAAGAGGCAGAATGTTCTGTTTTGATGGATAAGCCCACCACGCTATCTTCCTTTAAATCCCCTGCCCAACTCACCTTTAGCCCTGCTGTTCACGTTACGTTCTCTCTCTTCACGTTCCCTGCAGAAAGAGCACAGGCCATAAATTAACTGTGGAGGTTCAGCCACACAAAGACAGTCTTTTTCATGGTAGAGAGTACTGCAAACCCTGGGGATCATAGCCAATTAAAAACGTTTGTATTGAGGTCGAGCAAATTAGATGAAATCTGTAAACTTCCATGGCAGTTTGATTTTGCCCTACTCTGTTGCATTCAGTTAGGAAAAATAAATCTTACAATTCTTTGTGAGACTGCCCCTAACACACAGCGTTCTCAAAGCATTTATGTAATTTTGTGGCCAGGCTAACTCACTGTAGTGCCACAACATAGTGTCAACATTATGAGAATTTTACATGTTCTCAGGGGGTTGCTCTGTCTCTGTGGTCCTATGCAATCCTTATAGCAGCATCGAGACTGCAAGCAGGGCATTCTTCTCTGCTTAGCTGTGCCTGTGGTCGTCATAGTTAAATTTTTATTGAGTTGTGCCAGTGCGTGTGCGCGTGTGTCTGTCTGGAACTGATTTAGGGTGGGTTTTTCAGAATTGAAAGCTGCCCCCCTCCTCTCCACTATTAAGCGGTTGAGAGGCCGATTCACTAAAAACAAAACTGAATACATACTGTGGTCAGAGGCACGGGCAGAAATTGAAGTCACCAGAGTTTTGAAAACAAGCTCACCTGCCAGCTCAAACTAAAATCGGGCACTGTCTTCTCTTTTGTGCGGTGGCTATACAGCAATGGAAAACACCATGGAATGTGTTTAATCGCACTGGAGAGGGAGGTGGGGAGAGAGGAGACCATATGATTCACCTTAACGGCCAAGATGTACAGAAGGTCATCAGGAGTTTGAACACAAGTCATTTTGTGGAAGAAAACTCATTGGTTCACACACCAGTATGTGGTCACTCACATTAGTTGAGGTGGGTATGTATATTTTTGCACTGGGGGATGGTTAGGCCTCGCTGGCCAGATGACGAAACCTTGATTGGGAATTTGCCCAGAACATTAACACCTCCCCACACACATTGGCAACGAATGTCATGAGACCAATGATTATCATTTAGTACATCATAAAATGATAAGCACTGTCCATCAGTGCTCCACATATTTCCTGTGTAATTAATATCCTTGCCAAACATTACTTGTTAACGACAAATAACACTGCACAATGTTGACAGTGGTGTCAGACCACTAACATTTTATGATGAGAATTCAAAAGAATGTTCAACAAACATGAGGATGTGATTACATTAGCAGGTGATAAGGCTGGGTATCAGATGTACCGGTCAGCCAGCTGGCTCATATGTATCATATATTTAACATGTCTGTACCAGCATACTTGGACACTATATTCAATAAAACACAGATTTCAAACAAAATACATTTTTCTTGATTGATAGACAAGCATACACATGAAGCAGATTTAAGGAGAAGTATGCTGTTTTTCATTGGTCCTGACATGAATCTGAAAATGTGCTTCTTGTATTTGTACAGTACATTTAGATGGCAAGTTTAGAGTAGATGGTCTTCATGCATGCACTGTAAGTCACAATAACTTATGTGTTCCAATAACAAGAACTCCAGTTCCCAGTGTGCATTGCAGTAGTAACAGGGAAATAGAAAAAGCAAAAGCTTGTAAATGGTAAATGGTTGGCATTCATCCAAAGTGCTGTACAATTGATGCTTCTCATTCATCCATTCATACACACACCCAGACACCAATGGCGATTGGCTGCCATACAAGGCACCAAGCTCGTCAGGAGCATTTGGGGGTTAGGTGTCTTGCTCAGGGACACTTCGACACACCGAGGGCAGGAATTGAATTGGCAACCATCCGACTGCCAGATGACTGCTCTTACCTCCTTTGAGATGTAAGCATGAGGAAAAAGTGCATCTGATGTCACCTTTCTGGAAAGGGTAAAATTGTCGTATCCCATTAGGGAATCTTGAAATGAGCCAAACTGCCTCCCTTATTGGCAATCTTTTTGTCTCATTTAGCATAGATGTAATGGAAATACGGGTTTAAGTCTAAATATAAGACTATAATACTTTGTTTTGCAGCGCATTAGGAAAGACATAAAGACGGTGTATGATATGTACAGCCATTTTGGAAAAACCTGCAAAGATTAGTAATAAGCCAATGAGAGATTGAGGCACTGATCCCAGTCTAATGGATGGCAGAAACTATAATTCATGTTTTCAAAATCCAAATAGAGCCATTTCTCAGGGTATCTGAATCGACTCACTGAATCGATTCACTTTGCTCACAAATGAATGAAGTCTATCCCACCTCCCATTTACACTCATTCCTCTCCCTCAGCTCCACCTCAAAGCACAATAGTATGATGAAGCAATTAACAAATCCTGAAAAGCTGCTTCTGTTATTTTTATTTCACATATTTTTCCATTAATCTTATTCAGCAGATACAATATGAGACCCCATAACATCAGTGTCAGAAGGCACAAATATCCTGTGCTGTCTGAAAACATATGAAGCCTCCTGCCTCCTCTTACACTGAGGTGCACTAGCCAGCAGACTCTGTACACTTCATGTAGCTGGTCCTGGCCAATCGCAGGCCCCGGCTCAACCAGGAAAGTCACTGTTGATGGATGAGGCATCCTCCCTTCATCACTGGGGGACACTATGGCCAACTGTGTCTCACTACACAGCCACATTTCACTCTGACACGGTCCGGGTCAGATTCATGATGCACCACTCAACAGGACTCCAAAGTCCTTCTACCTCTCGACATTTATGATGTTGTCAACGCTGGCTACCTTCTTAATACCCCATGTTTAAGTCTACTCAGGAGACTTAAGTCTACCCCATAATACACCCACCCACTTTGATCCCACCCTGGGTGTGCCGAAGTGAGCAAGGCACCTAACCCCCAAATGCTCCCGATGAGCTGGTTGGTGCCTTGCATGGCAGCCGATCACCGTGAGTGTGTGTATGAATGGGTGAATGAGAAGCATCAATTGTACGGTGCTTTGGATAAAGGCGCCGTATAAATGCCAACCATTTAACTTGCATCCTTTTTGCATGCAATCCATTTATACAGCTGGATCCATTTCTATACTGAAGCAGTTCAGGTGAAGCACCTTGCTCAAATGTACAACAGCAACGCTGAAATGTACTCACTAATATTTCAAAAGCTTAAATCAATCAGTGTGGGCAATCTGCATGTGGCCCAACCCACAAAACCCTTAGAACATTGACTGTAATCAAGTTGTAAAGCTGGGTGACCTTACAGACAGCTCGTCTAAACAAAGGTATTTATTAACCTCCACTGTGTAACCCAAGTGCTCAGCGAGGCATCTGCCTCACCTTTCGAAAGACAGAGAGCACCACATGGGAAGGAGAGGATTATGGATGAACTGCATTTTCAGTCACTCTCCTTAGCCTCCTAGTTAAAAGAAGGAATTCAATTTTCTACATTGGCTTGAGTTCGCTGGTATTCCTTGACCCTCTCAATGACATCATAACACAGGTCAACTGGGTAACAAAAGGGAATATCAGGTGTCCCTGAGCAAGACACCTAACCCCCAAATGCTCCTGACAAGCTGGTTGGCGCCTTGCGTGGCGGCCAGTTGCTGTCGGTGTGTGTGTGTATGAATGGGTGAATGAATCGCCATCGGTGTGAGTGTGTGTATGAATGTTATAAAAAAAAAGATTTTTTTAAAGGGGATATCAGGGCAATCCGGGTTATTTCCCTTTAGACTGCTTTATAGGAAAGATAAGGAGCTATGACCTAAACAAACCACAGTATTACTTGATAAAAACTTGCAGCCCAGCCACTGGACTTTCGGCCATTAGTTTGTGGGTTCAAGTCCAAGTTTAGAATAGCTGCAGAACCCCCATGCGATCTTCTTCACCTGAGCTGTTCAAACTACGAGCTGTGTGTCACCGCCAAAAAGGAGGAGTTAATTATGCTATTTTTATGTATTGCTATCAAGTAATCAAAAATGATTCTTGTGACATTGATTCTTTTAATTCGTTGTTGTCCGTATTAGGTTTCACATTGGTGGAGGATGCAAATACGTTGCATGAATGAAAAATTAAATGGCAAAGAAAGTACACCCCCATGAGAAAGTGTTCAGTGTTTTTCCTGAAAAATCTTCTAATAAATCAGCCTTTCCCTCCCGCCGAGAAACACATCAATGCTATCACCAGGTTGAATAGCTCTCTGTTGCCACTTCCTCTCCTGATAGCGAGTTTAGTTCCAGTCCTCTGGCCTTACCCCCACCCTTCGGAACGCAGAGGAAGCCCGGCAGGTACAGGGGGAGTGGGGTAATGAGGGGAGGGAGTGACACAAATGGGTAGGATTTAAAGAAGGAATGAATCACAGAGCGGATTACCGTTAACGCGGCACAATGCTCGCGAGGGAGGGAGAGGATTTAGACATGAATAAATTGCAGCAGGGATTACGCTAACCAGCCCTGTCTGTTGAGGAACAGTCAAATAGGCAAGATTTTCTATAAAATAAACGCACAAAACTAGAAAATGGTGTGTGAAAGTTTGAGGAAGTGTTGGTAGTAAGCACCCTGGCCATGAACACCTGCTGTTTGACCATGACCGTGTGGTTCACATTCACACCCGTTCTGAACACCGTCATGCTGCGGGCTAAAACATAACATATCTTTGTCCTTCAACAACACAAAAGCGGGAACATGGAACATGATTATCAGCCGCTAGTGTCTTTATCAGCATGCCGTACCTGTGACTGAGCGCCTTTTCGTTCACAGAAATTGAGTGCATAAAATACACCTCTGTAGTCTTAAAACAACAGTAGTAAAAGTCTTCGCTGATTTTTATTCATTGTTTAATAATGTAAAAAGGTAACCCGATGTTCTGTATATTTGTAAGAATATTACCTATATCAAGCTAGTTCAATGAATCCAAAAAGGGCTGCAGATTTTTTGTTTTAGCCCAGCACTACGACACCTGATTCAACTAAATAACTAACCATGGTTGAATTGATGAATTGAATCAGGTGGGCTAAAATACAAACCTGCACCGGCCTTTTTCAGATAAAACACCCCTGGCATGCTGTACGTGGAGCTTCTTTCCCCATGAATTGTACCAGTAACTTTTGGATTTAGGAAAATTAAAGGGAAGAAACCAGCTAGCTGTTACTGCCTGTACCTATAGAATCTGTTTGCAAATCTTTCCCTGTTGGGAGAGAACAAGCAGTTGATTGATGTTTTCAGTTATGTTGGCTTTCACACCAGCTCCGGTATCTGCATTCCGAGCCAAAAACACATCTGATTACTGAGAAGCACGTCAGAATCTGCCATGAGCAAGCCACAGGCCACAGGTAGGCGACAAAGAGCATATGTGATATAATCATTCTGTCATGTGATATCTTATGTATGATATGTGATGACATTAGGAGCTTGTGTGTCTTGCAGTAATGCGAATGTGTTCCTTCCATTGTGAAATTCATGGTAATTTGCTTAATTGCCAAGCATAATCCAGATGTGTAGAGAAATACATATTTTAGAAAACGGCATTTGCCTTTCTGAAGACTGCTAGTGCAATAAGAGACAGAAATAACAATGTAAATTACATGTGAAACGAGCAATAATAAGAACAAAAACATCATCCCAGATTTTGGCATCTGAACAGAACGTACATGCACACAATCGACCACAAAGGATTGAAATGGGCAAGGGATAAGCTGGGTGGCTAGCCAAAACATGACAATCATGGTTTGACGAAGTATAAAATCAATGCTGTACATAAGCATCTGGACTGGTGTAGTTATGTACATCATGAGTTATACAATATTTCTTCTACAATTAACTCAAAAACCATTATCTGACAGTTATAACAGGCTCATCTGGTTGAATTGTACTGGGAATAAAATGCTTTCATTGTTGGTGGATGCTAAGTATAGTCGTTTTGTGTGCCTGAGCGTAACCAAAAGCACTTTTGCACTGCATTATGTACTACTCCTTTCAGAGCCAATTTGTCACAGTACGGTTTGGCGGATGCTTGTCTAGCAAAGCAATTACAAATTCATGGTTTACCTAGAAAATAATGTAGAAAATGTGTTTACAGTTTACAGGCTTGAAAATTCAGAATAAAGAAATGTTTCTGGTAACCTTTTATTATCTGGGTATCTGATCAAAGGAGTTTTCTTTCAATAGACCAGTAACTAATTATTGATTTCATAAATTTTCTATGCCACAAATTGAATGCTTTACCTGACCTCAAGTCTAAAGCAGTCAAAATGCTAAATCAGCCATTTTTGTGCGTGCCCCATCCAAAAAAAGGGGTGCATGACACCCCTGATTACACATAAAACACAAGCTCAACTGAGGTACATAGGAATATGTCACTCTATTCTTTGCTTATCAGAGACCAATGTCAACACATTACATTGTGTTATATAGCTGGCTGTGTTTGTTGGAATACTACCTATTTCATTTCTACCTACCTGTATGTTTCTTCTAGAAATCTGTATTTCTCCAACTGGGAATTAAACCTGCAACACTCAAGGGGCATAGTTCCTTAACTGCCTCATTACTACATACTATGTACACTCTTTCAGTAGCACTTCCTTGAAATATGTGCCATGAAGCTAACAGAATGCTGCCATAATAATAACATCATGTTGTTACTGCCCACAACAGCTTATTGCATTTCACGTCAAGCGTGATATCACTGTCATAATGTAGGTAGCGCATTTACACTAATGCAGGTTTAGGAATACATTTTACAAGATATCGACGCATACTTTGTCAGTGTGCCAACATCTTTTGCAACCTGTAGTATGATTGACACGCTTACTTTCTTTCCTCCCTGCCCCACCCTGGATTCTGACCTGTGATCCTTCCTCCCCTAATGTGCCTGTACAGTGGAGCAAAGGAAAGGACAGAACTATGCTTCAAGGTCATCAAAGGAATTCCCTACCAGTCAAATGTAACTCTGACACCTGCTATTAATGGCATGATGACTACTTTCTTCCACAGTCAATAGTCAGTGCACAATTAGTGTGGCACAATCCAGGAGAAATAACAGGAAGCTTTTGTTTTGCATCATTTATACTGACAGATGGGAGAAGGGAGAAATGATTTAGAAGGTATTTAATGAAATAACTAATTGGACCTATTTTATGCCCTTTATTCTATATATACATTACTGATGAATGACCTTAAAAGTGACTGATAGAGCTAATTAGCGGTTGGCAGGTTATAATTCACACAGTACACCAAACACATTCATTTGCAAAGTTTGCCTGTAATTTAAAAGTTACAACTTCATCACTCATCAATCAATTACCTAATCATTGAATCTATTTATCAGCGTGTATCCATTTTTGTATTGTGTATTTTCCCTTCCTTGTCTCCCATTTGGAATCAGCAATTGTACTGGTATTGTAATGTATCTTACACTAACCGACAAAACCCATCCCAAGCTGACCTTCCGCCCACCGACCTCGTCTGTCGGACTACGGTGTGATACCCACTAAGCATTTCCTGTTCCCTGTTTCCATTTACGCTGCTAACACCTTCCTTTCACGGTCTGCCACACAGCCGCCTGGGACAGAACAAAAAAATCCAAGCTAATGCAAGAGAGAAAAAAACTAAAAACCATGAGAAGGAATCTCACTCTCCCCATCACTCTTTCTCTGACACATTCACTCACTCTTTGACTCTCTCTCTCACTCTCACTCTCTCTTTCTCTCTATGCTTGGACAGTTGAGAATTTCTCATATGAATATGTGGGGCACACTAAAATCAGGTTCAGTCAGGGTCACCTCTGTCACTCTGTACTAAATGAAGCTCTTCTGTTGAACTGGCAGCTCTTTAGTTCTCCAGCAGGATGGAGACTGCATAAGCCACTTGCACGTATCTAGCAGGCAGCTTGGCTCATTAAATGTACACAAGCATATCTGGATGTGTATTAGGTTGTGTATTTGCCCAAAATGTCTCTGTCTGAAAATGTTAGACAATGCTTGAGCATTAATTCACTGTTCATAAATAATTATTGTACTAAACAAGCTATTTCAACTCTAACCTCTCACCCACCGCCCAGCCTCTGAACTTTATACCGTCGCCATGCTGATCAGAGGAGCAATTAATCAATACCAAAACCTACTCGTTATCAAGTTCCCCCCAGGTGACTGTGTGAAACCTTCCCTGCACTGTAATTGTGCAGGGAAGGTTTTACAGCTTGTGTGTAGCCATGGGGAAGAAAAGCCACATTTCTTCTTTTATATAAATTATGCATTTTCATATTTATAAATAGTCCTAGGTTGGCACGGTGCTACAGTGGGTAGCACTGTTGCCTCACAGCTAGAGGGTCCTTTCTGTGTGGAGTTTGCATGTTCTCCCTGTGTCCACATGGGTTTCCTCTGGGTACTCCGGTTTCCTCCAACAGTCCACATATACACTCAGTGAGCGATTTATGAGGCAGACGTGTACACCAGCATGTTAATGCAAATATTTAATCAGCCAATTATGTGGCAGCACCTAAATGCATAAAAGCACACAGATGTGGTCAAGAGGTTCAGCTGTTATTCAGACTAAATGTCAGATTTGGGAAGAAGTGACTTTGACCGTGGAGTGATCGTTGGTGCCAGCCAGGGTGGTCCGAAAAACAAAAAACATCCAGTGAGCAGCAGTTCTGCAGGCAGAAATGCGTTTTTAATGAGAGAGGTCTGAGGAGAAGAGCCAGACTGGTCAAAGCTGAGAGAGAAGGTGATAGTAACGCAAACAACCACACATTACAACAGTGATATGCAGAAGATCATCTCTGAACCCACAATGCGCCAAACCTCTAAGTGGATAGGCTACAGCAACAGAAGACTTAAAAAAAGTCTAATGGTCCACCATCTTGTCTGGAGAGGGGCATACCAGTGCTCTCTGTTGTCAGAGTTAGAGGTCCTGTTTTGTACAACTTTCCAGTGTTTTATTTTATTTTAGGTCCTGATATCCATCACAAAATGCTTGTGCGGTTTTAAGGACCAACATTTGCAGGAATCTATCTAGTTTTACATGACCATTCATCAGTGCAACTCATGAGCTTTACCAAGAACAGGCTGTTGTTGTGACTGTGTCTTTAAGGCTCATTGATATCAGTGAACGTCTGTTCTGATTGGCTGGTTAGCCCCAACAATCTGAATGGTGTCTTCCGCTGTTTAAATTCACTTAAATTCAGTTTCATACGGATTATGTGGATTTATTTGGAGTCATTTTCCATAAAATGAGCAAATATGTTGCTTGTTCACGTAACCCAGACCTCCTTAAAGGTTAATACGTTGGACAGCTCAAGGTTTTGAAGAACCAACGTGTGCCAACGATGTTGGCTTTTGAGCCTGGGAAGCCACAAGGATCACAAAAACACAGGGAAATGCACAAATCATTTGCCTGTGAAGGTTTTAATGTAGTGCCGTATCTCCAAATCTTTATCAGCAACACCGCCCATAGGCACTGGCATGCCATAAACCCTACTGTCAAAGGCAATAGAGACTCTCAGTCATGACAAGTGCTTAGTTCATGGGTCTTGCTACTCTGTTCTAAATGAAGATTTCTTGTTAATTTATAACTCAGGTTGATTTTAAAAAAAGGTCAAGTGAAATTAAAATTTGCTGCAGTAGACATCATTTATGAACACGGTCATGGGAGGAAAATGATACAATAATTATTTTGTTGTCATGGAAGTTTATGAAATACTGTTCATAAAATAGTGTCATGGAATATTAACTGCCTTGCTTCTCTTTATTTAAACTCTTGCTGTCTCCAAAAGAACACATCAAACTCAGTCCTGAGATCCAGAACTGAATTAGAAGACCCAACGGGGAGAGGCCGCTCTGGGGAGAGACGGTTCTGCCCATTCAGTGGTCTCCCCTCACATGTCTCTCACTGTCTCAGGTGTGAAATGAACATACTGGCTGGTTTGAGGAAGACCCAGTTTCCCATACACTGGAGCTTAGCCGCTTAGTTGGCTGCTTGTAGGCCATGCTCCTTGAGAGAAGCTGCAGTTCCGAGACTTGCTTCAACTCCATAGTGCCAGCGGTTAAAAAAAAATAAAAATAAAAAATCACTTAGGGAAAGGTTCTTCACCCACTTCTTTGTAAATGCTCTGGAACCATTTCTCTCATTTGTCAAAATGAAGCAAACTCAGGCAAGGGGCGCCAAACTCAACCCCCCTGGTCTCAGATGTACCGCTTGCTCAAAAGAACTGGAATGGATGTCTCAATCCAGCTCAGCTAAGAGAATATTGCAAAGGCTTTTTCTTTATTGGGGGGGTATTGTTCACTGAGCCATTACAATTTTTCTTGTGGAGTAATAGTGAATGATCCTTAAAATGTGAACCAAGGTCACTTGTCTCTCCCTCTCATTCTTCCCCTCTGTTTTTCTGTCTCTCAAAAATCCCTCTCTAATCTCTTCCCCTGTACAAATTTTTCAAAGAGTCTAGAAGGGATTACTATGTCAAGGAAACCATTCTTTCGCCATCAGCGCTAAAAAAGAATCTTAATCGTTTGATAGTCAAAGCTTTTGCTATTTCCTGGAGAGGGTAAGACAGTGAGTGTAGGCGGACTGTTTATAAAAAGGGGTGTAATTTCTACACGGGTCACTCTTTATGAATGTAAATACCCTCAAATTAAAGCTGATAGTCTGTAATTTAGCCTATTTCTATTTCAAATCCAATATGCTGGAGTACAGAGCAAAAACAACAGAACATGTGTTACTGTCCCAATACTTTTACACCATGCCTGTTTGGAAAAGAGAAGATGAAGGCTTTACTTTTTTGAAATTATGGATGACTGGCAAAGCAAGAATCATAGGGTTTGTTCAAAAATAGAAATCTTAAATATTATAAGTGAATAACAAATATGGCAATTACAATTTTGGGCAAACCAATCCGTTAAGTAGTAACAGTAATGGTCATTATCCTGCACATTTTACCCTTATTCACACAAAGCTTCAAATTGGTAGTCGTTTAATAGTAACTAACACAGGATATGAGTGAGGTGTGATGGAGACTAGACTTCCCGTATAGAAACCCACTGACCTGCTCTCTGTCCTCTGTGTGGCCATTGTTGACCCTCGGTGGCTATCGATTCCTTCATCAGCACCTGACACGTCACTGCGATACAAAAATAACACTGCGTGAGCAGCAAGGCGGTTTGGGCCGGTTTGGACCGGTTGACCTGCACCCTGATTCTCCTGGAATTCCATTAAGAAGATCTCAAGCGAGGGCGGCCATGTTATGAGCTGAATATAGGCCAGTCAAATCGTTGATGGTGACGGAAATGCACCTGATCTGCCTCGCCAGCTTGTTGACCACAAGCAGGTTCACATGAGTTTGTCTTGGGCTGCCTCCACCTACCCAACACAAATAATATTTGTCAGCTAGTAGGGTGAAGATATCTTACATTTTAGGCACTTATCAAAAGAAACTTGTGCAGCTTATATGCTTTTATATGTACAGTCTATAGTGAATATTTACAACAGCAGCCTCACCTGGAAATTGAACCAAAAACCTTCTAGTTGCAGTCTGAGTTCCCTAACCGTTATGTGGCACTGCTTGGGTTGGCAGCGCTGTACCAATCTACTTTCCAAAAATGAACCTAGGCACATGAAAAAAACATCAAAGTAAGCTTGCCGGGCTTTTGCATAATGTTCAAATACAAACTGCAGCTGAGGTTTTGACATGATTTTTAAAAAATACCATTACCGCTATGCATGAAACCTTGCTATAAATTATACATATTCTGAAAGGGACTGAAAAGAATAGTAGGAATGTATTCAGAATTTATATTTTGTTTCTTGGTTAGCATATTTAATTAGCATTAGTGCTTTGGTGCTCTGGATCCAGCCAGCTTAGAGGGAGATGGAGAACATGAAACAAGGCTGGCTTTACTGACTTCTATATCTCCCCGCTCATTCATTTATTCATATAAAAATGTATTCACTGTGGGATTAATTTTCTGCTGCACCTTAGGCTGAAGACATATGTACAGTATATATACACGGATGTGTACTAGGTTCTGACTATTTCTCTGTAAGCCAAAGTAATACTCCACCTTAACAAAGTGATACTCATTACTTAAGCCATTTAAAGTACACAGTAAAGTGTATCTCTTCATAATGTGTAATATCTGAGTACCTAACCTTTTAAGTTTATTGCATGTATGGACATTGTCTCTCCCATGCCGTCTCCTATCACTTCAATGCCTCTGATGCCTGTCTGTAAGGCCTAGAGCTGATGCCAGAGTAGCACAATGATCTAAAGCAACAGTGATATGCCCTTAAAACGTTATACTTTCTCAAGCATTCCCTTTAACATATTTAAAAATACAGATGCTTGAATGTAACTCTCTTGAAGACTAAGTTTGGTTATAGACAAACATACCACCTAGAGTATATCTTATAAAATGCATAACAATATTCCCCAAAATATTCTTAAATTATATTCAATATATTCTCCAAAATAGTAGAGCTATAGGTTTGAAAGTCTTAAGATTTCTGTCGTAAGCTTTTGTAGTCTTCTTTAAAAAGGCCACCGGTTGTACTGATCTTGGTAGACTAGCTCTGGGAACCCTAGCGTGTGTAACTTGAGAATGATTGATTGCTTTGTTGACTTTATGCATGACCATATTTTTGTTTACTCTTGCCTAGCCCTTTTGATTTGTTGATTTTGTGTATGACTTATTTGTATTATCTGACTCTGGCTCTCACTTAACCCCTTTTGATGCATTTGCTGATCATATTTTGACCATCCTTTACAACTCTGATTCTTGCCTTGGCCCTTTTTGGTCTGTCCACCCCACTGTATCACTCGTGATTACCCTGTTCGCCCACCTTGACTTTGACCCTGCTCGCCGCATAGTGGCTCCGGTAATTTAGAGTGTTCCAGCTGGATTGCATCCATTGGGACACTATTTGCTATTTTGCTTTATTATTTTTCCTTTATTGTTTTTGAAGGTGATCCTGATTTTGAGGTGATCTGATCTCTGTTGGGGGTTGGCTACACTCCTGCTTTCAGCCTGGGAAACCTTCGAGGACTAGCAAGGTTTATTTAGATTTGGTTAGGCAGACAGGACTGGAGTTACTCTGCAGTGCTCATTCTCACTCCCCAGTCCACACTCCATCTCCTTATCCTTTACCCTGTTAAGGCCTGACCCTAGACCGGTTTGTAACAAAATCCATTTCCATAGCATTTGAACATGCACTCTGCGCATTGGCCATTCCTCTCACGAAGTTGGCAGGTTAACTGGCAGGTGATCATGTGATCATTTGGGGGGGTGTTGGTTAAAGTCACCGTGCTCTCTCCCAAATTCCTCTCCCGCCAAAATTATACTGAAGTGATTGCGCTGCATTTAAGCCCATTTATTCATCAGTTGTACAGGCTTGACACAGTGGGGCAACGATTATAGAGAACGCCACGGAAAGAACCGGTAACAAGGCAAAAGTAAGAACCGGCAGATGAACAGGCAATTGCCATTTCTCTAAAAAGCCATGAGTGTGCATTCAGCTCTGCTTGTGTACCTCTTGATTCTTCCTCCGAAGTATTCCTTAAATTGTTTGAGAAATTGGCCTGAGTATATTTCTGTCCTGTAAGAGCAACGGTAATGGAAAAGAGCTGAGTGACATGTCCGTCCTTCACTGTGGCACCCTCTCCAATTTAAGTGTTGTCATGGCAATAATTTAGTCCCAATCTAGCAAGAGCCAGCCATGTATTAAACGGTTACATCATGGCTATGTGATGTAATATAGTGATAAGAACAAAAAACAAGTATCCATCTAACTCTTTCTCATCCCTGACCTCCGAGACTAGTTAACCACAGCAACAATGGGATAAATCTGTATTTTCACCTTTGTGATGTACCATATGTACCACAACCAGTCTCCTAAATATCCTCCCTGACTCTGGATAACTTCCTGCAGAAGTCACGATACTCAGTCCTCTCAATGTGACTGCCTTCATGGAGACATCTCTGAACCAGTTCTTTAGTGATGTTCCCATAGAGAATGTTCCATTACATGGCTCCCTTGGGCAAACTCTGCGGGCTATGTTGCAGGTCACGTTACATTCTCTTCAACCAGAACGAGACATTTTCAGTTCCTGCCGGCTGCTACTGGAACACATCAGACCCCTACCTGTTTCTTTTCAGCCAAGATGTCATCCATTCCAGTGTTTGTCGGCCCTTACCCCTGGACGCGCTGAGCCCAGAACGCACATTTAGATGGCGTGCTTCACGTGGAGTGTTTTGTCATGAAACGAGACACAGCCGTGCCCTGTAAGAGCTGGTGCTCGAGCCCCAGCCAATGGGAATGCGCTCTCAGACATGAAAGGACTGCTGTTTGGTGCTTCCTGGAGACACACTGCAGGTTTTCATGGACAACATGAAGGGTGGGGGATCAGAGTGTTGAGATCACAAGGAGAAAAACAACTTAAACTCGGGGTCCACAGACTACAGACCACTTCTGGGAATTTCTCTCAATTTATCTTTTTTTAAACATTCTTTGAATGTCCAGTCATTTTAAACCAGTCATCCGGTAAAAACATGTTCCTTTTTTGTTGTTCCTATGTCTCAGACTCTTCAAGCTGACCCAGCAGTCACAGCTTTCTTTTCTGCAGAAACTGAGGGCCATTTCCAGCTGGGACTTTTCCAAACATTTTGGAGAAAAGAGGGAAAAAAATGTAGAATAATAAAATCAGAACAGACGGCATTAAGGAAAGCATCGCACTGGCAGGCTGTCTCCTTGTGATCAGGTACAAAGGAAAGTTGGATTAATTCTGGCCTAAATAGTTTGCTATTGGCAGGTGGCTGTGAAATCAAGAAAGCAAGGCTATCCAGGTCCTGGCTTTCAGGCTGGAAGAGGCTCATGGGTAAAGCATTGAGGAATAGAGAACCCCCCTCCCCCCCAAAAGGAAGGTCCACCCAGCCACTGGCAATGTTGCATGGGAGGGAGAGTGCAGGAGGTGCCTGTCAAATCCGCTCCAAACCTTCTCCGTACCTCTCCACCTCAGCTGAACCTCTGTTCGCCCCACTCTCTGTTCTAATGTGCTGAATGCTGAGAATGTATTCACAAGTCATTTGGGCTCCAGAACAGTCAGCGGCTTTTCAACACCGGAGATGTTTTAAGTAGAGCTTCTTGGATACCTCCTTATTCCTGTCGCATTCAATTGCTGGTGAAGAATGGACATTATAATCATGAAATGATGTCTGAGGACAGAAATTAGCCATCTGTTAAACTCAACAGCCCAAGGCCATATTCCTCTGTTGAACTGGGAATAGATGGGTGGCTAAGTTGAGCAGAGTGGGCTTTTTATGACCCTGACAACCAGAGCCTCTAGGCTCTATAACACTTCTCGACTCTGCTTGCGGGACTTCTCAGTTGTTTTCCAAAATGAATAAATCATGATGAAAACATGTCTTCATACTCTGTTAGCTGCTGATCCCTACTCCCCAATATGCAAACGCCCCTGGAAGGAAAAGATTGCACTTATCACACAAGGATGCAATTACTTCACAGAGAGAACAGACACAACAGAGTTTCTTTCTCTTTCATTTGGGAGGGTGCAGGGTGTCCGGTGTGCTCTCTTGCTTGCGGAGGAGTCCTCTTGCCGTACATGGGGTGCTCTGAGGGGCAGGGACGTCTGATCGCTGAGAGACAGGATGCAGAGGTCAGAGCAGAAGGCACACCTCAGAGGAAGTATAGATCTGTGTGGGGGAGGGAAACCTGCTTTAATTGTTAATCCGGCCACACAGTCATGGCTTGGCCAGGCAGCAGCAGCATGGAGGAGTGATTATACCCTTGAACAGAGTACGGCGTTTATGTCCTCAGGCAGAATGTGACATTTATCCTCCTGAGCTGGGGTCCCTTTAGAAATACCCTTATCACTGCAGTAGGCGGAGGTGACAGAGCGGTGAAAAGTAGATGGAAAACGCCAATCATGGGACGAGGGAAAATGGCAATGGATGAATGAAACCGGGATCTCGTGCAAAAAATGTCTGTCTTACTTTTTTTATTTTATATGACATAGAATATTTTTGCATGTTGTAAGTTACGGTTTGCTTGATGCATGAAATGTTCTTACCCTATTGCCAAATTTACACCCTCTCTGGTGAAAACGCGGCATGTCCTGGCGATTCACTCTGTCCCCTATAGGGGACACGAGTCTGTTCTTAATCTCCGTCTATTCTGTGCTGAAACATAATTTTATAAAAATGACATAATATTTGTTTTAAATATTGCACTGCAGCATGTTTTTTTTATCATCCTATCTGGATATCTGTGACTATTTCGTTTTACCAATCATCCTAAATTCAGTGGACATTAAAATGAGTTATTCATGCACAGTAAAAATGTTTTGCTGCACCTATAATGCTTAACATGAATGTCAGAACATGCTGCAGTTTGCTTGATGATTTTAATAGTTAACCTGCAGATAAAAGTTTCTCTGTGATCCAAAGCTGTTCTATGTACATTGTTATACCTGGCACTGGATTAGCCAACTGAACTATGCGTCTTAAAACTGGGACAAAGTCCATTAAACTCCAAACTCAGGAGGAGTGGCACTGCGGCCCACTTACATTTTCAGGAGAGATAATAGCTATAATAATGATACTTATGCACATAAAAATCACCACAATAGGAGAAAACAAGGCACCCACAGCCCAGAACTTGAAGAAAAGGCCACAGACACCGCTTCAGGTTTAGAGAGTGATTGCTGCTTGGAGCACAAAGATAAACCTCATCGCTGGGAATGAACCGGAATTCCATGGAACTGGAACTCTTCACGGAAGCTGACAGGACACATTAAGCAGGCTGTTTATCCAGTTCCGTGTTCGAGGGAGCAGCCCCATTCAAACAATGGCAGGCCTGCGTTTCGCCCATCTCCCAATAACCAGCCCACTTCAAAAGTGTCTGCTGCAACAGGGGTTTCATTTTGAAAAGGGAAGAGGAGGCCTAGTGAGACCTACTGTACAAAAAGCCTTTTGTAAGGGCAGTTTTTATTTCTTCAAGTACTCCTGGAGAGTGTGTGGTTTTGGTACAACTTGCTTGTCTGTCCAGTTCTACAGTATGCTGCTTTCAGGCCAAGGATCAAAAAATAAAATATGCCTATATCAAATAATAAAATATTATTTATTTATATTAAAAAGAGTTTATAAAACACAGTAGGTTTGAGGTATGGCAGCGGGGGCCAAAGTCTCGTGAAAGGCTGAACTTTTTCACTCTCATTGTGCAATGTCTCCCCCTGTCCCCCACAGATGCACCTGGGTCCAGAATTTATTGCGTTACCGTCTGAGTGTCAGCCATAAACAACAGACATAAAAGATCTCTCCGAGGGCCAAGAGTACACACATCTGCAGCAAAATACTGGCTGAAACACCCAGAAGCAATCCAGCAATAATGTCCCCTCTTTCCACGGCTTCTGTACTGCACCGAGAGCCCAGAAAAAACTCACGCAACATGACAGATCCACCATTCTGCATCTGGATCAGGAAGGCAAACTCAGGATTCGATTGCCAGGGCTTCATTCATTGTTTATTCCCCTAAATGGGACTGGTTATTAGGCTAAATTAATAAGCTTGGGACTCCTCTTTGGTGGAGACAGAAAAATACAGTATTGTAGGCCTGTGGCTTTCCTGGAGCTGGGTTGGAGAGATTCAGCCAGCTGATGAGAGTGATGATTGTGAAAAGGGTTTTCCTTTGGAAGCTGGGTTGTTGGGGTCTGGGGGATGGCGGTGTGTTTCTGTGGTCTGCAGAGTGAGGGAAACATAACCGCTGTGAGTGGTCTCTGTCCGGCGGAACCACCCCCTGTACTGTAGTGTTCTACTCCTCTTCCCACAGTGTTCTACTCCTCTTCCCACAGTGTTCTACTCCTCTTCCTACAGTGTTCTACTCCTCTTCCCACAATGTTCTACTCCTCTTCCCACAGTGTTCTACTCCTCTTCCCACAGTGTTCTACTCCTCTTCCCACAGTGTTCTACTCCTCTCCCACAGTGTTCTACTCCTCTTCCCACAGTGTTCTACTCCTCTTCCCACAGTGTTCTACTCCTCTCCCCACAGTGTTCTCACTACTCCTCGTCTACATTTTTAAAAAATATGACCTTTATTTCAATCATACAGGTATTACAATATTCACACTCTTAGATATGACAATAATCAGTCACACTTTACATTAGTTAATGCCAATTCATGACCCATATTGTAATTATTAACATGAATGAATGATGGACAAATACAGGAATTAAGCATGAAATTTACTTTTCAGTAGTTAATGTACTTAATAACAATGAACGAACATGTATTTGTAACATTAATATTTATATATTAACAAACCACAGGGTAAACATATGCTCACTACTTCATTAGGTAGTTATTAGATTTATTTGTTTACTTATTCCAACATCTTTTGCTGCTGTCCACTTAAAGGTTTGACGCGTTGTGTGTTCAGAGATGCTCTTCTGCATACAACTATTATTTGTATTTTGTGGTTATTTGCATTACTGTCACTTTCCTGTCAGCTTTGACCCTTCTCCTCTGACCTCTCATTAACAAGGCATTTTTCCCCATAGAACTGCAGCCCACTGGATGGTTTTCGTTTTTTGCCTCCAAAAAATCCCAGGAGATCACGCAGTTTCTGAGATACTCAAACCACCCTGTCTGGCACCAACTATCATTCCATGTCACTTGGATCACATTTCTTCCCCATTTTGAGAATTTGTCTGAAAAACAGCTGAACCTCTTGACCATATCTGCATGGTTATATGCATTTAGTCGCTGCCACATGATTGGCTGATTAAATATTTGCATTAACAAGCCGATGTACTGGTCTACCTAATAAAGTGATCACTGAAATATGAACAGGCAGAGAACACCGCAATTCAGTATGAGCAGGTAGAGAACACCATAATTCCAAAGCTGATTTTTGAGTACACTGCATACCGGCAGCTGCAGACACTTTTGAGAAGGAGAATGCACTCTGCTCATTAAGGCTAAAACAGTAATTAGTGATTACCTTCGTCCCACACCCCAGAGTCACCATCACAAACACACAGCTGCCTCAACTCAGCTCCTGGAAAACATGAAACTCAGCAATCAAAATTCCTCAGAGAAAGTGTCACATTTTACCTGCCTTTCACCTCTTCACAGGAAAAAGCGCCTTGTCTAGGCACAAAATTTGACCCTCTGTTGGTAGGAGTTATTGCATCATTCGAAACGGCTAATGAATATTGTTCAGAACCATGTCAACGCACACTGTAAGGCCCGTCAGGAAGATGCTGTTTTATACCTGCTGCCATGATGGATGGGAGAAGGCCAAGGTGACCACTGTCAGACCTGGTGGGGATTCTTTAAAACATGGCCCTCTTTCCATACCTCTGTCTGTCCGTATGTATGAGTTACCCTGCGGTGACTGCAGCCTGGCCCCCAAAGCGCAGCTGTGTAAACACGTCGTGCTGCACGGCGAGGACCGGCTCGGCGGAGAGACGAGCCATGACTGAAGATCACTGCAGTATTTTAACCAGCTTAATCGGGTGCAGCAGTGATTAGTGTCAGCAGTATGTCTGCTGAATAAACTCACAGAGGTGGGAATCACTGCCACTGTGCAGCCTCATATACACTCACTTTAGTAGGTATTTATTAGACTTATTTTAGTCTTCTGCTGCTGTAGCCTATCCACTTAAGAGGTTTGACATGTTCTGTGTTCAGAGATACTCTTCTGCAAACCACCGTTGTAATGTGTGGTTATTACTGTCACCGTCCTGTCAGCTTTGACCAGTCTGGCCCTTCTCCTCTGACCTCTCTCATTAACAGGGCATTTTTGCCTGCAGAAATGCTGCTCCCTGGATGTTTTTTTGCACCATTTTCTGAAAACTCTAGAGAATGTTCTGTGTGAAAATCCCAGGAGATCAGCAGTTTCTGAGATATTCAAACCATCCTGTCTGGCACCAACTATCATTCCACAATCCAAGTCACTTAGATCACATTTATTTCATTAGACATTTAATCTGAAAAACAGCTCTTGACACCTCTTGACCATGTCTGCATGCTTTTATGCATTGCTGCTGCCACATAATTGGCTGATTAAATATTTGCATAAACAAGCAGTGTACAGGTCGAATTAATAAAGTGCTTAGTCTATCTTCACTTATAGCATTACATAAGGAATTATCTATATCACTTATAAAGAATTACACATCATATATCACAGTATGCGTAATCATATTTTGTTTTTGGAATATGTTTTGGTGGAGTTGGAGTGGGACAGGGGTCAGAGTCCTCACATGTACACATGCTTTGATGGCAGTGCTGTGATAACCCTGTGTCATCACTGGGAAACTAGGCTATCTCCGGGACAAGCCAGAAATATATTTTTGTAGTAAATCGCCCTGGGGGAGCCACAGATATTCCGGTAGGTTGGCCTGGTCAGTTATCCTGTGTGGCATATCACAGGTGTAGTCACAATAGTGTAATATTATAATACTAATGGACAGGTAGCACTAACATCTTTGCTTATGATTGATAGGTCATTAAAAAATGTAAGAAGCATTACTTCAAAGCTTTAGGCATGAATCCATACACATTATATTTATGTACATATATTGACTTTTTCATTAAATATTCATAAGCAGTATCTGAAAACGGAGGCCTTAAAGATATTCTAGTGTAAGCTCTTCAGGATTCCTTCAGTCCCATTGTGGGTCCAGCTAATGTAGGTGAGTGGAAGTGTGATTTTTTCCCTGTGATTTTTCCCTGTGATTAGACTTTTTAGTCCTGCCATGGAAACATTTTTATGCAAAAGGGGCACTGGGAAAGACAAATCTGGGGAAGGACCAAAGACGAATCTGTTGATTTGAATATATCTGATAATATCTGGGAGTGAGATGAAAGATTAAAATCTGAAAGGAGAAAAAAACCTTTATTGGCTGAATTCAGACCTGTGAAGCACGGCCAATCACGTCATCATAGAGAACGGAAATGGTTGGCATTTATATAGCGCCTTTATCCAAAGCGCTGCTGTGTCTTGTTCAGGGACACTTCGACACCCAGGGCGGAATCGAACCGCCAACCCGCCCACTGCCAGACGACTGCTCTTACCACCTGAGCCAACAGCGAAATGACCATACATCACTGTTAGTCCACTCATGCACATACAGGGGAACAAAACGAGGTTCAGATGAAAACTGGAGAGGTAAACCTGAACCAAATTAGATTTCCAAACCCATCTTCCCACCATCACCGACACGAAAAGGTGCCACACGTCTGTGACTGCAGGCCAGCTTTTGTTAAGCTTGTTAAAGAAGGGAACTCTGCCCGTGGCCAAGCTTTACCCCATCTCACTGTCATGTTCCCAGTATCCGATGTGTGCAGAGTCCCCAAGCCCTGCTGCTCTAAATGAAAAGAGCGGGTCCTCGTCCTCCTGTTGCTCTCCCAAGCAGCACTAACCATTAGCGGGGGAGGAGAAACTCACCATGGCCTCTCCTCCAGCTGAGAAAAATCCCCCCTGACAGACAGAGAGAATAAGAGAGAGAGAGAGAGAGAGAGAGAGAGAGAGAACAGAAGGGACCTGGAGGGTTGGTGTGGAGGACAGAGAGAGGACATCGCTGAACACGAGTCTGCAGGTTTCAGGTTTTCATTCCTGCCAGCTCTGGCACCAAGCCACCCGATCCAGCCAATCCCAGGCACGGGGCAGTCAGTGATTTAGAGAGAGCTGAAACACCTGCTGGACCAGAGTGTGGGGGGGGGGGGCACCCCTGATTTACGTCGACCGCAGCAGAACCGTGTTGGCGTTCCCTAATCCGGGAAACCAGCAAGGCCCCCGCTTCCACAGGGCCGCGGTAATGAATCTTCACGGTCGGAGCGAGGAAGTGAGCCTCTGTTTGTGCCTGTCGTCGTCAGAGACATTCATAAATAAACACTGCGCGGGAGAGGGGTCAAAGGTCACCGACTCCACTGGCCCGCGCTGGCCGCCTCATTGGTCACCTTGACGAATATCATGCCAAGATTCCTACGCCATGCATCATCCTTCGACAGATGTGATAAGTCGGCACCCCCGCCCCCCCCGGCACCATACTCGGGCTCCTTTAATGAAGCTTGGTTCTGTCTCTGCCTCGGCCCAGCCAAGCCCTGCGACTGTTACAATCCGAAAATGTTCCATTAAATTTATGGTGCCATTCATCATCGCCAGTGCAGGCCCCCCACCACCTCCCTCCTCCCACCTGCAAACGTGCTCGCCCAAGCCAAGGGATGAAACGACACGACCTCAGCCATCGAACACGAGCCACTGGACGCGAAAACATTCAAGCTCAAACACGCGATTGCTCAGCTCTCAAGTCCAGCAATCAGTCACAGCGATCAATTTCCAAATATCCGTCACTGTTGGACTTACAATGTCAACCTCAACAACTCAGATACAAGCCAGATACAGTTGCTCCTCTGTTTAGGTTGACCAGCTATAAAAGCACCAAACCCCCAGTTATAACTCTTTTAATTCCTGCTTTTATGAGGTGTTAACCAGCATTAAACCCCAATCATACAAAAACATCAGTCATAAATTCATGAGACTCAGAAATATTGGAGCACAACTATTCAGAAAAAGGAAAGAAATACAAATCATTTGTACATTTCACATATGTTGTAGTACAATTTTCTAATCGGGGCCAGATTGTAATGTATTATTACTTTATGTAATGTATCTGGTAGTTTTAACAAGGAACAATGCTTTTTGCTATACCACTAACAAGCCAAACAAATTAATATACTGTTTATGGTTTAATAATGAAGGAAAAAAGCCCCATTATGTATTCTAGTGTCATGCAAGAATGAGTAGTCTGTCAGTCTTGATATTTCAATCAATTATAGAAGTATACATATTAAAAATAATACAAGTATGTGAATGTTTTAAGGCAGATAGGAACTGAAGTTCAATGGTTTTTTAAATGAATGAATGGGAGCTAGTTTAATTGTCCTACAAATACATGATGGTGAATGATCTCCCTCAGTGGTGATCCAAGGGAAAGAAGAATAAAATGGCTTCATGTTAAAGGATATAGTGCAGAGCATCCCTGGCATAAAATTGATATCTACATTCTTATTGCCTAATAGGTCTTAACAATGCACAAAGAACAAAATGACAAAGTAATGCTTTCTGGTTCAGTAAAAGCCCATTAAATCAATCTGTATTAATGTATGGCTCATTACCAAGTCTCAATATTTCATTATTGTATTGATTTAAATTAAGCAAATGTGTTCATTTATAACTGCCCTTGGTATTTTAACCATCAATAAATATTTATGCTCTATTGAAGTCCGGGCCAAAATAGCTGTTAAACAATACTTTTGATTGTGAACTTATTTTGATGCAAATTAAAATACACAGAACACATCAAAGGGAGATATATTCTGTTGTTGGAAGGGATTATATGGTGGTTTATGGTTTTAATATCCTGGTCCCTGTTTTAAAGGAAGTGGAAAAGGCCAGTGCTCCAGATGGGGCTTGACGTCAGCAGATTCATTTTCCTCTTAATGCTTTATTTACAGAAGTCTCAAAGTGACTAAGACAATGTGGTTAACTTGCAGGGTTCACAGGGCAGTGTGGGGTGCCTCTGTGTGCTTCAAACCATTAGCTGTATATATTTCAAATGAGCCGCAGGCATCATGTTTCATTGGAAGTTTTCAGTTATTTATGAAAAATTTAATTTCACTGGTTAAACAATATAGGTAAGCCAACGATAATATATTTCCAACATACATTTATAGAAATTCTTTCCTATTTCATAATTGCAATTTAATGCAATGTGATGTAATATTCTCTAGCTTTTTCATCTCTCTTTTATCTGTGTGGGTGGCTATCTATATCTTATGCGCCATGTCCCAGTTGTCTAAGAGAATTACAGCTACTGCTGCATCCCACAGAGCTAGCTATATAGCTGCAGTTGTTAGCGACGTCTGTTCAGATCAGTGCATAGACTGCAGTATATGATTAATAATGGATCAGTGTAGTTAGTCAGTTCTTTTGAAATGTATAACATGAGAGAACCAAGTAGATTGGTCGAATCTATACCAAATCAAGCTTTTCTGAAATGTGCGTTGAAAGCACAATATTGTTGGCTCATCTTTGTTGTTTCACCGGTGAAAGAAAAATGGTGGATTTTCACTCTGGTTTGTATTGATTTGGAAAATCACTAGTCCCTCATTCGTAGGATAAGTACACATTTTATAGTGCTGGAAATTTGTTGAAGAGATATGGATGGGTTGTGAGACCAGGTGACCACATCTCCGTGAGAGGAACCGAATGGTCACAACTCCTGCAGCAACAACAGCCAAAGCCCCAGCAGGCTCAATGAGAGAGGGGCGCTGTCAATCACTGGCCACAACATAGCAATAGCATAGCGTGGTTCTGATCTAGGGAGTAACGCATCACAGATTTTCTGGCTGATAATAACACATCATAGGTTCACGAAGCTTCAATCTCCCACCTTTACTTAAAATTGGTGACTTGACCTGGACCTAGAGCTTCACCCTGATCGGCCAAACAGTGCTGATCACTTCAAGAAAATAAAGGCTTGGACTCAGTGAAAAATGATGGATATGGGTCGCTGCCAGAGGCACCTTAGCATAATCCAGCTTTCCTTTCCATGACAGCGGGTAATAAAGCACTCACACAGGAGCGGTTTAACTGCTGCTACGTACGTAACTGTGAGTGCCCCGGCCCTCTCCCGCCCGTCAGAGAGCATGGAGACCCGCTGGAGCTGAGGGAGAGGCCAGGGTCCTGACAGGCTCCCCGGCGACCCGCTGGAGCTGAGGGAGAGGCCAGGGTCCTGACAGGCTCCACGGCGACCCGCTGGAGCTGAGGGAGGGGCCAGGGTCCTGACAGGCTCCACGGCAACCCGCTGGAGCTGAGGGAGAGGCCAGGTTCCTGATAGGCTCAGATTACCCCGTCAGCGACCACCGGTCCGTGTGCGCCCTGCCGTGACACCACGCTGGAAAATTGCGCCCAATTTCCTCGCCATCAAATTCAAATAAATAGGATTAAGATTCTGCGCCGGTGTGTGTTGTGAATGGGCCTCCCCGCCCGAGAGTCCCTCATTAAGCTGTTGTTTTCATTAAACGGAGTGAAGTCAGTGTTTTCTCAGGAGAATGGAGCGGGTCAGAGGGAGGTCTCCCTTCAGTCCTGCTTGCACTGAGCTGCAGCCTCTCTCTAGAGCTTAGGAGCATTGAACGTAGAACACAACATTAAAAGCAGAAAAATATGCATTATTCTTCTCATGCTTTCAGCCTAATAATAATATAAAGAGGCATATCAATAATAAAAGCATGGCATGCAGCATTGCACCCTTTTCTGTTATTGTAACTGCATTAATTACACAGTCCATGAAGGTACGTATAATAACTAGAGAATTGCACATCAGCATTAAATGTAAATTTGCACAAAGAGGAATAAAGTCATTTTAATGACGCAGCAATTAAATGCATGCGAATGCACAGTAAGCACTATTTTAACACAATTCATTGCTCCAACAGAGCTTCATCTTCATGTGAAATATCTTGTATTACCATAACACAGAATATTTTTTCATTATTATCTGTGGTTAATGGTGAACGGCTGTAGAGAGAGAGAGAGTGTGGGGTTTATTTAAAGAGCTGACTATGGTCGGCCATGGTAAATCAGTTCTGCCAGTGTGTGCGTACGGTGGAAGAGAGAGATTGTGAATGAAGAATGGAATAGAGAGCACTACGGGGAAAGGAGAGGAGAATTAAGAAGTGGGGCGAGAGTAGGAGCGGAGTAAAGAGAAATCGCTGAGAGAGGAGGATGAGGGAGAGAGAGGCTGGGTGCAGAAAAACACAGGGCAATAAGAGCGAAATGCGTAAAAGAGAGTACGATCCGATGCTCCTCCTTTTTTTTAAGAAACATCTGTGAGCCATCAAGAGGGATGTAAGAAAGCGCTGTTCTCAGCTGTAACTCCCAGCTCTCTCCTCTCTCTCCTCAGCCTGTTTCCCATCCAACCGACACCTTTCCTGAGGGAAAAGCGGAGAGGATTTGCTCAGAGAAAACAGCCCAGCAGCCCCCATGCATCTGCTCACAGTCAGAGAAGCGCGACTCGCCAGCCTGACCATAAAAACACAGCACAGGGCCCGGGGGAGGGCAGGGACGGGCCAACGCGGGAACGAGAACAAACATAAACCAATGATCTCTTTCAGGTTCAGGGTGTTTGTTCTCCACCTGAGGGCTACTCAACAGGGACAAAGCCCAGATGGAAGAGACTGGGAGCTTTTGTGTTTTTTTGGTTGGTTATAAGGCCAAACATTGGGGCCAATACCCTGCCAACCCCCCACCCCTACCATTGACAGATATACAGGGTGCTGAACATTAAATGTGCATACAGTAGTCAACATATACTCAATATTGTTGATTTAGTAAAATCCAGACCACTTTCAATGGACCCCAGTTGGTGACTTCTGAGAGCGTGTGTGTGTGTGTGTATGTATGTATGTATGTGTGTGTGGCGTGCATGTCCACCCTGGACATACTGTACATGTGACTGACTTAGTGAAAGTTAAATGGCACCCACATTCCTTGGTGCCAAGCTCTCTCATTTTCCCATCTGCATTAATAATCTAAAGAATCCACAGTTTGACGTGTGAGTGGGGAGGCACTGCCCTAGATGGGTATAGTATTTAATAGTTTACAGTGCGTAATTGGAAACATGTAGAGCCCTCAGTTTCCTGTTAGGCTTCTGTGGTCTGGGACTGCCTCGATTGTGCAGAGACCTGCCAATAGCTCAAGCCCGATGGTGGTGTGCCAGCCTCTCCCTGCCTCTCACTGTGTTCCACATAGACACTCTGCTCCGAGGGCTGACAGTATACACGTGTACCTCCCGGACAGATTCTCAGGTATCCCCTTACGTATATATATATAAAACAGACAGTTCTGGGAATTATTGCCGGAGTGGAACTCTCCAGCACATCCATCACTCTGTGCTTATGTATAGACCTTTCCAATGCACAGGAAGTGGGCAGAGATACCATCGTTAAACAAATGCCTCCTTCAGTCTGTACACTGAATGTTTTCTTAAAAACAATTCTGTCATTTCTTTTTTTTTTCTTTTTTTGTGGGTCCCTACGGAGCACAGTCACTAGTTTTTGTCATTGTTTGTTTCTTTTATTTATTTTGGACTTGGAGCATTACTTTCCCCCCCCATTTTTCACTTTTCTCCTGAATTTGGAATTCCTAATTTCATCGGTTGGGCTGTCCCAATAGCATGAAGGCAACCAACCATTTTTTTTTCCCACAGTCCAATCAAGCCACTAAACCTTTGCAACTATTGTACTTAAAGGTCCCATATTGTGGAAAATTCTATATTTTTTGGAATGCGGATTATAGTTGAAGGTGTTATAAAAACATAGTGAACGTATCAAAAAACGCACACTCCCCAAATAAATTCATGCAATCCGTATGAAGAAAAAGTGCTAGGCATAGACAGTTACTTGGAGCAGCCAATCAGAACAGAGGTTTGTTGATGTCAATGAGCCTTAAAGACACGGTCACTAAACCAGCCTGTTCTTGATAAAAGCTCATGAGAGGCTCTGGAGAATGGACATTTGAAACTGGAGTTATTGGTACTTAAAACCACACAAACACCTTCTTATGGATATCAGGAAAATCAAACACATGATGAGTGTGTTTCTCTGCTGCAGGTGACACAGGTAGAGCACAGGCCTGCTGGAGGCATCACTGCTGTACAGTAACGCAGGGACGCTTTGCCTCTGTTCCTGGGAGATGCAACGACAAATTATTCATCACCGTGCTGGACTACCTGCAGCCAGTGCAATACGCTCAAGTGCCTTCCCCTCACGTGAGCTCAGACCCTCCCTCCTGCAGACCACAATAGAGTGCATTTCCACTGGCTCATGTCCCGACTGCTTTTATCTGCTATGAACCAAAACTGAACAGTGTGGTTCACCTATACTGTATACACCTATACAAAGGGTTTGGAGACTAATGCATTTTATTTCAAGCATTTCAACCCAGTCTAATCTCATTTAAATGAAATCTAGTCTGATTTTAACCCAGGAAAAGATTCAGTGGGAAACTACGAGAGCCAAACATGAAGCAATGAAATACTTACAAATATAATGAATTATTATAACTCTTGATTATGGCCAGGTCATCTCTGTGGTTGATATATATACAGTAAATTTGAAGCCGGGCCTCGGATAATAGCCGGGGGCGTGGCCGATTCGGACAAATAAAGGCCGGCCCCCAAATACAAGCCGGGGTAATATTGCCTACCAGTAGGGCTATCAGTCCATGAGCACTAGAAGACATTGTTTCGATTTAACTCAATGAAATAAAAGAGCTCTTCTTAATATTTTATATTGTTGGTTGGTTTAATACTGTTGCCAATGAAAAGTCATTGTCCTACACCATGGGTCTCCAACACGTTGCTCTCAAGCTACCAGTCGCTTGCCGCCCCCTTCTAAGTAGCTTGCCAAAGGCTGAAGCAGTATACATTTAAACACAAGTTCCAGCCTACGAATTCAATAAAAAGTAAATCAGGCAAAATTAAAAATTTACTCAATTTAGGCTACTTGGCTACGCAATAAGGTTTCCATGTGTTTACAGCACAGCGCACGTTCAATGAATGAATGAAAGCGGCTGCCTTGGCTCGCAATAAACAGACGGGTGGAAATCCAGACACTCTTTCAACTACATAAAACTTAACAGTGAACCATCAAATACCCCCCAGATTTCAGCACCCATCAGTCCCAACATTTAGCAATAGAATCAAACAGTCCAAAAGTAAATTAAATCCCAAACCAAAGCGAAAATCTTTTGATAGCCTACCGGTATGCTGCTCCAAACGAAATGCATGTCTCACAATAAAACGCACTTTAGGAAAAAAATACCCTTGCTGTTATCTACGCTAATTTGTTATTGTTCATGAAGGCGTGTCTGGCAAGTTTTTATTTTATGGATTCTGGACTTGCATGTGATTTATTGTGTTTGAGAATATTTGCAATAAACTGTTAAACTGACACTATGACTTACCAAACGGTGTTTCCTGATTAGCCTACACTAATTGATTTCTGAACGGTTACAGGAAGTGTTGAACAGTGTTGGCCCACTTGAAGTGTAGCCTTTTACTTTATTTCTAAGAATAAAATTCTACAACAGAAGCCTAATAAGACATAAAGGCCTGCCTCGAATACATACATTTCTTTTGTGTCTTGGATGACAAAAACATAAATATATATTTTATTTACTTTTAATTTAATGTCCTCTATGTTCAGAGAAACATTCTATATTTTGGCTCAGGGAAGGATTACATTAAAACATTTGGCAGACGCTCTTATCCAGAGCAACGTACAGTCGATTAGACTAAGCAGGAGACAATCCCCCTGGAGCAATGCAGGGTTAAGGGCCCAACGGCTGTGCGGATCTTATTGTGGCTACACCGGGAATCGAACCGCTGACCTTGCGAGTCCCAGTCATGTGCCTTAACCACTACACTACAGGCCACCCCTATGCAGGGTCTCAGGAGGTTAATAAAAATGGTTGAGTTGGGATCATTTTTAACAGGTAATGTAAAATGAATGGTGTTTTTGGTCGCAGTGGAGCTGGAGGGGACACTCGGAAGGGTTAATATATACATGTGAGCATTGCCTCACAGCAGTGGCTCTTGTTAAAAAACTGTTGAAATATGTTCCTCCCAGAGAGAAACCTGTCGTCCCCGGCACCTCCTTTGCATATCCGCTCCCCTTCCCCGTTTCTCAACCTGACTTTGATCTCCCTCCACACGTTCTCTCACACCCTCTGCTATCGTACCGAGAACACCAGGGGAATACACACACACACACACACACACACACCTCCTCCGCACAGCCAAAATTAAACCAACCTTGTTTCACTTACTCTCTCTGATATTTATAAAAGGCTGCCAGCAGCCTGAAATGAAAGTACCTACAGGAGTTGAGCTGTTAATCCCACTTATAAAATTGCAATGGAGTACAATGGTCATTTGGAATGATGATGATGATTATGATGGTGATAATTATTGTTGTTGTTGCTGTTATTATTATTATTATTATTATTATTTCAATGAACCAATACATTTATTCATAGCCTGAAAATACATTTTCCATTCATAGCCTAAACATATGATTGTCCATTAGAACAGAGTATGCTCCTTACGAGCAAGGTGTATGCAAGTCTACCTCGGATTTCAACAGAAACACAGGGCTAAATAATACTAGTTTCTGTGAATCACACTGGAGAAAATGTTGAATACTCTACTTTAAGGGCCTGTATTTTTACATTTAAAACATTTTATTGAGAAACAAATGTAGTATGCGCGCATGCAAAACTGTACATGTGTGTGTCGGCTCTGTGTATGTATGGGAGGCTGACTGGAAAATAAAAATGAGAACATCAGTGTTTATAGAAGGACACAGAAACCGGGATCAGAAGCCTGGACAGATGACCCGTCCATAATGGGGTATTCACTAATGAGAGAAAGCTTGAGGTTGGAGATTTTTTTTTTGGGGGGGTGGGGGGTTGACTCGCGCACACAAGTCGGCCAGTGAGTGTGTGCTATATTTATGCTGGAACAGTGACTTGCTGAAGTGCTTCTGCGTGAAGCAGCAGCAGCACGAGGCAGGGCTGGAGCACTCGGGTCCCCTGACGCACGCTGAACGCAGAGCGATGAGCACAGCCTGTCTCTTCCCATTGTGACATCAAAGCCGCTCTGTGCGGCAGAAAAAAGGGCAGAAACACACTTTACCAATTGTCCATAATGCTCTAATTGTTTGGGCTCTTGCAGAGCAGCTGTGATGAATGCTGTCGCTGGTTAGATGATGCGATGACTTCGACAGCACGCTGTAGCCACAATGAGTTCTCATATTTCATTCAGTCCTCCCGGTCAGTTTCTTCTTCTTTCTCAAACTTAACCTTTTCCCCCCATTTTTTAGCATTTCTGATTTCATTATTCCTAATCAGCTATTGTATGTTTTTGTATCATTTTTTCCATTGAGGCAGTGCACTTTTCGGTTGTTTGTTTGTTTGAGTGACTAATCTTTGCACTTCCTTGATTTCCTTTGATTCAATATTCCATAATGGCCTGAGACAAGGTCTTAACTGCCCTGGGCAGTTTCTGGACCACGTTATCATTTCATGAACCATTGCAGTGTGTAACAATGTCGACCTCGTGGAAGCAAGTTTCCGGATAACTGAAGATCTCTGATATGTGTGTGTGTGTGTGTGTGTGTGCGCGTGCGCACGTGTGTGTGTGAGCGGGCACGTGTTTGTGTGTTTACGAGTTTGCATGCGTAGGTATGCGTCACTGCAGTTCTTAAGGGTTTCCATTGGTTTCCAAGGTGGTGTGATGTCTCTCTGTCTCACTCATGGACTCACGCACGCATTCACCCCCCAGACAGAAGAAATGGAGTGTTACAAACGCTGCTTGTTCTTCCGTGGTTCATCTGAGGATGTGCTGGAGAAAAACAAAAACATCTTGATTAGTAATTGGAGGCTCTGGCCCTCGCTGTCCTTAGAGAATGGACATAAGTCCATCATTTAAGCCCCCTCTCAGCCATTATCCCAAAGGGGATTTACGCTTTGTCTTATGATCTACACAGGCGTCCATGGCTCCTTATTGTTCAATCCCGACAATGCACAAACATCTGTCCATATTTGAGGCCTTTTGGCATCCTGACTGCAGCTCACACTGGTATGGTCCAGTCTGAACTTAAGTTTTAGAGTTTATTAAGTCACTGCTTAATGCACACTCTTAACCAGATGAGTTGGGTTAAGCCAAATAAATTGAAACGATGGATATACTGTAGGCTACAGTATGCAATATCAGAGCTCCATGCTAAAAATGACTGAATAATATGAAAGCATTGATAGGTGTTGCCAGCTTTAATTGCATCATATGTATTTAAAAATACAATTCCTGTATTAAGGAAGGTGTATTAATGACACCTCACTCTCAGCGGTGTGAAGTGAAGAGTTTTCATCTCGTGTCCATAGATATCTATCACAGTCAATACAGGACATTGGTGTGGACGGTCTTTATCAAACAATTCATTCAAATGATACAAAACTGATGATAACATCCAAAAAAAAAAATCCTAAATGCATGTATTTTTTATGGGATATGTTCAGAGCCCGTGTGACCAGCGATCAGGACTGGGCAGCCCTGCCACCTGGTGGCTTCCTCTCCCTGACCCTCCTGTCACTCACAGTGAGACCACACAAGCCTCTCTCACTCCCTGCCTTCACAGTCCGCCAGGCAGCGGTGCAGTAGTGAGGGAGGGAGGGAGAGAGAGGGAGAGAGAGAGAGAGAGAGCGAGAGAGCAGGGATGGGGTGAAGGAGAGGAATGCGTTTGACAGCAGAACAGAAACAGAGGTAGTTAAATACGTTGCGGTCCTGTGTGGCTCACTCCCAGTACAGTGTGAGCTGACCATTAAAGATCTGCACTCACTTCATGGCCCATGCTACGATACGGTTTGCGCAGGAAACTGTTTTGTAGATCCATACAAACTGTTTTTTATGTGTTTTGTATTATATCTGTATCATTATATCTTTTATAGGTCTTTATGGGCACTAGGCACATAAAAAGCAATAAGCATTAGGTTGGCAGACAGATGTCCACTTAAGCTTCAGTCACAATAATCTGACATTTATGCAAAGAGTATGGCAGATTATGAGTATGATGATGATTATGATTATTATCATTATCATGATTATGACTATTACCATCAGCCTGAAGGATTTTTTTGATCATAAGGTGGTATATAGGGTCAAAACCAATTATACAGTGCAATTATACTTTAATCAGCTGAAACCTTGAAAGAAATAAATGCAAATGTTTCAGTCCACACTATGTAAAGGCGACATCGATAAAGACTCAGACAGAATGAGCTATGGGTAAGGCTGGAGTAAAATGTAAAGGAACAGAGCCAAAAGCAGCCCTGTTGTTATTACACAGTAATTCACAGAGTGTAATAGGATAATCCATTTGTGTGTACAGTATATCTGTTTTAATGATTGCAAACAGACTTAAAACAGGATGCACACCATTTCAGTAAGATGAGGCTCATCTGCTCTTACTATAGGCATGAGACTCAGGTCAACTGGTCACATTATATAACTGAAATATCCATGTGACCAATTGTCCTAGTAACTTGGGGAGGGAAGCAGCTTGTCAGGGTGTTCTTCCACAGAGAACCTATGGAAGTACAATAAATCCCTCTTGAAGTATGAACTATGGGCCCGATGCATGCAACAAAAAATGCTTTTGAATTATTTTCCAGTGGAAACAGTGTAAGATGACTAAAAAGAGAAGGGAGAGCGAGAGAGGGAGAGATGGATGGAGCACAGAGAGAGAAAGAGAGAGAGAGGGATAAAAATAACCCAAAAGACGCAATCATGATGATGAGGACAGCCTTTTTACTCCAACTTCACACACACACACAGAAATTCACACACACACACACACACACACACACACGCACACACACATACATACACATGCACACACGCGCGCAGACACACATGCACACACAAACATGCATACATACACGCACACACACATAAACACACACACACATAAACAAGCACGCACATAAGCACAAGCAGTCGCGCGCGCACACACAAACACACATAAATACGCACTCTCATACACACACACACACACACACACACACACACACACACACACACATACATACACACACACACACACACACACCATACACACAGCATGGCATGATAACCCCACTGGAGTGATCAGTGAGTTGTGCTGAGGCAGACGTAGAACAGCACATCTCCCCTCAGCTGTGTGGATGCGCACTGCACAGCATTGACCTACATTTGCATCCGAGCAATTGAATGAGAGAAGAACAGAGAAACGGTGTCCAATGAGGGAGAGAGATGGGCGTCACATGACGCCGCTGACGTGGGTTGTAACGGAGATGGGGCTCTGTGGTATCCAGGGGGGAGGACAGCAGTTTGTCAGGGTGTTCTTCCACAGAGAATCATTTTAATAATCCCCATTACACAGCTGTCCAATAGAGCAACTCTCTGTGACTACTGCACAGCACTGCACTGTAAGGCAAGACACAGCCCAAAATAGCACAGTTCAGCTTTGCACCACGCATGATATCAGAAAGAAAATACAGTAAATACAGCCTAGAGTAAGGTATACACTGTGTAGTGTTCAACTCAGCATAGAACAGCCAGTCTATCAGACCTGGGCCAAACATGCATCTAAAATATTTACCCTTATAGACACCAATGAAAGTTATACAGATTCCTGATCACTCAATAAAATGTCACCAATATACAGAACGGAATTATTTATCCACATAAATCTCTTTCGGTAAAGTGAATTTTTTGTACAGAAGCTGCATTTTCTCTAAAAGTAACTGGCATCTAAAATTTCAATTGCATTTAAAATATGTATTTAATCCATGTACTACACGTCATTGCGCATCAAAATATTGTTCCACAACATTTCTACTTTTGAGAGTCAAAGCAGAGAAAATCAGTCGCAGGGACCAATCCACACATTTACACGGTCAGAACAGATGATCTGCTTGCAAGACCACTGAACTAAAATAACTGATTTAGAGCATAGCAGATTACGTTTGAAAACAAAGATTCACACTGCACCATCACTGGCAACCTACCAAGAAATATTTTCCAAGTTTTTGGCCGATGCCATCCCTTGAGTTTCTTTACCTTTAGTGCTAATCTGCATCAATTTTACTGATTCATTGTTTATTGGCTGCAAAACTGCTCTGGAATTAAATCCTCTGACAGATTTAAAAAGGTCTCAAGGGTTAAGTGAAATAGCAATTTTTGGCATTCCATAACAACAACTACTGACGTGATTCTGCCACTGTTTCTAATAATTATCAGCTTCTGGGGATACAGTATGCAGTACAAAATGTCAGTGGTAGGAATTATTTATTAAATATGGCATACATTTCAGATTATTTATCCAACAACCTCCTTAATGCGTTCATGCTGCGGTTTGCTGTGATCCTTGTCCATGGGGATTTCAAGATCCAAAACCTTGCTTTGCACATTCTTAGAATTGCAGACTTAATAATTTTCAGACCAGAGACACTTAGATTGCTTAGAAAATAGCAATAATGATAACTGGGACCCATCACAACTTATAAACTTGTGGTAAGCATTTTAATAAATTAATATATGTTCAGCAGAGGTTTCTGCAGAAGCACAGAATATTGAAAGTAGTTATTCAAAAATGAACTGTAAAAATGAGAAAAGTAGACACTTTGGAATGACTTTAGATCTCCTGTATACACCAAAATTATTCAACACCATCATTTAGTTTTTGTCCTCATCTGGCCTAGAGCAACCATCAGCAGGAGAGCTGTCAATATAATCTGTGTCTTTTCCGTACGTCTGCTTGTCTATCATTGATCTCCAAAAATGTAATTCCCTGGAAAACACACATACACACACCCCACAGACAATAACACTGTCTAATGTCTTCATCTGTTAACATCTTCACTTCTCGGTGACTTTCTATCCTAAAAATAGCCTGGAATTAGGCTCCAAATGAAAGTTGTGTGGTTTGACAGCTGTCATTCCACTGACAGATGAAACCCAATCAGGCAAAGCACTCCAAAGGTCACAATGCAGCATTTCTATGGAAATACAATCTGGAGACCCACTTTAGCAAGACTGATGGATTCCTGAAAAATCTGATCTCAAACTGTAATAATCTCCCTACTGGTGCTGTAGGGGATGGAGGAAGCCACAAAGGAACCAGCACAACGTGACCTCTCCTGGCCCCATCATGATAGATCGCTACATTGCGCACTGCTTGTTCCACCTGAGACTTGACAACAATTTGCTGTTTTAAGGCTCTTACCTGGCTTCCTAGTGACTATATGTGAAGGCACAGCATAGGACATGCAAACAGGGCATGCCTGCCAAGCCCAAGGCCAATCTGGCAGCACAGAGAGGTCTGCTTATTCAACTTATGTTCAGTTGCAGAACAGATGCTATTACATCCAGCTCCAATAAGCAGTGGCTTGCCCCAAATCTGTGTGGGGTATTTCCACATATCTCATTGTCCACTGTGGACAACTGCATGTGTTGAAGGACAGATTCCTCTGATGCCTTCCAGTCGTGCAATAGCTGCACAATGCGTGTGTGCCCCCAGCATCCCTGTGTCTTTCTCCTGGGCACTGACCTACTGACTAGCGGTGCTGTGAGAAAGACCTGTGCTGATGGAGAAGTGTACAGTATGCCAAGAAGTCATTTCCAGGCCGATGTCATTCTTTGAGTTACTTTACCTTAAGTGCCAATCTGCATCAATTTTACTGGCTCGTCATTTATTGGCTCATCATTTACTGTCTGTTTATTGGCTGCAAAACACTGCTCTGCCTTAAGTGCACCTAAGCCATTCACCCACCTCCTCTAGAGCTGTATCCCTGAACAGCTCCTGACAGACGGTATCACTGCAACGTGGCTTGCGCGCTAGCACTCTGCCCCCAGGGGAACTTCTCTCTACAAACAAGACCCATCCATACTTTCTGCTGTTGATGACACCGCAACGTCCATCTGCCAGAGCCGGTGTGACGCAAACGGCGAACGATAAGCCGCGCGAGCGCCCAGACGCGTCCGCGATTCGCTGCCGGCGCCCCGGGCTCAGCGTGACCTCATCGCGGCTTAGATGCGCATCTCGCGTTGCATGTTAATGTTAGGATAACGTCTGCGTGCGTTACGCACCGCTGCCCATTAACCCAGCATCTAATGAGCCTGAGCGGCGTGAGGGCTTTTTCCATATGGAGTTTAGGGGAATGCTAGCTTCAGAGGCGGCTCTCAATTTTTATTAAATGTTACATTTAGAAAATGTTTCATTGTGTGTGTAGGTGCAATGTAACAGTTGTTGTCTGCAGACTTTGATTGTATTGTGATTGTATGTTGATAGTATAACATTATTTCATACACATCTGTGATAAAAATCTAAACGATCTAAGTTATTGCAGATTTCCACATCTTCTGGATTCTCTTCCTGTTTTAAACACTTTCAGAAAGATGATATAACAACATGCAGAAAATCTCTGGAAAACTACGGCGGGAAATGAGAACCAAATGAATTTGTTTCCTAATGACTACCTCTTGGTAATAAAATGCATATCAGCAGGACATCATCGTGTTTATGGTTATGATTACAGACTTTACGCATGAAACAAAACAGCCTTACCCTGCATGACTTATTGGGTTCACAGAATGTTTGTACATCCCTGTGTATGGCTGGGTGTTTATTGATTCACTGGCCCATAGAAGCAAAAATGAAAAAATGCCTTTCCCATTTGGGAACTGGGCTTTCAAAGTTGTGTTTACAAACCCACTTCTTAACCTGCTTTCCCGTAGTTTCACTGATCATCATCCTCATCGTCATCATTGGTGATCAAGGAGATTTGTGGTTTTAGATAGGACAGTGGTGCACCCAGGTCGTCGGATTTCAGCTGCATTAAAATGCTTCCACAGCCAGCGTGAACGTACCCCACACAAAAAAGCTGTGAAATGTTGTCTAATCTTTGAAAATAACCTCCAATCTCATTCCCAATGCATGGATTCCATCCAGGTTTTTCATGTGTTCCCAGGAAGAGCCTGGAACAAATTGTATCAGAACTCCAGCATTGTTTTCTGTTTTTGTTGGCTCCACCTGGCTAAAGTTTCTTCAAAGGGCACGTCGTTCTGTTCAGCTCTTTTACCTTTATTTTAATGTATTCAGCATGCAGTGAATAAAGGTTGAGTGTTTACCTGAACTGACTTCCACCCCCAGCACAGACACATTTAATGCTGGACATTAAAAATGGATGTTTACACTCCAGGCTTTTGTTTGAAATCGCACAAGCTGCGAGAGATTGGACTTACTAGAAACCTGAGTAATATGCATTTTCAAAAAAAACACGCACAGCCCAGTCAAATATAAACATGTCCTTTCAATAATTTGTCTCCCTTTAAGATCGTGACCTTGAAAAAGGTTTTAAGACGAATGGATGCGTTTTCCGAACAGGCGCCTGGATCTCCGACAAGCGACATCTTGACTTACAAAGTATTCCCAAATATTTGATGAAAGCACCCCGCCGCCTCCCCACCGCCCCCATCCCCTCACCCAACCCCCCCTCGGCTGCCTTTGATGGTGTTTTATGAATGTTTATTCCACAGTGGCGTATGTGCCAGTTATCATGCCCAGATCACCCTGAAGATCTGCTCTTTTACAAACACCATCATTGGTAACTGCACTCTCAAACATCCAGTCTCTAGTCTAAGGGGGGTTTAGGGGGGACAATAATTTGGTGGGTGTTCCATTAGCATAATTGTAAGAGAGGCTGGGCCCATTTTGTAATAACATGGAAAATAACAGACCTGACAGGAAGCAAATGCAATCCAGTTCTTTAGCCCTCGGCTATTTCACGTGCTGTACTAGAAGTAGTTTCATCTTAATTTTTCTTTTTTTTTTCATAACGTAACTATTAATGGGTCAGCATATCTGGTTGGCACTGTGAGCATAAAGTGTAAATAAAAAGGTTGAAATGTTTTCACCGTGAGGAAACCTGTGGGAAAGAGGGAGAGAGAACTGAGCACAACGCAACAGATGAGGACAACAGGCTAATAAGGTTAGCGGATGATCTATGGAGAGTCCGGTGGAATTAGCACACAGACTGCAAGCACATCATGCTCTCACCCAATCCTACTCAGACACATCTGCCCTGCAGACAGACGGAAGAGACAGAAGAAATAAACAACACAGCCAAAATACAAGTCTGTCTTTATTTCAGGGAGCTTACAGTTTTGTATGTTTTGATGGCCGTTCCTATGAAAATATTTATAGCATTCAGCATTTTTTGTTTTGTACCAATTTGGTAAGTAAGCAGGCCCAGGACTAGGATATACTGTACAGTATCTGTCCATTTTTAATAAACATGTACATTTCTGTAACTTCCAAAGATGTCCATTTCATGCTCAACAGTGAAAGAGAAAGAAATGCCCATCTAGGCATCTCCGGTTTTAATTCACTGACATCAGTCTTTGTGGTACCACCATCTTGGCTTCAGGGATTTAATGAATAAGTTGGTGCCTGAGGTTTCCACAGTGTAGGTCCGTGTGGCTGGGTTCGGGAAGCCTGGCATCACACTCTGCGGTGCTGTGATAGTGCAGTGTTGCCAGGCTGTTACTCGCCCATTCCCTCTGTAGGGAGATTTAAAGAAATCAGATAAATCCTTAAACCCGCCTGGATGATAGAGAGAGCCAACATACTACTCTTCAATTGATGAGGAATGCGTTTGAATTACAGATCCTGTAATGCACGTCAATCTCTACTCTTTCTGTAGGCCAAAAACAACACTCTTGCTCACCTTCCTGGAGACATTTCAGTGGGTCTGCAATGAAAAAATACCCAATCATTAATAAGAGCTGACTTATCATTTCTATAACTTACGGTCATATGAGGAATGCACCCACATTTATTCATATGGTCCTTTGCATATGGTCCACAGCATTTGGATCCAGTTGTTCTGTTCAGCATTGATCTCCAGTTGTTTTGCTGTTTATGACTTGGTCTATTATGAACACGAACTACTGAGAGTGAAAGTTATTTGTATTCACTTTCTGCATCCTGGGTATTTCCAAACAAGGAGCATCTTGTGATCATTAAGATGATCTTTGGCAGAGAAGCAGGCAGGCACCAAAAACTGCCTGTGCGCTGCTCATGCAGCCCTGATCATATTCACACACTGTGTGAGTGGGTCGTGGATGGACTGGAATCTGTGTTACAGACACACTTTAACATCGGTCCTCTCTATCAGTTTTAAAGCAGTGCGAATCTCGAAGATCTGTTAGCAGCACCTTGCGCAGTGCAGTAATCTGGCTCTACTCAGATTAGGAGACAGAGATTAACCCAGAACAACCTCTCCCCTGCACCGCTGCAGTTCCCTCCCTGCATCCCGCCATGGCTGCGCTCCGCTGCACGGGGGGGAGGGGGGGGGGGGGGGGGCGTTATCTGGAGCTCGTTATTAACGCCAGCCCGGATCAGAACGTGCAGGCAGCCTGCCCTTGATGTGCTGAGTGTGGCTCCGTTTTCTCACACTTCAAAGAGCAGCGAGCGCGTTTCGGGAGCAGCGCGTGACGTGGGCAAAACTGAGAAAACAGGGACAAGCAAGCGCTCCGTTTCAAATTCGGCACGGGGAAGAGTGAAAATAGGAAGAGTAGAGGTGCCGAGGAAGGATTAGTGCGAGTCACTAAGATAAATGATTAGTGGTAAACTAAAGGGGTTTAGTGGACTTTTTTTGCGACACCATGGATACGAGGGCACAAATGCTCATTTGTAGACCGAGATGCCAAACAGTGAAGGTCACGCAAAGTGAAACACTGCAGTCCCGAAAAATCTATCAAAAGTGCCTCGCCTCGCAGTAACAAAGGATTAGTCATTTTGCCAAAGATATAACAGAATGCTTTCACGAGGCTCCACAATTCATTAATCTGTGTTGTTTTTGTAGCCCACAGCGCTTTGATATGTGTGCTGAAAATAAGAGTGGGGAAGAAGACGTAGGAATATCGGTGAGTCAGTCCGTCGCTGCTGCTGCTGCTTCAATTAATTCACAATGAGCAGCGTACAGAACTGGCCTCTCTCTTCAGAGCTCACTCCAATATTCAACAATCAGCCAGCGCACGGCGCCCTGGGCTCCGGCAAGCTTTCCCCCCACGTCTTTTCTTCCTCAATTAATATTCCTTTTTGCCTTTTGGAGGAAGTGGTACAGCAGAGGGGATGCTGGGAATGAGCACACGCAGAGGGAGAGGGGGAGGGGAGGATGACACAAATGCGTGGACGGAGGACGAGAAGTTTTACCATTTTTAATTAGCCAATTTGAACATTACCGTTGTTAAATCTGCGATAACGTCTGAGGTCATCGTGTACGAGTTAAATAATAATTTAATTCTATTATCAAGCCTCGCATTAAAACAAGGTGGGACTTTGTTGGTCGGCTCTGCTGTACTGAAATTTGGCCAATTGATTCAAATCAACAAGAAAGGTTTATGCACAGCACAGGAAAATATGAATAAATGTGTTTTTTAAAATTATTTTCTATCTTTAGTTTGACCAATAAGTCTAAACCAGGGGTCTCCAACCCTGGTCCTGGAGAGCTACTGGGTCTGCTGGTTTTTGTTTTCACCTTAAAATCAGCACCTGTTGAGACCCAGGTAACCAGGTGAGGTGAGTTAATTAATTAAATTAGAGCAGTTGATTACGGTTAATTTCAGGGTAAGAACGAAAACCAGCAGACCCAGTAGCTCTCCAGGACCAGGGTTGGAGACCACTGGTCTAAACAATAAGTCTAATAACTACCTAATAAAGTGCTCTCTGAGTGGGGACAACTGCTTATCTAGGGCAGTTCTCTCACCTTCAATTCAGTCATCCCTCAGCTAGAGGTCGATCACATGGCATTATCACATGGCCACCCCCCAGTCATCTACTGAAGTACTGATAACTGACCGCACTGCTGTGTGCTGCGTGTCAAATTAAATTAAAATGCAGATTGAAGCTTTATGATGATAAATGAGTTGTATCTCCTCTGTCATTGTTTGGTGGTGCTTAATGAGCCATCGTTCTACATCAACAGAGTTGGTTAGAACAGGCAAGTATCTGCATAATATTTGAAAAGATTTCTCTGTCCCATGACCTTTTTGTGTGCCAATAATTTGGCTGGAAGAACAGCAGTTTCTTTTGGAGTGCTAGTTGCCAGTTTCTAAGCAACTTATTCAAATGTTTTGATGCAATAGGTATTTATTAATTTGATTAATTAAAACACATGCCTGTGTGTCAGTCTTTGGTATTCATTTTTCATTTGTTTGACCTTTTTGTATTTGTCATTTATTCTGATGTCTCCAGTCTCAAATCATTTCAACAGCATTTCAACTAGACTTGCCATATTACAAATGTAGCATGTAAACACATAGAGTATTCGATGTGGGCACCACGTGAATTTTAATTTCTGCCACCCCCTTGCATATGGAAAATGGGATGTCTGAATGATGGCAAACTTGCTTTTGCCTCGCAAATCACATTTACTGTAAATGGCAAAATAATATTTCTGAATAAAATGGAAAAAAAGGGATACAGGGACCTCCTATCTGTTTATATTACACATAATCACAGCATCTAAATGACGCAATCTTTGTATATCACTTATGTGAATGGTATTTTCCATAAAAATGACTTCATCTGTTGCTAATGTTAATACTCGCTGTCCCTACCAAATTAAAAAAAAGGTATCAACTGAAGCCAGCTCTAGATTGCTTATGTTTTTTAGTCATATCTTTGGAAGGATTGAGCCTAGAGTTTGGGTGGGCAATTCTGGTACTGGCTTTTTGTTTCCACCAACACTGGTTCACTTGTTGATTAGATCACAGTAAAACATTTCATATAGTTACACAAGAACAGTCATTGGCTGTCATTCATGCTCTTAGTGGGGAAGGTAGCTAAAATGTCAGATGGCATAAATGTTAGGGCTAATTAAGTCGTTAAGTCCAGAGGTTGGCATGAAAACTAGAAACGGATATGGCTGTAATTGTCCACCTCTGGCCTACAGCGGTGATCGCACTTTCCAAATAAAAGTGGCTCTACTCCAAACGTAAAGGTCACAGCTGGACCTCTGCAAACCTGAAATGAAGGAGAAGAGCACACTGCATGCTTTGACCCTGAGACGGACCGCTGAGGCCAGAAACCTCATTCCGATGAGCAATAACTCTGTGTGAGGTCATTTTTCAAGATGGCACAGACTCAACCGTCCCCTGTTAAGATGTTAGTAAGGGCTCTGAGTGACTAGGTGCAAAACAAGGCCCTAGATTTGTTTAGCAGAAAGAGCTGTATCTGTATAAAATGAGGGAGTCGCCTGGCTGAAAACATGCGAGGCAGCAGCCTATTCCCTTTTCAGAAGTTTTGCAAGTTTATTTATTTCAAAAATGGACAACATAATATAATTATGATTATATGATTAGATTTTTCCATTAGGCGCTTGGGCTATGGCTAGGGTAGTCTTGCTCAAGCCCATGTTACCATACATGCACTTCCTGGTCTGTGTTATGGGTCATTCCAGTTTCAACATACGCTTGGGCCAGGGTGATCTGTGCTGTGACGCTGTCTGGCTTACTGACTGAGGCCCTGAAAAGAGCATGAGCAAACCAGCAAACCAAAACGGGAAGAGTCCGAGTACGCGAGACAGTGAATTAACCAACCATAATCCTCGAACATAAGTATACAACGGGATGTACAGAGATAATTAAAAATGGTTGTTTGTGTAAATAACATGTTCTGTCTCTCTCTCTCGGCGAGTAAACACCAGTCCAAACCGGAAGGCCCTCTGGCCAGCGCTCCTCTCCCTCCCAGGGGTGCCACACAACATGTCACACTCTAATCGCATGTAAAATGCCAGTATAAACAATTATCAATTAAGTGGAGAAATCAATTCTCCACACATGCAATCCGAATTTTATAATAGACTGAATGCAAATTATAATTAATGTTTTCAATAGAGATAATGTAAGCCTTCCACATTCATAATACAAATGTAATTGCTTTGAATTAAAATAGTCACTTTGCTATACATCATATGCTGATGCTAACTGACAAATATTTAAAGCACTTTAAAATCTTTTGCTGGAGTGTGACCGCTCTAAATAAATTAATTGTCTTACATTACACTTCCAAGTCCAAAAATGAACTAACCCTAATTATGGTAAGGGTACTTAGGGTTAGGGTTAGGGTTGCAATTAGGGCTATGGTTAGGGTAAGACTCTTATGGTTGGAATAGGGTTTAGAGTTCAGGATGAAGGTCCCATATTGTGGAAAATGAAATTTCCCTTGCCGGCATTGAGAGCATTGAGCACTGATACAACAAACCCAAAGAAGGTTGTATTGTCAGTGGGCATACTGTAAGTAACTAAGATCCACAACCTGATGGCAATTAAACAATTACAAGGAATTTGGATAGCAGCCAAGATGACATTTCTCAATGGCAATAATTATGTAGAAGTGATGATTCACTTTTCAAACTGTCTTCATGATCATTAATCAGTATACTGAGTTGAGAGGTTGTCCTTTATTCACGCAGAATAGACTTTGGTTTCATGTTGATCTCAGAGACCAGAAGTTGTCAAAATGCAATCCTTGTACAACAATGTTCTTAAGCATCTCTTGCACAATATTTTGTGTTGAACACATTAGCTACCTTTACAATAATGTAAAGATAATCTATCGTTTTTAGGAGGGAGGTTAGTACATAATTGTTCCTCTTTTCTACATCCATGTTACAACATTATTGTCCAGTGAAACTGGGCTGGGAACGCCAATCTAGAATGAATTACAACAAGGGGAAGAGAGATAATTATGTACAATACAATACAACATTAATGCCTGACATTAACCCTTAAAAGGAAACAATCAGTTTAAACTTCTCATTTAAGCCATGTTATTTTGGTAGTGAATATGACAAGAGATTGACCAGGGGTGGCACCAGATGTACTGTAGATTCATGGACGACATAGTGAATCAAAAATGCAATCATTTTCTTTACAGACAATAACCCAGTTTGGATTTCACGTGTGCTTGGCAGTATAGTTTCATTTTGAACAGAGGAACCATAATATCTTCCCGGACACAGCTGTCTGGTACGCTTGGCACTAGGTCAGTCCAACAAGCTAGTAAAAGGTCTGCACAATATTTCTTCCTGAGTGTTGTTGAAAAAGACAAGAAAAAAGGGAAATGTTTGCTTCCATGCTTAAAGAAAAGTTATTGACTAGGACCCTAGCCCATGAGCCAAAAAAATGCTAAAATGAGAAAGACGGCTTGAAGCGGTCTCTGGACGGCGCACCTCGGTCCATGTTTGGCAGTGCTTCTGGAGAAGGCAGCCGTTTCACGTGGTGACGTAAGGCTGAGCAGGGATGGGAGATGAAAGTGAGGGCGTGTCCACACCGAGGTTCTCGTCTGGAGACTGGACACAGACCAGGGGGACTACTTCATATGGACCCTGTAACTGACGGATGGCTCGTTCCTGCGGGACGGTGCTGGGGCCAGCGTGCTGGCTGTGACATCACGCTGACATGTTTATGGCATTCACAGGGCTCTGCGCTGTATCTGACTCAAACGCTCCGACGTTTGTACAGCCGAAGGGGAGGGCTGGACGAGACTGCTCTGGGGGTACGGCCTGATTAGAGGCAATGAAAGACAGTCATGGCCAGGGAACTTCATAAACTGTGTGCCTCAGTTACTCACTACACACACAATCTGGGAATATTGGCAGCCATGAATGGGAACCAACTTGTTCTACAGAGGGGCCCAGGACCATTAATGAGTAATACCACATGGGGGTGGTGCAAATAACAAGCAATGTGATTTATAGTTTGAAAAACTGGTGAGAAAACATTTAACTTTAAAGAGTGCTGTAAGCAGCATACAGTAAGGATTGATACATGAGAGAGGGATGCCAGTTTGAGTTCTGTCATGGAAAACTGTTCTTTCCACAGCTGTGTTTTGATCCAAGCACTGGCACAGACACTACATATCTGCATGATAAACTTAATATGCGTGGATCCCATCACCAGCATTATGTCAGTGTGCGGTTAGCCAGCGCAATGCAGACCGATACAAAACAATCCCCACAGGGACTGCACAGGGACATGTACTGTAGGTTTGGATCATATCACCAGCCACGAGAGGTAATTAGGCAGCTGGATAACTGGAAGAAACAGCCGGCATCCCATCAGCCTGGCATCACCATTATTAGAGCAGTCAGGACCAGTGATGGTGACACACTCACCATCCGTGGTTAGGGTTAGGGTTAGGGTTACCATCTGTCTGTAACTGCAGGGTACAGGGAACCATGCCTTGTAAAATTAGGCAAGTCTTTTGGGAAATGTGGTTTGGGTTATAAAGCCTGCAGGAAAGACTTACACACAAGGAGAAAAACATTCTACTGCACAAAAATAAATAAACCAAAAAAAAAGGAAAATGATCCCATCCTATCCGCGGAATCCAGAGTGATTTATGGAGTTGTAATCACTCTTTGGTCGGGGCTGTTACACACGGCCCAATAATGCCTGACTGAGAGCGTGGGACCACACAGAGTGAGCCAATCAGCACTAATAATTAAGCCATTATGAGAGGGAGCCAATGACGCGCAGGGCCCAGACATTGCTGCAAGCTGACTGAAATCCTTTTTTTCTTTTTTTTTAAAATAATTTTTTTTTTATTTTTTGCCTCAGTGACAAGTAAATTGGATTTTGATGACTTGTTAATAAAGATAGCAGAGCTCTGGGTTTTTTTAAGTAAATAAACTGAGAGTTTCCACTTGCATTTGCTTTCCACATGCAGAGCATAAGTGTGTTATACAGTCTTTCGCCACTGTGTCTGGGTTTAAACCAAATTTGCTACCCTGGGACCACCGTCCGGTCTAAAGCAAAGTCAATGACAGCTTTGCCAATTTATAGTTCTGAACAGCCAGAGAAAAGGATTACATGGGCTTAAAAAACTTTAACACGGGGAGAAAAACTCGGCTGACCACCAGCCCAAAGTCAACGGCTCACTGACTAAGGAAATTCACATATCCCAGCATTCCCCTCTCTTTGAGGCTTGTGGGAAACGGGGACTGTGTCTTGATGATGTCATAATGAGTGTCTTTTTCTACATTAGCGGTGCAGAGGGCTATAATTGGGCTGGCCTCTGAGATTTATACATATACAATGTATATCTTACTTCCTACTCCTTTCCCATATAAGCCCTGGTGCAGAAATACCCTATTTGGAAAGGTTAGAGGCTGTGGAGCAAATAAATGTATCTGATGGTACATTTACATTTACATTTTTGTCATTTGGCAGATGCTTTAAATCCAAAGTGACTTACAAGTGCATAGGTTCTTCCACAATTTAAAAGCATGAAATCCATAACTTGCACGCATGAATAAACACGCATGAATAGCAATGGTAGAGATACAGAGAGAGAGAGACAGACCAATTGCAATTCACTCTCCTTTTCTTCATCACACTACAGCTGTTTATGCAGAAATAACAATAATGTGTGTAAATTATTGAAAATATATTTTAAAAATCTTTGCAACACTACAGGTCACAGCAATTCACTTTGCAGCATAAGTATTGCCCATTGAAGCAGCTGGTTTAAGTGTTAAGAGTCAGCATTTGTAATGTGGTGCATTTTCGAAAATTACATCTTTCTCATGCAACATTTCTCAATATTTTAATTCAAGACTTGGCGATAGTCAGTTTCAATTTATCAAAAGGAACACGTGTTTAATGATGCATAGGGGAACGGTTACATATATGTTCAGGACTAACTGGTGACGAGGCTTCATCAACAGAATAAACATCATCCAATTTAACATGTACAGAACATATACATATATACATACATAATTTCATCAAAACGATGTAACATCGTGTTCAGAACCTGAGTTCAGATTGAATTCCTCATTAATTCACGTAGAGAAACAATAAGCAGGGCCAGGGGTCATCTGTTCTCATTTCTTTTTTCAATGTCTGTTATGGTGATCAAACTTAAGGTACATTGTGAGAAACATCAGTGTTTTAGAATTAACAGAAAATTACATTCAGTACATTTCCAGTTGCGAAACGGGGACATGGTGAAAATAGTCTAGGTTGGGAAACAAATAACGGCTTGTTTGCGGAAAGTGAAAAGCAGACCCATAGTCAAATTTACCTCCACACATCAGTGGAAATGTGACTCACACTAAAGCGCAAACAGGCTACACATTTCTACCTGTCACCGCTCGAAGCTGGGAATACATTCAGAGTCTTCTCCTCTTTCATCTTTTACTGCGACTCAATCTTGTGTTATTTGATTCTGGACCATGTTGTTCAATACAAAAAGTATATTAGGTTATTTCAGAACTCTGATTTACAATGTACAGATTTTGAATCAATTTAATCCCATAAATAGTTTATGTAGAAGCTTATAAAGATTTAACTTTTCAAAAAAATACATATTTTTAACATGTACAAGCATTCACTTTTTACAGCCTTTGCTAAAATGAAAAAATATGCTGAAATATTTTTGTTTCATATTTGTCCATAGTGAACTTTGATATGAGCCTTGGCCTGGGATAAATTTTAAAGATGAAGGAGAAACTGGTAAATTAAGAGTTTATTTATTCACATGTAACAACATTGTGCAAATTGGGCACATTTGATACAACTCTGAGATATGGACTACAGAATAACCTTCATGCATTGTTCTCTGTAGCACACTTTGCATTTGAAAGGCATTCCTATGTTGTGCACGGGCGGGGGGGGGGTTGGGGGGTGGAGTGGATGGCGTAACAGAAGTTACCAGCGGCAACACAGAAATAACTAATCAGCAAGACCAAATAATTAATTGATTGGAAGAGGCCAAAGGGGAAGCACTGAAGCTAAGCCCCCCAAAACAGACAAAGGACTGAAATGATGACGAGAGAAGATCAGGTCCAGACTACTGATCAGCATTTGAACACAATCCTTGTGCTAACACTAATTCCATACGGACGATCAGGAGATCTACAGCCCACCAAAAAGACTCCTGCAAGCAGGGTGTCTGGGGCCTCGTAACGCCGGGACAGCTGTATGAATAAAAGATGTTGAACCTGTGCTGGCCTCGAGTTTTACGGTCTTCCTTCAGCGGAGATTCCTGGGTCATTTCCAATATATGGGGTAGCCGTACCCACATTACAACTTTTCTGGAATGCCACGCGCTTTTCATAAGCAGACAAGGCAGACACCCAACGGCGTGGTAATTAACAGAGAATCCCAAAGTGACTTTGCTTGCGGAGAATAAGACAGCGATGGGGATGATGATATATTGCCGTACTCGCCATAGCGCATGAAGTCCAGGCACGAAGCCTGCCCTGTCAAGCTCCTGGCCAGGCGAGACGAGAGCTTCACTAGTTCCAGCAGAATGACTAACATCTCCGGGGCCTTTCTAAGAGCTAATCGCTCATCCGCGCGAGGGATTTGAGTGATGTGCCAATCTGCTTGTCACAGCACATTTGTCAGTTTCCCCCCGTATCGCCCGGTCATCTGCTCTGAAGCGTCATCTCCCGTATCTGGGAGCGGCTTCAATTCAGCTCACAATTTTTGTTAATTGAAGAAATTTGCCAATCTCCAATACCGCCCGATTTTTAGAAAGTCCAGTCCGCAAACTATGTACAAGCACGGCCATACGTGACAACGACTCACGGTTCTCCTCTGAAACGCACGCACCAGCCAGCTGCTTCTTCTCACACTGCAGCCACAAGTCACACATGTGTAGAGCAGGGGGACCCAATAATACGCATGCGCAGAGAGACAACCAACAGGGAGTCGCTCGGGCAATGAACACTGCGATCCCTGCAAAAAAACATTCCCAAACGTCCCTATATATCCCTGGCAAAGGACTGCCAGTCAGCACTAGCGCGGGAGGATTCGATCCGAGACCGTGGTGCTCATTTGTGCTTTTCCGGAGTGAGCTACCCAGCAGCCCCGTTCAAATTAACATATGCACCCAAAACAGACAAATACCAAGAATTAAGCTATGTTCAAAATAAAGGATATTGCACTAATCACTGCTGTCTGCCAAGGTGATGTCACAGGGAGAAGTGGCCATCAGTCCAGGGAAAAATAACATCCAGCCCACTTCAGCTAGTCAGGTTCTGTTGACTGTGCAACTCTATGTTTTGTTTGGTGGCCCATAAAACCACATTTTGGTTACTCTTTCCATTAAGCCCCATACCTCCTCAAAAACAATTCATTTTAAATATGTAAAAAATAAGTAAAACACCACTGCCTGCTCTTAAACTGGAACAAAGCAGTTGAAAAAATAGTTTAAATTAATGAATGCTATACTGTATACATACATAAAAATAGCAAGGGTTTGTGAAATCTTCAGTTCTACTCCGCACAGAAAGCAAGCACTCATGCTGAAATAGCAAATGATGAAGCAAGGCAGGCACAAAAGGAGCACATAACATCAGATCTCCCCAGCTGTCAGGTGACCTCGCAGGTCAAACGAACGGAGGGGGTTACACAACCTTTACTTCTGGCTCACTTCCCTTTGTTCAATCAACCTAAATGAGGTTAATGTGCTACATCATCTTTATTTCATGGAAGGTATCACCCTAAGAGCCATTTGGGAGCGTCTTATGTGCTTATGGGTGGAGGTGGAGGGATGGATCTATAGGGTAAAACATGGGAGACTGGTAGACATCATGCAGTTTATGCAACTGCCCCCTCTAGGCAATGGAAGTCGCAGGGTTCTGGGGCTGTCATGTGGAGATCGGCCTGCTTGGTGATTATCGAGGAGCTCCACTGACATGGCGACAGATCCCCTTCCCCCAGGCAATCAGTGACAGGACTCCGACATTAAGGGTCAACAACCAATTAGAGCTCAGGAATGATCATCAACTTTGCGGAGTGTGGCTTGGAGCCTGGGCAAGGGAATATGTTGAAATCATTCTGTGCAAATCAGTAGATTAAATGTTTATTTTATTTAGTTAAAATACCGTAATTGGAATCTGTACCTCCTGAAACAGGTGAGTGTCCATACCTTCTCAGGGAAAAAGATAGCTACAAAATGAAGCTATTTGTCTGGAGGCTGGTGAAGAAAAAAACCTTTGGAGTGATGTATGACATTGCTTGTCCTCTTGTCAGTGCAACATAAATGTTGCGATGAGATGCACTCTCATTCTCTCTCTTTTCTCACATACACGCATGCAAGCACACATGACCACACGCAGAAAGCTGGATAACTTTAAATAACTTTACTGCTCACAAAACGTCAGTAAGGTGACCATGACTGCAAGCTGTTACCATTTTATTCCATTTCAAGCTCACTTGGTATTTATACACAGACATGGCCTGACTTTTAACGTAATAGTGGTGGCAGTTTTATAGAAACCGATACGCACAGTGTGGAAGATATCAAGAGTACAACATTAACAACTGTCCTGTTACAACCACCACTGTAGCAGGTCAGGGTCGTGAAAACAAATTGAAGCTTTTAATAAAAAGACTGCAGGCTTACCCGTCTGATGTTTTGTTTTGCTAGCACTCGTATTTTGAAACCATTTGGAACAGTGGGACGGAAAATTGTCCCAGAGGTGTATTTAGAAGCAGTGCCTTCCTAATGCCTCTGCTCTTGATGTAAGACTTGACTTCTTGACCAAAAACTAGCTTTTTTTCCTTTCAATGGGAAACACAAGCCTACCTTCTCCATAGGGCAAGGGTCCCTTGTGGGAAGTGTGGGGGATCCAGGCGATACACAGGGAGCAGTCGAGCGAACATGGTCTAACCAGGCTGGGTGCATTGGCATGATCAGGTCACCAAGTTCTTTCACAGCCACCAACAACCACCAGTAACTGGGAGACAAATCATAAAGGTTTTCATAACATTTACAGGAGGAAAAGGGTAATGCGGCTGACATAAAGCTGGCACCTAGACATCAATGTTGTTTACTTTTTGTTTTGATATTTACCACATTGTTTAGTTGTAATACCACAGTAATACTACAAGACAATAATGACACACAGTATGACACACAGTACATATAATACATTACACACACACACACACAATACATGTGTACAGCAATTGGCCTCTTAAAAGGCTTCATATTGGCCATTTGCTGGGTGAAACACAGCACTGAAGCCAGAAACTCACATGGTCTCTTTGGATCACTTAAATCCACGGAAACCAAAATAAGCAATCTGGCCAATCGATTTATTCAGACAAGCTGCTTAACATTTGAACAAAGCGGGCAAAAATGTTTGAGTTGGTCTGACCTGATGTTAACACTATTGTTAATGAGTCACCAGAAGTCCTTTTTTTTAACCAGGAAGGCAGTGTGATGCACACTTCAGTTAAGGTCACCTGGCCTGATTGGAGACATCACAAACACTACATCCACAATTCAAATAATTACAAGCTGCAAGCTGCACGTGATCCCAAAAAGTCTGCTCTTCTGGCTGGCCATCATAAATATACCAACTGATGTTGTATAATTCAGCAGGGCCCTGGCTGTTTGGAAGGCGTTTGTGTCAGCTGGCTGGCGGAGCTCTTTGGCAGCCAGAGTGCTGGAGTGGAGAGGTTTGCAGGGGGTTTTTAACAGAGGACGTTTCAGAGGAGAGAGGAGCTTCCTGCTGGGCCTGGAATTCATTATGCCGCACAAACCTGAGAGAACGTGCCGGGGCCAGCGGTCCCCATTCACAACATGGGGGGAAGGGGGGGGTGGTCTCCGGTCCAGTCCAAGGAAAAATAGGAGCCAGCCTGTTCCGGGATCAGTGAATCCGGTTCTCACAGCAAAGGCTGTCTGGTTTAGATGAGGCCTATGCTTAGTCATCACTTGGCAGCTCCTGAACATAATGTCTGTATTTTCTGACAAAACATCTGCACATAAAACGCTACCAAACGCGCACACACATAGGCATGGTAATAAAGGCTTTTCAGGGTTGTTTTCAGACACTATGAAACATGGGTCATTTGGATGAGTTGGGGAAGAGGGTAACCTACATGGAGCTTTAATGTCTTTAATAACCACAGTGAGTCAGGACCTCGGTTAATGACTCATCCGAAAGATGGCGTCTCTTACCGCATAGTGTCCCCATCACTGCACTGGGATTTATTTGACCAGAGTGAAGACTGCCCCCTACTGGCCCAACCAAAAACACTTCCAGCAGCAATTTATTGTTCCCAGGAGGTCTCTCATTCAAGTGCTAACCAAGCTCACACCTGCTTAGTTTGAGCAATTCAGCAGGAGCAGAGTGCATGATGGTACGGCTGCAGGGCGTCCCCATACTAAATCCAAAAACACCCCTACTTTACTCCAAATACATGGCACACAGCACACTCAATATACCTTAAAAATATTTTTTATCATGTAAAAATTGTAATTAATTACTTGGTTAGAAAATGCCCTTAGCTAGGGTGAAGGGCGTACTGAAGCTTTTAAAAATGTTTCTTAACACAGCTGGGTATCTACTGAAGCAATTAAAGTTTCTTTCTCCAGGGTACACCAACAGAAAGCTCCACTTGTGCTTAAAATTTTTTTAAGAGATTTAAACCTGCAAAAGTTGCTTTTAAAACTCTGTTTCTTAATTTGTGCAACACGCTACCGATTAATGAGATGAACAGCATTTATACTACGGTGCATACAGTATCAGTCACTCTGAATGGACACACACTAAATGCAAGACCTTTCCATATGGAAGACGTTACAGAGAGGAGGGGCAGGAAGACAGGCAATAGAAACAGGGCAGTGACCTCAGACGTGCTGTTATTAAAGCTTATTCTGCCTTACAGCCGGGAGCTCCGTTCACAGGCGAAAGCTCAACTCCCAGCTTAAAAGCATGAAATAAAATGAGAAGAGTCTACTCTAAGACGGTTACTGGCCTCTCATCTGTTAATGAACCATGAAGGAGGACATTATAGTGGAGATTAATGACTGGAGAATGATGCTTCATGACTCGCAAAATGGATGGAACTGTCAGGCATAGTCAGAGATGTGCAGATCTGAACGAACGGCAATGCTCTGCTGCGGAGCACAAAGTCTTTTAATCGTTTCATACGGGGCTGGGAGTGGCAGCTCCACAACAGGGCTCACAGACTCTCACAGCCAGAATATGGTGAAGGCATCTGAGATGCTTGTGGGCCCTAAGCCTTGGGATGTAGGCTACTTAAACCCCCTCCTTCTATCCAGACCATCACATCACCCAAATGGCTCTACTACAAATCCAGGTGCACATAAGCCGATGTACTATTAGATACAACTTGATGTCATGTAAAGCAGATCTTAGGAAAGAACAAGGGTCAGAGGTCAAGGGGCTATGCGAGAAGTAGTGGAGGGAACAGAAGAAGTAACACAGGAAAGGACGTCAGCAGGCAAGGCAAGTAAAAACGAATTACCTTCACAGTGATGTCATGTTAGGTTACCCAACGCCAGAGGTGCAAATAGAGTCCAGATGTTTTGCGTTTGATGCTTCCACCCAGTGGAGACGACCGTGTTCAGACTCGCACTTCCTCTGCCCCCAAGTTGTTCACTTCGCATTCTTGTCATGAATAGATGATGCGTAATACAAGAACATTACGCTCATAGCCATATTCAGAAATTACATAAGATAAAATGCCTACCAACCATAGTTAACATTATCATTATAGGTTGCAGGCTAATAATAACCACAATAAACAATTAGTGAGATAAAATAAGCACAAACATACGGACACAAAATAAGGTCATACCATAAAAATAAGGTCATTTCATTGACCCATATGTTGTGTTAGTAAAAGTCATTTCAAGACAACAAGTCTTGACAAGAAGGGTAAAGTAGTAATACACAGTAATTCATTTCATCTGCAGTGGACCACAGATTATTTTCAGCCTAGGCCTTAAGAGCAGCTGACAGAGGGCTGCTATTAAATAAACTCACCTTCTATAGGCCCGTATAAGAGCAGCTGACAGTGGGCTGTTATTAAATAAACTCACCTTCTATAGGCTCATGAGAGCAGCTGACAGAGAGCTGTTATTAAATAAACTCACCTTCTATAGGCTCATGAGAGCAGGTGACAGAGAGCTGTTATTAAATAAACTCACTTTCTATAGGCTCATGAGAGCAGCTGACAGAGGGCTGTTATTAAACTCACCTTCTATAGGCTCATGAGAGCAGCTGACAGAGAGCTGTTATTAAATAAACTCACCTTCTATAGGCTCATGAGAGCAGCTGACAGAGGGCTGCTATTAAATAAACTCACCTTCTATAGGCCCGTATGAGAGCAGCTGACAGAGGGCTGTTATTAAACTCACCTTCTATAGGCTCATGAGAGCAGCTGACAGAGGGCTGTTATTAAATAAACTCACCTTCTATAGGCTCATGAGAGCAGCTGACAGAGGGCTGTTATTAAATAAACTCACCTTCTATAGGCCCGTATGAGAGCAGCTGACACTGAGGGTCTGGGTCTGCCGGGAGTGTCATTAGCTCATTCACGCCATGCTCACAAATCTGTTCAGCAAATGGCTCCCAGCTGCCCCCACGTTACACACAAACAAAGGAGCCCTCAATGAAAACAGGCTTTAAACACAGGCGCCCTCCAGCTGGAAGAGGGGCCAGACTCCGCAACCGCACGTGTTTCTCATAACGGACGCCTAACCCCTGCCCCCGGAACACCTTCCTGCTCCCCGTCAGCCAATACCTCCCTCGTGTCTCCATCAGCTGATCTCTCCCAGTAGCACAGTGTAAGGAGAAGGACAACAGGACATACGGATAATGAAGGATGACGGAGAATATCTTTCGTATAGAGTGCCTTGAACAATTATCGCATTTTACTGAGACATTAATGATATATTCTGTGCGATAACACAAACTGAAAATGAATTATTTTTAGGCAACATTGGTAATATGTTATAAAGATGTTTTCACACACGCACAAAAAAAATGAAATTGGTTGTTTGCAAAAAAAAGATGGCTCTACCAAATATTAATATGTGGGGTTTGATTACTTATGCAAGCAGCACATTTCAGTTTTTTTCATTTACTATAGAATATCTTGCTGACAAATACAGCTCTGGAAAAAATGAAGAGACCACATCAAATTTCCATTTTCAGTTCATGGATATGGTTCTATGTAAATTCTACCTTTTCATACTGCATGGCAGCCTATCGCCGTTGGTGTGTGAGTGTGCATTTGAATGGGTGAATGAGAAGCATCAATTTTAAAGCTTTGGATAAAAGCACTATATAAATGCAGTCCATCTACCATATTCTTTCATTAACTATGGACGACGTTAGCTTTTAATTCCCAACCATTGTCATTCAGAACATTTATTTGCAGGAAATGACAACTGATGAAAATGCTAAAATTATAGTGTTGTTATCCATTGAATAGTACAAACTAAACAAGTTTATATCCATAAATAATTTTTAAAAGTAACAATGCCCTTTTAATCATTCATATCATTCATTTTCCAGTGAAAATTATTGACTGGAAGAATGTGTATCATTATAGTTCCGAAAAAACTGATAGCTTTCAAGGGGTCTGAATGAGTCTTTGCAAGGCACTGTAAGTCCTTCAACATCATAAGAATAACAAAAGTGAGGACTCAAGACATGTCATACGGTACCAGATCCAGTGACCTGTTGTGGTAGCAGACCAAACAGAAACACACAAGCAGACACAGACATACATAGCCAGACACAGCCATACAGTACAAACACACAATACAGTACACACACCCATTCAAGACACAACCATGCACACCCAGTCAAACGTGTGAGCACATATACACACAACTTCACTTTTTTTTTTTTTTTTTCTTTTAATTACAAAAACATGGCTGGGATCCTGAGGGTCAAAACGAGACGCTCACCTCTTCACCATCACAAACCACAAATCCCATGCGACACTGCAGAGCTAAACAGACAGTAGTGCTCCAGCAGAGCATACACTTGACTTATTAATATCGTCAATATGGTTATTACTATACTTGAGGGGTGCACAACTCAAGGGCTGGTGTGTGTATGCTGGTTTTCAATCCGCCCAATTCTTTGTGGTTAATTAGATTGGTGTATACAAAAATGGTAGCACCATAAACCGTTTTACCTTGGATGACAGTGCAGACTCCACAGCTGCAGCTGATGAGAGCAGTACATTGAGTAAATCAAGTAATTAAATAGGAGCAGAAATTTGGCACAAAATCCCAAAACAGATCAGCCTTTGTTGTACACCCCAGCAAACAAGGAACAGAAGTACAGAGCCAGGTACACATTTGACGCAATCCGATTGCTTTATATATACTGTATAACACACACACACACTTGGCTGTGCTTCAACAATGAACACACCTAGAGCCATCAGGCCTCAGTCAAACCCCAGGGGTCTGCATGCAAATACAGTTTTTATTTTTAAAACATGACGTTAACTTATTTTTTATTATTTTTATTATTTTGTTAATATAATTTTACCAACATGTGAATTGTACTGACAACTATTCAAGTTACTATGACTTAAGGAAGGACAAATGGCACTTCAATAAAAGTATAATGTGGACTATCCAGTATTCAGAAACGACCAACCTTGGTCATCTTAAAGGGAAAACCAGTCAATGTTCATTGTTGGTTACATGACACACTGGAAGCACTTATCCCTAAAAAACTGACGACAGGCACAGTAAAGTTACTGTAAGAAAATCCAGCTCTGGGCACCTGGTGGCATAGATGTCTACTCTTTACTCCACATTTATTGATTTCTAAGTTATCGTCTTCAACTAACAACTTCAAAACCGAATTGCTGTGTAAAACTAGAAGCTAATAGCCTCTATGGTAGACACAGGCTGTTTGTGCCTTGCCTAGCCGGAGCCGAGTGCAGTACACCATCTGATGAGTACAAAGAGCACATTCCCCTCCTTCTGAGGCACTGCCTCAGTCACACCCCTGGAGGTTTCAATGCAATACCAGGGCGTGTTACATTATCACCCTGAAACCAGTCAGGGGATAGGCTAGCCATTTCACTTGGCTAGCTAGCTAAACTTGCTAGTCTAAAGCTCGGGTAGGCAATCTTTGGGCGCAAGCAGAATCTGGGCAGAAGAAGAAAGATTTTGGATGTATACAACGGGCGTAAAAACCACCCCTTCCTCTTCGTCACCTCTAGCTGTGGCCAGTCAGCCTCTGATAGGCAGGTAAGACCGTCTCCTGGCTGAGAGCTGCCCTGATTGGATGAAGCCCCTGAAAATCTGTCCTGGGACAGTCACAGATATCAGATTTTTTCCCCCCCGGAGCAGTTGGTTTATTGCTAGCTGTCAGAATGTAGAGAGAATTTCAACAAATATGACGGAAATAAAATCGCCTACCCAAGCTTTAATGAGCAAGGTAGCTTACCAGCTACTTATTAATAAAGTAACAAGTAGACAAAATGCCAAATAACAAACTGTTTATATTGGCAGGATAAGTGCTTTTTTCAAAATCACGGTTTCCTTTTAGTAAACTGAGTGACAAGGCTGATTGTTAGTGGCTGCACACAACTAGGTTGTGCCACCAATGCACAAGTGCACCAATGGTGAAGAAAGAGGTGGAGTTTATTTCACAAGCCCATTCACTTTCACTGGAACTGAGGCTGAGCAAGTTATACTAGGTCTCAACATTATCCTTCACAACATTCCCTTTTACATTATATACAACAAAACTGTATAAACCAAGCAAACAATCTACAGTACTGTTCAGTAGTATAAAAATATATTACAAATCTGCAGAAATATTTACAATCACTATATCTCCATAAATGCCTCTGTAGATGTTACACAGTTGTGTAAAGAGTTAACAATCACCTTTCCAATAATGAAAAAATAATAAAACAATCTGAAAATGTCTTTCTTGATATTTAGCACTTTGATTAATACATTTATGATGACTCTTCTTTTTTCTTTACTTAAAAAAAACCGTTAAAAAAAAGCCAAAACTTTGGTGCACTTGAGGGTTGAGAAAAAGGAAAATGAAAAGGAGAGAGAACTCTTTTCCATGGTCTGCACAGTTCCAGCTAGTTGACGCTCCTCTCTGTGTGACTTTGGGGGGGTCAGTAAGGCAGCAGGAGGTGACACGGACGCTTCTTCTGAGTCTAGAAAAACATCCTAAAAGCAGAGGTTCACTTTAGTCCTTCATTCTGACCAATTTTCCTTTACCATACGAAAACAAAAGAAAAAGAGGGAAAAAGAGTAAAAAGTGTTTTTAAAAAGGCTTTGCCGAGTGGGTTTTGCGCTGAATTGTCTGAGACCTGAGGGGACTGAAACCACTAAACGCCAAAAATGTTGCTGCGGTTCCCAATAGCAGCCGGTGTACACAGGAAAAAAAACTATATAGAGTACATACAGAAAAACTCTTTCGATACAAATAGAGATGCATTCGGAATCATTTTTTACGGTGTTGCAATTGCTTGAGGCCAAGAACAACACTTCTGCACAATTTACAGTTTTAACAGCAGGTTTAAGAATCATATTCACAGAACTCTCGTCAACACAATTTTCCTTTCCTGCAGAAACACCGAGAGCTTGTTTGAACTTTGGAAGAAAAAAAAAAAAAAGTCAGCTACTGGCACATTTAAATGAGAGAATCCACCATTTTCACAACTGTTATTATGAAGAACTGATGGTGATGCTGTCACCCAGCAGGAAAACTGAAATGATCATAACAAACTGTTAAATTATCAGTTATTTTCATGTCAACCCCAAAAGATATATGTGTGCTTTCCAACATTTTGTGTGTGTATGCAGTCTATGTTTTACGAGTGTATCTGGCACGGCATCCCTCTGCGTGTGCGTGTGTATATGTGTGTATGTTACAGAGCACGGCGTGTACAGGGTGTAGGATAGGCAGTGCGTTTCAGTGAGTAGAGCAGACGGAGGTAGGGAGAGAGAGAGAGAGAGAGAGAGCGGGAGGAGGAAAAGGGTCTGTTCTACAGGCAGGGCAGGGGAGCGCAGCCCCGCCCCGGAGCTGAGCAGGGAGTTGGAACTTACCTCCGTTTCAGCCGTTTCTGTGGCAGTGTTCTGGGGAGACACAACAAACAGCCGCTCAGAGGGGGCACTGGAGCCTCGTGGCTGAGGCGCATGACTGGAAGTCGCAAGGTCGGGGGGTTCGATCCCTCGCTGCCGGGCCCTTGAGCAAGGGGCTAACCCCCGCCCTAACCGCACATTACAATCCAGGGGGGATTGTCTCCTGCTTAGCCTAATCCACTGTAAGTCGCTCTGGATAAGAGCGTCAGCCAAATAACATGTCAAGGGGACCCCTAAACTCTGCAGGGGAGAAAGCACCTCAACGCTATTGCTGACTCACTCACATGACAGACGGACGGGCAGACAGGGCACCAAGGAAAACAAGTGAGAGATGAGGGTTCAGGGGTGCGGTGGGGGCCTGGGTGGGGGAACCCTGTGTGGGGCACTCTCTCCACCCGAACGGGGAGGGGACATCTGTGGCAGGACAGCCAGGCCCACAGCCAGACCCGAAATGCTGTTCAGACATCGATCAGACGCTGCCATTTGTTTTGAGTTTCCTGGATTACAACATCCTTGACATTTACAGGCTGGGCATTGAAATATTTTAATACTGGTCCTGCCGTTAAAATCATTTAAGAGACCACGAGGCACGCAAGTCTGGAACCTGGAACTGTACACGCCATATATCTTAGCTGTTTAATAATGAGCGTCTCATTTATCTTGTTGTTTTAGGCACGGTGTATGTTTTCACTGCCTCTTTCTCTCACGGCATATTAAAAAATAAACCTTTTCTTCAGAGACAGACTTCTGAGAGATCAGGCTAATTAAAAAAGAGCCTCCATTTCAAACAAAACAATGATGTACGTAGGAAACGAATGCGGTTGGAAATGTATGAAACATAAATGAAAAGGCTCTGGTCATGCCAGATGTGTTTTTATTCCATTTTATTCCTCCATTTTAGAGGTGAGGGAGGTGAAAAGATGAAGAGCACTGCTGAGAAACTACCGGAATTTACCATTCGCGCTGCTAGACACACAGACTCCAAGTAACGTGCACGAACACACCGACAATACTGTACTCTCACCGAGCTCACAACGATGTTAACAGAGGGCTGAAGCCATACTTCATTTTCACAGGACATTCTTCTGAATTTTGCAATTAAGCTACAGTATTTCAGCTCTCCAGCGAGAAGCACAAATAAAAAGCTTGGCTAAACTGGAAACGCAACACCAGATCTGTCTGAAAACTGGCTGTCAGCACCGGAGGAAGCCAAAATCACGTTTGCTCTGGGGGGCAATAAAAAGATTTCATGGTCTACAGCTCAACACTGGATCGTGTCACTAATAGCAAATGGCAAACATAATAATCACTTAAAGAAAATAAATATGCTATTTTGAACAGGGAAAAGACCTTTGTTAGAAGGCAGGGTTCGTCATAGACATCTAATATGTGGGGTTAAGTGGCTGTCCTTCTGTACGTGCCTGGGATGGATGTTCGTATTCCCTTTTCAAACACAGCCAGGCACGCTTGGCGCCACCTGGTGGAGGAATGTTTATTTTAACGCAAAGTTAGGCATGTACAGTGTATGAATGAAATGGCCACTACGGAAACCCCAAGAGGCCTCAGGACCTTTGGTGAAGCAGCAGTGTGGTTGGAAATGTCTGTCTTCTGTCACATGCAAAACTGTAAAGTGTGTGCTTGTGTATGAGTTCGGGAAAAAATTGAAATTCTTCAAATTAAAAGGGAACAAGTGCTCCCTTTTGTGTGAAAGATTTCTGCTGCAGCCCGTTTCCAATTCAAAGGGGTTCAACAAGACATATCGATTTCCATTTTAAAACTAGGCTAATACACCAGCCTGGTTCAGCTCTACAGTGGGAAAGGGCTATAATGAGCCAGCCTGGTTCAGCTCTACAGTGGGAAAGGGGTATAATGAGCCAGCCTGGTTCAGCTCTACAGTGGGAAAGGGCTATAATGAGCCAGCCTCGTTCAGCTCTACAGTGGGAAAGGGCTATAATGAGCCAGCCTCGTTCAGCTCTACAGTGGGAAAGGGCTATAATGAGCCAGCCTGGTTCAGCTCTACAGTGGGAAAGGGCTATAATGAGTCAGCCTGGTTCAGCTCTACAGTGGGAAAGGGCTATAATGAGTCAGCCTGGTTCAGCTCTACAGTGGGAAAGGGGTATAATGAGTCACCTGGTTCCAGCTCTACAGTGGGAAAGTGCTAAAGTGTGAAAGGTACTGTACAGTACAGAGAACAGGCTGAGACGGCTTAATTGCAGTCCTCAGTCATGTGGCAGTGAATGTGAGGGTCTTAGTGCTCCTCATAGACCATGTGACCAGAAGGATACACAAAACAACACTGATGGAGAACAGCTGGACCTCCCTGAGGGACAAAGCCCTGTTCTCCCAAACCTCATACCTGATTTTGGGGCCCTTTTATGGAGTAAAAGACCCAGCTGGGGGACAATCAGGGAGCCCAGAACTGGGACAGAGCCAGGGGTGCCACTGCCCCCACACCCCAAAGGGGAGGGCACAGAGAGGGAAAATAAAAAAAATTAATCTGCAGCCAGTTTATGGGATGAGAAAGCCCCATAAAATAAACCCCAGAGAGAGTGGGTTTATACGAGAGCTCTCAGAGGAAAAACAGGAGAATCTGCAGGCTCTCAGGGACAGTAGCACCTCTGACAGGGGGTGATTGTCTCCCTGCTGCAGCCTGAATAACACCAGGCCCTCATCCAACAGCCATACATCCAGAGCTGCTGACCTTGGGGATCGAGACATGGCGTATGTTTGATTTTATTTCCCACTTTTCACATAATCACAAGTATCCTCTTTGACATAAGTATATACAGTATAGGCACAAGTATAAATATATATGTGCACATGGATGAATTATGCATGTTGTAGCATTCTATCATGTCACATCTGTAAAGTTGACTGTATTGTGCATTGTAAAGCCATGCCAATAAAGTAGAATATGAATTTTTAATGAAAAGGTAAAAAGTCCCCAGGAGATTTCTGCACACTGGGAGATTTATTCTGCACACCGGGAGATTTTATCTGCACACTGGAAGATTTCTTCTGCACACTGGAAGATTTCTTCTGCACAATGGAAGATTTCTTCTGCACACTGGAAGATTTCTTCTGCACACAGGGAGATTTTTTTCTGCACACTGGGAAATTTTATCTGCACACTGGAAGATTTACTCTGCACACTGAGCGATTATTTTTGCACACTGGGAGATTTTATGTACCCACTGGAAGATTTCTTCTGCACACTGGGAGATGTCTTCTGCACACTGGAAGATTTTAATGGGAGATTTTGTCTGCACACTGGGAGATTTCTTATGCACACTGGTAGATTTCTTCTGCACACTGGTAGATTTCTTCTGCACACTGGTAGATTTCTTCTGCACACTGGGAGATTTCTTCTGCACACTGGGAGATTTCTTCTGCACACTGGGAGATTTCTTCTGCACACTGGGAGATTTCTTCTGCACACTGGGAGATTTCTTGCTCGCCTGTAGTCACGAGCTATTAACTTGGCGTAGGTCACGCGAGTGAGGGGGGGGGGGGGGGTTCCAGACATTGTGAAGACCCTGGGTGTGAAAGCTCACGCCGCTCTCCTGTATCACTGCTGCGAGTTAGCGGGGTGATTTACGTTTGTTTACTTTGGCAATGCGATCCCTTCGGGCCTCCACGCGTCTCTGTTTAACAGCTGGAATACCGTCGCCATTAAAACTAAAGAGCCAAGGCGGCCATCGACACTGCAGGACGTAAACATCCCCTCCCCGAGCTCCCGCTAGTCCCTGCGCGGAGCAGGGCCGTGCCACACTCACCGGTATATATTGGGGTCTAACAACATGGCGGTGTCCTGCGGGAGCTGGGACAGGTGCACCACTTTGGTCTTCAGCTGCGGCCGGTCTGTCTCGTTCACCCACACGTCCGGCAGTCTGCGCGTAACAAAGGCAGCACACAGGGAGGCAGACAGACAGACAGACAGAAACTCTGGTCAGAGCATGGTCTCCAAGTGTAAAAACCGCACGGATTTAAATGATGCCAGCTCAGCAAGTCTGACACGCGCCCAGCCACAGGGGTCAGTTACAGGCAGGTTAACACAGAGGACACTGGCTGTTGAGGAGGGAGGGAGAAAGAGAGAGAGTAAGGAAAGAGAACAGAAATCCACTTAATCTTTTCCATTTTTATAATTACAATTTTCCATGTCAACCGTTTACTTTTTCCATTACAACACACAAATGCCATTGTCAGCCCGGATGAATGGCCCTTGAATTTCTTAACCTGGCACTATCACATTTCAGTGACGGATTAAACAAGGGAGGAACACCTCATCAACTGCATTTTTAGGCTTAACATCTGGTGCATCATGTAAACTGATACTGTAGATGAGAAAGCCAACCATTTCCACAACGTACACCTCACTACCTTGGAGTTACACGTTATTCAGTCTGCAAGGCCTGCAAGAAGGTACCAGGTGCACCCTGGGATATGTAGGACTGTAGACATTTGAACCTGAGTGTTTTTGGAACTCCAGTGTTTTAAACAAATGTTATAGGAGCTCTGGAAGATCACAGCAACCATGTCAGACCATGGCTGAGGTTTGCAGATTCAAATCCCCAAAGGGACACTGCTGCTGTAGCCTTGAGCAATGCGTTTAACCCGAGCTGGCTCAGTAAATATCCAGCTTTAGTAATGCATAACAAGCAAAAGCGCAGGCGAGGCAAGTCTCCCCAGACAACAGTATCTGCTGTTCAAATACTTTGGCTGAATGTAAAACGGAATAAGCGTGTTTTGTCTATAACCTTCACATGAACCCGAGCACTGTGAAATGAGAAATGTCTGTAAAAAGGGAGAGAAGGGGGGGGGGAGGATGTGTGTGCATGAGAGAGAGAGTAAGTTGGTGTGTCAGCATTTATTCATGTGTGACAGGGTGTCAGGCTATGTGTGTGTGGTGTCCGTGTGTATACACGAGTGGTGTCTTTGTGTACGTGCGCATGTGTGTGAGAGTGCAAGAGAGAGAGGGAAAACAGAGCAAGAGAGTAAGTGTGCTTGCATAAGAGTGCGTGTGTGTGTGTGAGTGTGTGTGGATGAGTATGTGTGTGTGCGTGCTTGTGTGTGAATGTGTGTGTGTGTGTGTGTGTGTGTGTGTGTGCTCGCATGTGTGAGTGTGTGTGTGAGAGAGTGTGCGTGCGTGTGCATGTGTGTGTATGTGAGCGTGTTTGTGAGTGTGCGTTTGAGTGTGTGTGTATGTGTTTGTGAGTGAGTGTGTGTGCGTTTGAGTGTGTGTGCGTGTATGAGTGTGTCCTGGCCGGAGCAGAGAGGATGTCCTCAGTACGTCCCCTCTCCCACAGCCCCCTGCTGCTGAAGCCCCGCAGGCAGTCAGAGCGCAGTGCAGGCGGGGGGGACGTCAGGGAGACATTAGAGAACCAGACCAGAAGTGCGCTTTAAATACAGCCCTAATGCGCGCAGTCCAGGCTAACTGTAACTGCAGCTCAGCACAGCGTTTCACCGGGGAGGTAACATTACAGCCCTAATGCGCACAGACCAGGCTAACTGGAATAGTAACTCAGCACAGTGTTTCACTGGGGAGGTAACACTACAGCACTTCTGCACAATTTACTGCACATAACGACAAAGCGTGTGACGGACAAAGGTCGACCTTAAAAAACTGGGTACTGCCTGAAAGAGTGAAAATGCACAGAAGAGGGGAAGAGGGGTTTGTCTGAGCTCAGGTGTTGGCGGCTCAGAGGACAAGTCTGCGTAGAACTATCCGGAGAAACTGAAAAAAACCGAAGGGCTGTTCTCCGTAGAGCCAGACGGACTGCACGGCGAGACTAAACAATAAGAGTCGGGGTGTGGCCGGGAGCCCAGGCGCAAAGCGCCAATCCTCACACCTCCGAACGCCTCCGCCAAACCGCCGACGGTCCAGATACCGCTCCCGCTCCCAATGCTGACCAAAAACAAGCTTCCCCCCTTAAAGAAAGAATACATTGAGGTCGGGGGCGCACAGGTCCCGGGTTGCGGAGTCATTTTTGCGGCATGTCGCCATGTCGAACTGTAACAGGAATGTGAGTGTTTAACGGACAGACCATGTGAAGTAAAGGGAAAATATATATAAATAAAAGAACAAAGAACAGCAGCGGTTTGACTGCAGCCCCCCCCCCCCCCCCTCACCCGCGCACACACCCCTCCCCCTTCCCCCCGTCACTACGTGCGTCAGCAGCAGAACCCCCTGAGATAAACTCAGCCCACACCGGCCCAGAACAGCCAGCTATCACTCTGCCAAACTATCCAGCCTCTTATTCAATTCAGCTCCTGTTAACACACACTCTCACACACACACTCCCTCTCCCTCTCTATCTCTCTCTCTTACTCACTCACACACACACACACTCCCTCTCTCTCTCTCTTACTCACTCACACACTCACTCACTCTCTCACTCTCTCTCTCTCTCACACACGCACACTCCCTCTCTCTCTATCTTACTCACACACACACTCCCTCTCTCTCTCTTTTACTCACTCACACACACTCCCTCTCTCTCTCACTCACTCTCACACACACACTACGTCTCTCTCTCTTACTCACACACTCCCCCCCCTCTCTCTCTCTCTCTCTCTTACTCACTCACACACTCCCCCTCTCTCTCTCTCTCTCTCTCACTCACACACACACACACACTCTCTCTCTCTCTCTCTCTTTAACTCACACACACACAGCCTCCTCTCTGTGTTGTTCTCTCCTTCTCCTCTCTCACTCACAAACATACTGTACATACACACACACTTTCTCACACACTAACATGATGCAAACACACACACACACACACACACACTGGATAAGAGCGTCTGCCGAATGCCAATAATGTAATAACGTAATAATGTCTGTCTTGTTCTCTTGCACGCACACACAAACACACAAACACACATACACATACACACACACACACTGGGGTGGGGCTGAAGGTCAAGTGCAAAAGAATGGAGGGACAAGAAGAAAGAGAGGGGCGAGAGAAAGGGAGGGAGAGGTAAACGTATCACAGCATGGTCGTCATTAACAGACGAGCGCTCCACTGGGGATAAGAGTTCTTGTTTGGTGGATGATGGCGACAGAGAGGTGAGAATGTCTCCCTGGGGGAGGGAGGGGGGGCAGCGTCCGGCGCCAAACCCTGTACCCTGTGTCCCAATTAAAGGCACACTCCAACCGGGAGAGACACGCAGCTCATTAGAGCCCGGACTCAGCCACGGCTACCCCTGCCCTGCTCACACAGCGCGTAAACTCACCCTCACCGCCAAAGTCCCGCCGGCCCCAACTCCGAAAACACCCCCCCCTCTCTCCTCTCTCCCGAAAACGGCCCGGCTCCACACCTCCCCGGGCTCCTCCTCGCAGCTCCTAAATTAGCAGGCTGGAAGGTGTGAGAGGGACCGACTGACGGGGGGGGGGGGGGGTCCTGTGGTGTCGAGCGGGAGATGAAGCCTGCGTTACAGGCCGCTCGGCGCAGAGCCGCGAGGCTCCGAGGATCACAGGAAGCACAGCGAACGCCTCCGTCTGCCTCCCCGGGCGCAGGTAACGCATCCCCGAAGCGCCTTAAATCAGAGGACGGAGGTTTGTCTCAGACGGTACCGAGCGCCGCCAGCTCGCCAACACCTTCCGCGACACCACCCCGCTATCATTAACACAGGGAGCCCAGGAGCCTTTCTGACCAACCCACAACTTCACCAGAGTCACAAGAGCTCACACTTCTATCTAATTTTGTAATATTCAACTGGACATGGCTATTTTCAGACACACACTTAGTTACTCACACACACACACACACAGATATAATATTCAGTAGGACCAGTTACTTTTAACACATACACAGCCTCACGCCTATCTAATATTCAAAAGCCAGCTCTCTCAGTCTAATACAAATTTAATACTCAGCACAGCCAGATTTTCTATTCACGCACGAGCAGGCAGACAGAGACAGGCCAGGCTCCTTCCCAACAAAGGCAGACTAGTTCACCGGTGAGATGCACAGGAAGCAGTCCTTCACCCCAAAACAGCGCTATCTGGATTAGTGTGAAAGGGGAGGACGGTGATGAACGACCTTATTAAACACAAAGCCCCTCTGTCTGCTTAACCAGGGGACCCCAAAGTGAAGACAGGCGCAGTCAAAACCGCCTGCAATACAACACACATCAGGGCCATGTCATAACAAACCTATCTTACTGTAACAAACTGTTAAAATGACAAATGCGGGACTTAGGCCGGGAGGCGCACGCAGGAAATTCCCATAATGCACGGGGGCGTCTGGAGCCACAGCAGTCCCCACCTGCAAGCCCCTCCCCACGACACGGCGAACACACACCGCCTGCGGACCGCGGAGTCTCCGCTCCAGAGACACGCATGCCACGCATTCCTCCTGAAATACCGAGAGCCGCGAACCGCTCAAGCGCTCTCCCTGCCATCCGCAACGGAGGGAAAACATAAAACACACTCAGAGAAATGCACTTTTCACAAGGGAGCGTTGTTTGCATCATTTTTTTTTTTTTTTTGGTGACCCAGAAATTTATAGGCTATCCAAATAAAGACTCCAGAGTGTGGAGAGACTTTTCCACATTACTGCTGAGCTTGTGCGCACACACACACGCATGTGTACATACTCACACACATACACACACACACACACATTCCTTCAGCCGCGATTAATGGGCAGCTCCCAGAGGTCTGGCAGTGAATATTAATGACCCCGATACACTAATCAAACTCTCCTTTAACAAACAACTTGTGGGGACTTTGATGCTGTAACACAAACCTCCTTATTAGGAACAATCGATTCGAGCAGCGCTGAAAGCGGGTCAAACAGAGACCGTGTCCTGGCCTCGACCCGAACGCCGGCTCGGTCCACGGATCGTCCCGCCCGAGGGTGCGGAGCGGATCGGAACCCGTCACAGGATCTAGTGTGTGTTCCTCTACCCCTCTTCCACCGTTCTATGATGATGGTGCATACAGAACCAAGGCCCTGTCGGATTGCACAGAAAACGGACAGAGGGCCAGCACGCAAGGAGGGCAGCTCAGTGCCAGGGAGGAGAAACTGAGACCGTCTCGCCTGCCTCTCAGCAGGACCGCACTACCAACTCTCCTCAGGTTACCTCGCGTATCAGCTAAACTGTGTATCTATGCTCTAGACCAGGGGCTGGCTTAAAGCGGCCCACGCAGAACCCAAATCTGAGGGGCTTATGCTACCTCAAGAAACGGGGATGCGGGATTCCGTGCCCGTAATGGTTTTAAAACCGTCGCGAAATTAATTTTGGTTGGGATCCTCTGGATTAAAGATGACGTGTTTGCCTGCTTTTTGCAAAGCTCCTGCTCTGTGATTTCGTCCCTTGTTTTTGTTTCGGGAGTTGTTTCTGAAGTTTCAGGAGAAGGGGGGTAACATTAGGGCTGTTTTAAAGAACAGGAGAAGGCCTCTGTGGGCATTCTGCTCCTGTCTCCAGCCTGTCGGAGCCAGCCTTCCTACGCTGCTGACAGGAGGAGCAAAAAAATTATCAGGTGCAAACAAGGGCATCAGCAATCGCAGAGCTGGGTGGTCCTCTCTCCTGGTGCATCTTGGGAAGGAGAAAACTAATCTAAATATTAGGCAAAGCTTTGTGTGGGTTCCACTGCCATTCTTCTCTGTCATTAAATTCAGGAGCTGATTAATAGCTCTTTCGAGTTCCTTCCAAGCGAGTGTGTTTGGATACCACATCTTCATCATCTTACAGGTACTACTGGTCCCACATCAGTGGTCCCAATCAAAGCAGCAAAACATACACAGCATATGACACAACTAGCTGGACAATACATCTGACAACAGGATTCTGAACACTCTATATAAATAACATACTGTAGAATGACTATGAGGTTTCAATGGCACTGTTTGACCAACGGTTATGAGCCCCCTTCGACAAAACCAGTCATTATAAATCAGTCTTCATACACAACTCGCATTAGCCCCTCCAGAAGAGCTCCCCAGGAACCAGAATACGAACAGACACAAAAATGACAGAACGGCGTGTTCTCTAACATCAGCATTTACACAACGCGGGGACTGTTATCCTCTTCCATTGTTTGTGAGAAGAAAGGTGTCACTAGGACCTTGGCTCTTAATTAGCGGTGGCTAAGAGTTGTGAGAAGAGAAGGTGGCGGCGCTGGGTAGTGTGAATGATTCAAGACTCCGAGTCAGGGACTGTGTTTCACCAGACGGTGACGTGGGGAACAGACCTTGCATATTCTTAAAATACAATCCCCCCATAGACAGAGGACAATTAGAGGCACACGGGGGGGAGGACAGAGGGGAGGAGAGGGGAGAGAGAGGGAAGACATGATTTTTCATTCTGTAGAGGAAGTGTGGTGTGTGTGGAATGTATACTGCTATAAAGCCTGCCTGACATACAAACACAAGTGAAACCAAACAGGTCAAAGGAGAGAGGTGGGCTCTTTTGGGAAGAGAAGGGTACATCTCAAGAGTTCTGCACTTGATTTGAATGGGGCTTTTGTTTATGTTTTATAACTGGAGTTATATTACATCATGACTATGATTGTATTATCAAGCGTAGCAATAGCCAAATTTATGTTAGCACTGTCATCCCAATTTTGGTCGACAATAAGAGATTATAATGAAAGACATGCTCTTAAAACAATAAGTGTAATTGCAAAAAAATTTTTTCATATTTTTGTCATTTTGTCATTGTTGACAAAAATCTACATTTTATGAAAATGATTACTGTGGCAATACTTTGTGTGGGTACGCAAATGGAGCATATTCATAAATCTGAAATTGACAGCTTGATCAGTAAGTGTCAGAGGTAACCTCCGACAGGAAGACAGCTGGAAAGGCACTGTAAGGTAGCGCATAGCAGGATACTGAGCGGATATAAATGTTCCTCTGGTAATGTGACTCGAGCAGCGTGCGAACCCTGTAGCGTCTTGCCTCCCGCGCACCATGGCACCACCGCCGCCTACAGCACAGCTCTGCCCAGCAGTGCCTCACAAACAGCATTAAATATTAACTCTGAGCACCTGGGCCACTCACAGACACACGCCAGCCCCACAGCCATAGCTCTCTCTGGGTGACGTCAAACGCACACCGCCAGAGCTGCCGAGAGTGACTGAGTGTGTGTGCGCAAGAGCGTTCGTGTGTGTGTGTGTACGTAAGAGCGTGCGTGTGTGTGTGTGTGTGTGCTCAAGAGCATGCATGTGTACGCATGCACATGAGTGAGCGTGTGTGTGCAAGAGTGTGCGTGTGTGCGCAAGAGCGTGTGTATGTGTGTGCACAAGAGCGCGCGCGTGTGTGTGCGTGTGCGTGTGTAAGAGCATGTGTGTGGCAAGAACGTGCGTGTGTGTGGCAAGAGTGTGGGTGTGTGCGCAAGAGAATGCGTGTGTGTGTGTGTGTGCGCAAGAGCGTGCGTGTGTGTGTGTGTGTGTGTGTGCTCAAGAGCATGCATGTGTGTGTACGCGTGCACATGAGAGTGCGTGTGTGTGCAAGAGTGTGCGTGTGTGCGCAAGAGCGTGTGTATGTCTGTGCACAAGAGCGTGTGTGTGTGTGTGCGTGTGTGTGTGTAAGAGCATGTGTGTGGCAAGAACGTGCGTGTGCGTGGCAAGAGTGTGGGTGTGTGCGCAAGAGAATGCGTGTGTATGTGTGTGTGCACAAGAGCGTGCCTGCGTGCGTGCCTGCGTGTGTTTGTGCACGTGTGTGTGTGTGTGTGTGTGTGTGTGTGTGTGCGCACAACAGTGTACGTGTGTACGTGTGCACAAGAGGGTGCGTGTTTCTGTGTATGTCCGCAAGTGTGGGCATGCGTGGGCATGTGCGTGTGTGTGCGTGTCTGTATGTGTGTTCCTGCTTAGTGGATTTATTTGCCGCACTGCATCAATGCAAATTGTTCATTCAAATGATGCCATACAAATTATACTTTCATATCCCAGCAAAGGCTCAGAGGCTGCACCAAAATAGGTTGTGACAGTGCTTCCAAACTCACTCAGTCAAAACTAAAGATGCATTTAATAATACTGAAATGAATGGTGAAAGACTGGGAAAAAAACAGAGATATGGTAAATCACCAGCCTATAAAAGTCTGTAGCCAACAGTCCTGTACCAGATTAACATTTTTAAATGAAATATTGAGGAATGTACTTTCAGAGGAAAAATAATAATCCTACTTGGATAATACTAAGAGAAGAACTTCATTGGATAAAGGCGCTATATAAATGCCAACCATTCATTGATTCAGGTCAGTTAGTTGTAAGATGTAAGATTTAGAAAAAAAAGACAAAAGAAAAAATACCAATTTATCATGTTTAGCAAATTTCTTTGCTTGACTTGTTTAATAGTGAAATCAGCCGGTGACATGGCTTTAACTTTCAATATTTTCACCAGAACTACCCAAAGCCAGAATATCCCAAAGAAATTTGTACAGAGAAGGGCAACAAAATAGGATCTATTGATAAAACATGAAGTTACAAAAGAGAGATACAAATGAAAATGAGCATTGCGTACCAGCCTCCAGCTAGACAGACCACAGAACAGCACAGTATCTCATTAAGATTAATCAGCTTCTCAAACATTACGAGGGCAATTCATTGATAAATTATGTATGCAAAAAGTCACATAAAGAAGAGGAAGAAATGGCTTTGCATTTTGCCATTAAATATTAATTAAACAAAACGTTCCTTCGGAGGTGTCCAGCTCCTCTTTCAGAAAGGCCTACAGTGGCACTTGGAGATGGAAGAAGAGAGAGGACAATTCAGACAGATGTTCTCATTCATTCATCCACTCATTCATCTTAACGCTCTCCCACTTTCTCTCATAAGGCAGTTTCTTTCTCCCTCTCCCCTCTCCCCTCTCACCCCTCCTCTGCCGCTCCCCGCTCCAGATCACAGGACCCACGGACGGGGGCAGGAACCCCCCGCTGGCGGCCTGTCGGCCCACGCAGGCTATTGGGTTACGCGTTACTGGTGACCGCAGGGCACACTCCCGTGTCACCGCCTCCCCAGTGAGGTACTTTCCTGGCTGTTTTTAACAGCGTCGTCCATGTCTGCCACCAGTTAGCCTCTGTATCAGCTTACTGGTGTGTGTGGCTCTGCCAAACCGCTGATTACTAAAATGGGGGGGGGGGGGGGGGCTCAGCACTGCACTAATGACCATACGGATAATCACCGATCCGTTCTCGGCTCGATCAGCGCAGGGTCCTCTCCCGATGGCCGTTGAGCGTTCGAGCCGCAGTTTTCCGCGGCGTTCGCCTCCCACACAGCGCGGGGGCGGGAGTGGGAAGGGGGTGGGGGAGATTCCGCATCACAAAACTCGGGAGCTGTCACCCACAATCCCCAATTTCTTACATCACGCCGTCGCTCCCTTCCTGTGATCCTCTCTGTGGAGGAGATGAAGGACCGGAGTCAGACGTCCTCTGGGTAATTCCCCTTTGCTCCAAAAGCGCTGCAGAATAATGAGCACCGCTGTCACTGCTGATCACCACTGCAGCCCCAGGATCATCTTTGTTTATCTACTTCAGATCCAGGGCTCCGACGATCAAAGTGCGTTCTAGGCGCTATCGACAAGGTCCTGGAACGAGGAGAAGCGGGAGAGAAGTTTTCCTCCGCAGTAAGAAGGGCCCAAATTCACCCAGAAGAGTTACCCCCACAGACCCGCCTATGGATTTCTGCTGAGAACATGGCGGCGCTCAGAACACTCTCCCCTCCAGTGCGAGGGGGAAAAAGTAGTCTTAAATCTGAACCGCAATGTTTACTCTAGAGAGGGGACGTGTTGACATCATTTGTACGCTTTTCAAGGTTTAATGTTTCACAAGAACCCTGGAGATCTCTCCGTTTCTGCTGCAGTCTCTTCTCTCCGACAGGCCGAGGGACTTCGGCTCCCAGTTTTCTGTCAAATAACGTCCATCACTGAGGTCAGAGAGCAAGCTTCGCGTAACGCTTTTCGCAACTGTTTTCCTACAAAACCCACCGTAAATATTTCTCCCTTAAAAGGAGACGCTGCGGTCTCGCAGCCAGGGAGCCTAATGTTCTTAGTGACAGAGGCAAGGTTAAATCAATTTCCGCTGCGATAAAGGACTGCTTGGGAACCTTTTCGTGACCCGGCAAATGCGGCTTCTTCCTGTACCGCTTCCTGAGTAGCTTCCCAAACGGCAGCACTCTGCCCGGGCAGGAAGCACCAGGGCGCTGGGCGGGGCGGTCGCACACACCAGGGAGGCCCCCAGGCCAGCTCCCGCATCAGTTTTAGAGCGTCCCGCACCAGATCCCAGGCCGTTCCAAAAACAGACACAGGGGCAGAAACAGGGGAGTGCTGAACCACAGCAGCCGGAGTGTCCAAACACGCACAGGTGCTCAGAGGACCCAGGCGAGTGGATCAACACAACCCTTAAAAATCATGACAAATATCCCAAAGAGGGATTGGCCAGACTTTCAGCAGAATGGACAGGTGTGGAGAAAAGTCAGATGGAGATGGAAACAACAAACAAGCACCAGCCCCGTTATGATATGGGCACCCGCATTCTGCCCCACCTGTGAATGAGCCCAGTATCTGGAACAAGACTGTGAGGTCATTGCTAACTCCGCCCTCAGCCTCCCATTGGCCCAGCGGGCAGAGAGCAGGAAACTCAGGAACAGTCCCAGCATGCTAGGAAGTACCATCTAATGAGCCATAGTAGCACACCCCAAATGGGGTCAGAAGTCAAAGATGATACTTACATGTCTTCAGGTGTCCAGTGCAGGAGGACCTTGACCTTCCCAGAATCCTCCTTTCTCCTCGCGATGACCTAAACCACAGAAAGGACAACAGAGTTCAGTGAAGGGTGGAAAAGGGCTCTGTAAATATTTTAAAGCACAGACAGGTTAAGAGACGTGCAAGCACATTTTAGGTTACTGTACTGTATAAATGAGTAATATGTAAAAGCACAATTACGAACTGCCCTAGATAAGGAGTCTCTGCTAATAAAATAAATAAAGTATGACAGGAACATAATATTTTTAAATGGTGTGTGGACTCCCCTCTCTCCTCAGCAGCTCACAGATAAGAATCTGTGCATGCAGAGCTAACCCCTCTGTTAAAGGCTCCTTAATCTTTAAACCGTCTGGAGGTACCAGTCACCTCAAACGACCAATCCCTCCACAAGCTGATAAATAACGGTCTTACACACCACTATTTGTCAGTATGAGCATGTTCATGTTGTTCTTTCATGTTTATCACTGTCTGGCATCAAAGGAACATTAGGACACAAGGTAGTTTCTGTTACAGGACTTTCTATTGTCAGCCCTATATGTATATAATAAAGATGTACTTTAGGGAAAGGCATGTAGCTCTGGGCCCATAGTTACCAAGCATTTCAGAGTAAGAAACACTTGTCTCAGGGTCAAAGAAGGGAGATCGAGAGGTATCCTCATGACTAGGAGTTGGCAAAAGATGATTGCAGTGAGGCAACAACGGCAAATTTAGGCATATTTGGGGAAGGCAGGAATGTTCTAGAAACATGTTGATTTTATTATAAGACACTGACTACACAGAGATAGCAAAGGCTACTTTATGTGACTGACCCGTGAAGGGAATCGAAAGGGAAAGAAGAGGGAAAGAAAGCACAATGCCAATGAAATGGCATAAAGGAAAGCTTGGGGATACTGTAAATATAAAACTACACCTCGCTCATAATTTGTCCAGAAGGCTTGACAACTCCCATATCCTACTTTGAGCAGTGCCCATTCTTAGTCGTAAGCAAAAAGGTTCAATGTGATTAGCAAAAGTAATTTTGAGAAGCTTGATAACTAGAGGCTCTGAAGTTGTCCTCACTAGTTTAGCACATTTAGCGAAGCAGAACAGGCTCCATAGCACCCTGACGCCATTTTGAGCTTTATGATTACGTTCGTTCTTGTTTATTTATGTACTTGTGCTTGCGCTGCTCCGGTTTAACCTGCGATGTGAATTTAATACACCGTGGAGCGGCAGCGTCGTAAGTCTCGCAGGATACGCACATCAGGCCGAGCAGATAAATAATTGGGAAACGGAAAGTAGGCTGCGGCAGGCAGCTGCGGCCAATCGGAGAGGCCCTCTGACGTCAGCGGCCGGCCTGGCTCCAGCCATGCGTGACGCGCTCCCCGTCGCCCGGGTGGAGCCGGGCCAGCTCGTAAAAAAAACAGTAACAGGACCTGACCCGCAGAGGCCTGGGGGAGGGGGGGTTAACTCAACCAGGGTGCCCCCTTTTTGGGGCACAGCGCACCCAGCCAAAACACACACATACGCCTGTGCCGCTTACCGCCAAAGATGGACAGCCGTCGTGCTGTTTGCCCTTGTGGCCGGCTACCGCCATCAGCATTACTGGGTTTCCATTACTCTTTTTGACCAATTACACTTTTGACTAATCCCATTACTCTTTTTGAGGAAAAGAGACTAATTTAAAATCAATGCTACAATTCATAGTATTTTTGGATCCTCTGCTTTTACAGCTTTTAAAGATTTTGTATCCCCGGTACAAGATACCGGTGCCATATTTTCCCAAAACTTTCAAGCCTCTCATCCACCTCAAACATCAATCAATTTAAAAAGATCACCTCACATTATAGGTGTATGAACATGTGTTGTCAGGTTCCTGCCACACCCTTCAGTTTCAAACAAATTTAAACAGACGGACCAGTTAACTGATGCTTCATTTAATCCAAAAATGTGCTAGACAGGGTGAAGGAAACTAAATCTGTGAATGAGACTAAAGAGACCCATAGTCTTAATTTGAAGAATTTGAACTTAAAGGTATTTACCTCAAACCCTGATGATCAAAAAAAAACTGATGAACTTTAGCCCATGTGGATTGGGGGAGAAGTGGAAAGTGAGCCTGCCAGGGACTAAGTTTTCCACACAGTGCTCCAATGCCATGACTCACAGCACCGGTCTGCTATCGGGTTTTTCCTTGCCGGCGGGCAGTTCAATGCAGCTGTCTGGAATACATCTTCTGCCCCGGGGTGAAAGTGTGTGTGTGTGTGTGTGTATGTGTGTGTGCGTGCCTGCGTGTGCCCATGTGTGCCCGTGTGTGTGTGTGTGTGTGTGTGTGTGTGTGGTGTGTCGTGTCCCCACCAGTATGCAAAAAGTAATGCGTCCTCACAATGTAGCAAAAACAAGCGTGTGTGTGTGTGTGTGTGTGTGTGTGCATGCAGGCCTGCTTGCGAGCGTGTGCGAGCATGCGCAACAACTAGTATGGGGCCAGGTTGCATTGTAGAGAGCCAGATAAAATAAAGCCCAGTCTGAGAGACATGACATGGCACAACAGAGACTGATTTTGAAGGTGTCACACAAAGCAGGCCAGACTGATCGGGCCAGTCTGGCCTCACCTGCAGCCGTAAGCATGCTTTTATAGACCCCTCTGAATGGTAGCACACCAAGCCCTCTGTGTGCACAGCGACCACTGTTAAATGAGCCTTATAATTAATCCAATTACGTAATTAAGGGCTTGGATGGTTGCCACAGAAACCCAGAGAGCCTGTCGCTGCGGGGCCAGGGCTGATTGCCCCAGGGCACGTTGATGACACGGCCAACACGCCAGTCATCATTCGCACACCATCACCGTGATGGACTGACACTTCCTAAATGGAGCTGGTGCAGATGCCACAAAATGGCAGGCAAGGTCACAACACTGACCCCTGATGTCACAATGACTCACTCAGATGGAATTAAAACCCAGGGCGATGTTCTAATCTCTGTCGTGCTGCTCTTTCTGTGAAACAGACAGCCCAATAAATAAGGATATAAACAAATAAAAAGATTCATTTAACTGAAAAGCTTTGGCATATGCGCTGTGCAGTGACGTGAAAAGGCAGTTTTATTACAATTCCTTTATCAAACAGGTATGGTTTTCATGTGATGGTTCTGGTTGAAGACTAGTTCACTGGATCTATAAGATTTGAACAGGGCCTGGCAGAGCACAGCTCTCCCCGAACCAGTCCCAGGCCCTCCACTGGTTTCTCTGTGGACAGTAAACTGGAGAGGGGTAGCACAATCCACCCTCCTGGCCTCCAAACACCTTTGAGTTAATCTGTCCCAGACTGATACTCCAGTGTGAACAGTGGTTAGTTGTTAGTTTGAAACTCCAGTGTGCAGGGTTAATCTGGGCTAATCTCATACTCCAGTGTGCAGTGCTAATTTGGGCCATCATTTCAATGGTTATAAGGCCATTATCCAACACTCTAGCCATCTTTGAATAACCCTCATAACATTCCAGATGGTAGTCCCCCATCTATAAAAACCAAGATGCTCAGATTTTGGAACAATACTGGCTTCAGTTTTTCCATTCTAAGGTACCCAAAAAAACACATTTAGTATTGGCTGGAATCTTCACCTTCAGGAACATCTTGGTACCTCTTCACTTACAACCCCTGCAGAAGACAACCACCCTTACTCTAACCTTTCATGAGGGACCACATTCTTTTGACCATACATGAAGCGACAGGCCTTTCCCCCTGCCCACACCCACACCTCTGAGAGAGTGGCATTCTGACAGCCGCGGTCGCTACGCAGAGAGCCACGGTCGCTATGCACTCAACACAACCACAACCGCTCCCTATCAATCCCAGACTCAGCAGGGAATACAACCCCGACTTTGCAAATTGATTTATATCTCCAAAGGACTTCCACGTATTCTGAAAAACACATGTCCTTTGACACTTGCTGATAGGAAAAGGCACTCAGCGGACAGGGGCTTTGTGTGGGACAGAGAGCGATGAGCTCAGACCTGACTGGCCTCTGCTCTGACCGTTTCTGGAATCACAACAAAGGAGCGATAAAGTTGGATTCCTCTAAAATAGTGTCACAGAAAGTGAAAAAAAAACATCCTACGTCAGAGGCTTTTGTTTAAAAGCTCTTCTATTTATAAGAATCTCAATGAGCCGACGGCTGTTAGCTTTACAAAAATAAAACCTCTGGCTTGAGAGGTTTGATGAAGCATTCATGAAAAATGAAAACTGGGTGAAGGGAAATAGAAGTAATCTTTCTACACACACACACACACACAAACTCTCACACAAACATATTCTCTCACACACGCACAAACACACACACACACACACAGACACACGCATACTTACAGACACATACATATACACACACACACGCATACATACGCACATGCATACTCCCGCAGGCATACTCAAAAGGACACAAAAAACACACAAAGAGAAGAAGAGGGAGAGAAATGGACATTGTGTGTGTTTGTGTGTAATGAAGGGAGGAATAATCAGAAAAGACAGACAGAGATGGGGGGGGGGTGGTGCTGAGATGTTCACAAGCTGAACCCCAGATGAAGAGTGCTCAGGTCCTTCCGCCTGCCTGTCCCCGGGTGGGTCAGATGGGGATGCAGCGTGCTGGGAGAGGCCACTTCAGGACAGCTCCCTTACTGACGCATTTCAGTGAACCTGCATTCTCAATGGAGCCACACTCTCCGTCTCTGTGTGAGTGTGTGTGTGTGTGTGTGTGTGTGTGTGTGCCTGTGGAAGAGACAGAGAGAATGTCTGAATGCATGGAGCAAAGCTAGATGGAGGATCAGGGGAGGAAGGCCCAGGAGGTGCATGGACCCACTTCTCTGACCCTGCTGAGTGCCCACATATTCCACGTCCTCTTCTCCCAACCAGCCACAGAGGGTCCACTTCACTGAGGCCTGGTTTAATGAATGAATGCAGGAGGAAGCAGAAAGGGCTTTACTACAGGATGCCACTGTGCCCACAAATCCAAGGTGGAATACGGCCAGCCAACAGGGCGGCAAAGAGAGAGAGAGAGAGAGAGAGGAGAGAGAGGGAGAGAGAGAGAGAGACAGTGAGAGAGAGGCAGAGAGAGAAAAAGAGAGAAACAAAGAGAGCGAGAGAGACAAAGAGAGAGAGACAGAGAGAGAGAGAGCAGGGGAAGGGGATGGAGCAAGACTGATGACTGTGGCGTCTTCTCTACTCCAGTCTGTCAGGCTTTTACACGAGGAGGTGTCCAAAAACACAAAACCTGCCGGCCCTCTGGAACGTCTCCCACCGAAACGGTCGTGGAAACAGGACGAGGAGCCGCAGCGAAGCAGCTGCCGCAGAACAAGTGGGTAGAGATGGAAACCACCATTAATCTCACGTTTTATAACAACAGGGAACGCTGTTCGTTCCTTCCCTGTGCGTCTCGCTCAATTTAGCTTTCAGCCATCGCCCCTGCCTGCTCCCCCCCCTCCTCCCCAGAGCTGGAGAAGTCACGCTCTCTCCACCATCCCTCTGTGCATCCCTCCGTCACGCTCCTGGCTGAAGAACTGCAGTTATGCGCGGAGGAAAGGCGGGCTGCTTAACGCCCTTCCAAAGACAACAGAGCCGCGCAGCACCCTGGCCCCGGCGCGTACGTCAGAGGGACACAGCTGAGGCCCTGCGAGACGCCAGCTGCTGTTTAATTAAAGCGCGGGAGCGTCCTGTTCGGCGGCCTGCCCCGGGGGCTCCACGCAGCGCCTCGCTCATCTGCATCCGTTACGCCACCGTCAAAGACGTCACAGCACCCGGCACAACGCCCTGATCCGCACTCACACCCTGAACCGCATGCACACCCTGAACCGCATGCACACCCTGATCCACATGCACACCCTGATCCACACTCACGCTCTGATTCGCATGCACACCCTGATCTGCATTCACACCCTGATCTGCATTCACACCCTGAACCGCATGCACACCCTGATCCGCACTCACACCCTGATCCACATGCACACCCTGATCCACACTCACGCTCTGATTCGCATGCACACCCTGAACCGCATGCACACCCTGATCTGCATTCACACCCTGAACCGCATGCACACCCTGATCCGCACTCACACCCTGATCCGCACTCACACCCTGATCCACATGCACACCCTGATCCACATGCACACCCTGATCCACATGCACACCCTGATCCACATGCACACCCTGATCCACACTCACGCTCTGATTCGCATTCACACCCTGATCTGCATTCACACCCTGAACCGCATTCACACCCTGAACCGCATTCACACCTGATCCGCATTCACACCTGATCCGCATTCACACCCTGATCTTTTTGTTTATCAATTTTTTTCTTTGTTTTGTCTTTTATTTCATCAGTTTGCTTACATTTGTTTCTGTTCTTGTTATACCCTTCCCTCATTTTCCTAAATTATGATCCTAAGCAAAAAAAAAAGAGAGAAGGGACAGTGTAGGTGGTGGGTGCAGGTTTCTGGTTTATCCCAGCACCAAAACATTCTTCTTATTAAGACCTTGATTGAAGACCATGATTTCGTAAATGGTTAAGGTTTTGTAGTGCTGGGTTAAAACAAGAACCTGCACCCACACCGGCCCTTTTGGGATAAGATTGGACACCCCTGTTCTACAAGCAGTCAGTCACACAAGCACAGGAATCTGCCAGGATCAGCAGGGTACAAGTACAAAAGCACTGCCCCCATGGGGAGGGATTCAGGTGCGCTGGTCCAGTGAAAAATAAACACCTTCATATGGTCGTCACAACTGGAAACTAACGATCTGCGAACAGAGAGCTAGGGAGGAGCCAACCTCTCCCAGACACAAACAGACACCGTACTGCTCTGGGGGAACAGGGTTTCCCTGTCCAAAACAAAAAAACATCCAGCTCTTTCACAAGCGCACAGCTTGAAACGCTGCTGCAGTTACAAAATAACGGTGTTGAGATTGTGATGGCGTCAGGGGGGAGGTTAGCGTTCAGGTCGCGATGCCGTCCTGGGGTGGGATGACGCAAGTTCCTCCCTTATTGCATACGACTGCTCCTCTTAACAGAGCTTAACAGTGTCTGGCTGACAGTCCAACAGACCTTGCCTTCTCATGGCCGCGCACTTGTAAAATAACAGCCCAAACGTTGCGGCCAGCAGAATGTCATCTTCTACCTGCACCGAAGTCTCAAAAGTAGCCCAAAGTTTCCTCCCAGAACCTCCAAGCTGTAGCCTCTAGGCAGCTCACAGAAGCCACAGTTTGGAGGTGAACAGTGTGACACATCTGGTCCTCTTGGTTGGTTCACCAGGCAAGATCACTCGAGCGCAGAAAAGTATTTGAAGCCAAAACAATTACGTATTTGACCCAGGTCTGCTGGCCTGCGGTGGAAAGGCACAGCGTCTCTTCCAGGCCACTGAGCACCCCAGCGTTTCCACGGCAGCAAGCGATGAACATTAAAGTTTGGCACGGGAGAGTTTTTTTGGAACAACACAGAAACACACTTCCTGGCTCGCTCTCTCGCTCTCTCTGCCTCCTTCTCACTCCCTCACACACACGGGTGAGGGCAAACAGGCACACACATCTACGGCTAACACTGAAAAATCAGGCAGCCAGTAAGAACTGGCAATCTGAAGGAGCAGAGGGCATGTACGAGAGGTATTGATGAGAAGCTCCAGATCATTATTCATGGGAGCGGAAAGGGGACTTCAGGCTTAATGCCGCAAAATGGATGACCTTTACTTTCCTCCACTTCAAAGAAAAATGCAAGCTTTCCTGTGAAAATAACATCTCCGTCAAAAAGGCACAACACTACCCTCTACTGGTCACTCTGGAAAGTAGCAAGAGAAGACGGTACAAAAAACGTTTCACATTTGAGCTCTTTCTAAAAGGTTCATATGAATTTGCAAGGTCACATTATGGCAAAAATGTATGAATTAATTCCATATTTCCCTTGTTTTGAGAAGACCCATTCCTATAACATTCTCAAGTACCTAGTAGACTTGATTCTCTTTTATCCTCTAGGATTTTGCCAATAACAAATGCAACATTTCAGTGCTTTCACTTCTTTTATAAGACAAAACAAATCTGTTATTAACACAGCTTTGCTAATATTCCCCAAGTAAACAAAAAAGAAAGAACAGAGGCTGACATCAATGCTGATCATGTGCCAGGCAGTATTAATGCAGTAGCCTCTAGTGTACACTCTCAGGAAGCTGATGGGGTGTTGCAACACCCAGTACCCTCTTTCACAAAAAAACACACAGGAAGGGGCTTCAGGGGACCGTTACAGCACTATAAAAAGGAGTCAAATTCAAATTCATTACGAACAAGGACTAGAATAACATGCTCGGTTGTTATATGTAATGTGGACATAATGGATTTCCTTCCGTACCATTTTTCACATGCTCTCCAGTAATATGAATGGCCTCTATCCTTGAATTTGTGAATGAAGCTGTGTGATTGTTACCCTGTTTGAGACTGCATTGAGAAAACACTGAAGAGCAATCGCTGGCTCTATTTCTAACTGCGGATCTCTACCGCCATCTTCTGCTAGAAGACGGGACTGTTGTGATAATGCCTTACAGTACCTGACATCGGCACTGAAGGAGAGCAGTAATTGAAAACAACAGGACGGCAACAACACGGCAATTGCAGGCCAGTGTAGAGGTCAAGAACACGGAATAATGGGCTTGATACTGGAACGATTCCAGCAAGGTGCTGCAGGAGGATGCATCAGGTTTCCCTGAATAACAAGGGTGCGATTACCATCATCATCATCACTTGTGTTGTGGTAGTAGGGGCATTCTGGGCAGGCAGTAGGGGTATTTGGGGTATTCAGGGCAGACTCGCCGTGATGTGGCAGTAGGGGTATTTGGGACAGGGAATAGGGGTATTCAGGGCGTTTGGGGCAGACTCACTGTGCTGCAGCAGTAGGGGTATTTGGGGCAGGCTCAACGTGCTGTAGCAGTAGTGGTATTTGGGGCAGGGAGTAGGGGTATTTGGGCGTTTAGGGTAGACTCACTGTGCTGCAGCAGTAGGGGTATTTGGGGCAGACTCACCGTGTGCTGCAGCAGTAGGGGTATTTGGGGCAGGCTCACCGTGAGGTAGCAGTCGGGGTATTTGGGGCAGGGAGTAGGGGCATTTGGGCGTTTAGGGCAGACTCACCGTGCTGTGGAAGACCACACTGTGGCCATGGCCCAGGCTCTCCATGTGCGTGGCCAGGTTGAGGCAGATGGCCCGGTGGCGGATGGCATCCATCGTCTGGGCATCGAAGAAGTCGTGTGGCCGCGCTGCAGCAAGCAAGCGAGAGCGGGATGAGGGTCTGCTATGGGTACACAACAGTCTGCTATGGGTACACAACAGTCTGCTATGGGTACACAACAGTCTGCTATGGGCACACAACAGTCTGCTATGGGTACACAACAGTCTGCTATGGGCACGCAACAGTCTGCTCTGGGCACACAACAGTCTGCTATGGGTACACAACAGTCTGCTATTGGCACGCAACAGTCTGCTATGGGCACGCAACAGTCTGCTATGGGTACACAACAGTCTGCTATGGGCACACAACAGTACGGGACGGTAGCGTTAGCTGATGTCTGGTAATATACTGTGTAGAGCTCTGTTTTGGTCTCGCATACACACTTTGAACAATGCTTTTATTGTTATTGATGTATGTTATGATTATGGCAACCTAATTTCCCTTTGGGGATTATCGGTCAATCCGCACGTCTGATGAGGAAATACATGTCAGTCCTCCGAAGGACCTTTTCCTGGGAAAGTGACATTACTAACAGCCAAGACTGGAGCAGCTGACTGATTAAAACAGCAAAAACAAAAAACTAAAACCTTTCCCAAAGTTTTGCTACAAAAGACAAAAACTGTGAACGCAGGGACAGAGAAATGGCCAGTCTCAGTCAGGCGCTGGTTTATGTACAAAACATAAACATATGTAGCTTTCATATTGGATATTGGATATTTCACAGATACTTCAACTGCACCAGACTTCAGGGTGGGGTGTGTGTGTGTGCTCCCACACTCTCTCCTGCCCGAGTTTGCCGTTACCTCAGCCGACCTGCTGGCGTGCCGCCCGATCTCCCAGCAGCCTTTGCTGCCGCGTCTCGGGACCCGCCAGCTCCTCGCTGAAGCCTCGTTCATTAGGAGCACATCAGAACACTGGCGCCCCTCCAGCCCGGCTCCGACTCTGGAGCCCGGCTTCGCCCCGCCCGATGGAGGAGCCGGGGCTGCGCTCAGCGTTTTCGGGAGGGGGGGGCAAAGTACGGACACGCCACAACCAGCCCCAGTCATCGAAAGACAGGAGTGACGTCCCTGTGGGGCTTCAGGAGCAGGTTTACAAGATGCTCCTTCAATGTGCAGCACGCCTCCCCCCCCAGTCATAATCTTTGAAAAAAATAACTTGACATTCAAGTCAGACTCCGGTGCCTCTTATAAAATGGGTCTGGAAAACAGGTCATTTAATCAATATCTCCAGGATGTTGTTGGTGGGAGGCAGGAAGAGTGGGTTATTAAAAACGTCTCCACTGACAGGTAAACAGGCGGGCGGACTGCAGACGCAGGGCGCGGGAAAACAGAGGCAGATGGCGCGCCGTCGCCAGAGAAACCGGCACGTCAACGTTTCAGACGCTCGGAGAAAGGAGCGCCCGACTGGCGTCCTTCCCGCTGTCTGCCTTCAGGCCCGGTTCCATTCTCCACAGCAGCGGCAGGCCTTTCAGAGGTCACGTCCTGCGGTTCTGCTGCCTCTCGAGCAGCGACGGGCCTAAACGCTCGGCTCTCCAACCCTGCCCGCACCAGCGCACACCGTGGGCCGGAGGCTCGGCCAGCGCACAACGGGTTTGGATGAGCGATGTTGACCTGGCCGAATATCACCAGGCGCATTGTTCAGTGGAGACTACTCTGGTAGTCTGGGACATGTTTGCCCAAAACGGGGGACGCGTTTGCCCAAAACGGGGATGGGTTTCCCCGTTATCACTCTAGCTGTTGAATGAGGTGTGCTTTATTTGGGTTGGAGTGAAAGACCTACAGGATGGTAGATCCTCCAAGAATAGGGTTGGGTAGCCCTGATGTGGAGCAACAGTGAAGTGTAAAGTGCATGTAAAATGGGATGTGTGGAGCTGTTAAACGGCGATAGCCGTACAGAAGAGCTCGGTACGTACGTAAGGACCTCTTGTGCTTATTCTTGAGTTTCCGCCTCTTGTTGAGACCGGCCTTGGAGGGAGACTCCTCTTTGGCCCGGAGCTGGTTGGACATCTTGGACGAGTTCTGCTGGCTGAAGTGGGTGGGCACATGGCGCGCCAGCCCCCCCTGGGACGCGAAGCTGGCGTTGCAGCCTCCCACAACGCACTGCCAGCAGGGGTCAAAGGTCAATTACACACAGACTGCCTGGGAACACTGGACACAGCACAAAGCACGGCTGGATGTTTACACAGTCTAATCCACGAGAGAGCACTGCTGAAGGGGCTCTGCCGAGTCGTACATCATGAAGTCAGATATAAAGGGCTGGGGGACTTCCTTAGTTAGTTCTCGTATCCACCCATTCTGGCCAACCATACATTTATGCTTGGGAATTTGAATAAAATCAATAAAACTGCAGTGTTTCTATTCCAACAACATGCAGATACAAGCAGCTAACAGACCTGTCGGCACGGGTTCAATTTGTAACAATTTTGGGGCAACAGATTCACGAGTTCCACAGCGTTCCACAGGCAGCGGAGTGTGACAGGCAGATTAGTGCTGCCACAGCCCGCTTTTATCCATCCGTTTTCCACGCCGGCATTTAACAGGGACATATGGACACTTTAAACAGTGGCGACAGGGCGAGGGGATGCGCTACGCCCGAGCTAGCCGCAGGCTCGTTTGCATTGGCAGGCCCACCTTGAAGGGTTTGTCTCCGCTGTGCGTCAGCATGTGTCTCTGGAGCCAGCTCTGGCTGGTGGAGGGCGTGTTGTACACCTTACAGCCTTTCCACAAGCACACGAACACCTGCCAGAGACACAGACACATCAGCCCACGCCACTGCACAGCACATCATGGAGAGGGAATGTTAACTGTACACATGTGTGTGTGCACTCAAAGCACACACACAGACACATTTACAGGACAGCTACACATAAACATACACACACATTCACACCAAAACTAGGATGGATGTTTGATACATAAATTAGTTTTATTACCAACTGGATATTATTGGACCAAGAGCTCAACCTTCAAAAAAATTTTTTTAAACACCAGTATTGGAGACAAACATGGCAGTGAGAATGCGGTCATGCTCAGCCCAGGCATGGAACACTAACTCTGGGGGGCACAGAACTGGCCTCTCTGTAAACAGCAGCTGAGAGTGATGACAGACTCCTGCCTTTTAAAAAGCTCCTAGCCAAAACATCCCTCTCCACCCCATCCCCACTAATATTTGAGAAAGGACAAGCGTTCAAGCTGTTTTTAATCTTCTCCGAGACCGTAATACACAGAAGGCGCTTCCCAGCTGTTGTGCATATAAAACAGGAAGTCTGGATTACGCTCAGCATGAGTGCCTGCGGCCAAACGTGCCATTATCAGGGGCATATGACATTACGCTCCCTCGCGAAGGACAATCAGAGACAGCCGCTTCCACAAGCACTGCCTCAGCCAGCCCATCTCCTCAGCACTTATCAATGTGATGATGACGAGCCAATCACAGCCAATTACCATCTGTGACCTCAACAGATAATGCTACACACGCACAAGCACACGCACGGACACGCACACGCACACGCACGTACACGGACAGACAGGCACACACACGTACACGGACATACAGGGACACAAGTAGACGCACATGGACACATAATACACACACACCACACACATGTACAAGCACACACGCAGAAGCACACACACACAAATTAGGCCAACACAGCCAAAAGTACAGACACTGTACAGCAGATATTATGTGAAAAAGAATATACCAAATTAACAATCTGTGACACACACAAATGACTGCGATATAGGAGAGGCAAAAGGGTTTGGCCAAACACACGTCGCTCAGCGACTGAAAAGGCAGACTCAGTGAGGCAGGAAACGAAGGACAGGAAGTGGGACTGACCCCGCCGCGCTGGCCGTCCACGTGCAGGCCCCGGATGTGCTCGGCCAGGTCGGGGCTGGAGCTGAAGCAGACGTGGCACTGGTCCCAGCAGCAGGTGTACCCCATGCTTTTGGTGGAGGAGGGCGTGGCGCTGCCCTGGCCGTTCATCATGGCGGGCGTGGAGCGGCCGCTGGACGCCGTGCTGTACATGTCGTTCAGAGTGCTGCTGATACTGCAGGAGAGAGTCAGAGAGGAGTCACTGTACATGTCGTTCAGAGTACTGCTGATACTGCATGAGAGAGTCAAGAGGAGTCACTGTACATGTAGTTCAGAGTGCTGCTGATACTGCAGGAGAGAGTCAGAGAGGAGTCACTGTACATGTCGTGCAGAGTGCGGCTGATACTGCAGGAGAGAGTCAGAGAGGAGTCACTGTACATGTAGTTCAGAGTGCTGCTGATACTGCAGGAGAGAGTCAGAGAGGAGTCACTGTACATGTAGTTCAGAGTGCTGCTGATACTGCAGGAGAGAGTCAGAGAGGAGTCAGAGAGGAGTCACTGTACATGTCGTTCAGAGTACTGCTGATACTGCAGGAGAGAGTCAAGAGGAGTCACTGTACATGTAGTTCAGAGTGCTGCTGATACTGCAGGAGAGAGTCAGAGAGGAGTCACTGTACATGTCGTGCAGAGTGCAGCTGATACTGCAGGAGAGAGTCAGAGAGGAGTCACTGTACATGTCGTTCAGAGTGCGGCTGATACTGCAGGAGAGAGTCAGAGAGGAGTCACTGTACATGTAGTTCAGAGTGCGGCTGATACTGCAGGAGAGAGTCAGAGAGGAGTCACTGTACATGTCGTTCAGAGTGCTGCTGATACTGCAGGAGAGAGTCAGAGAGGAGTCACTGTACATGTTGTTCAGAGTGCTGCTGATACTGCAGGAGAGAGTCAGAGAGGAGTCACTGTACATGTCGTTCAGAGTGCTGCTGATACTGCAGGAGAGAGTGAGAGAGAGGGAGTCAGAGGGGAGTGACTGTACATGTCATTCAGAGTGCTGCTGATACTGCAGGAGAGAGTCAGAGAAGAGTCAGAGAGGAGTCACTGTACATGTCGTTCAGAGTGCTGCTGATACTGCAGGAGAGAGTCAGAGAGGAGTCAGAGAGGAGTCACTGTACATGTCGTTCAGAGTGCTGCTGATACTGTAGGAGAGTCAGAGAGCGGGAGTCAGAGAGGAGTCGGCATGAATGCAACTAACAGAAGGACAGAAGCAGCTACATTAGCCCATGGGTAAAACTGTGAGGGTGGGAGAGAGGTTACACATTTCTGGCATTACGGGAAGCAGAGGGACACAGTGGGTTTCTACAAATAACAGTTCTCTACAGACTCACAGCAGAGCTACAGAGGGCTGTTGTTGATCCAAAATGGAAGGGTTACGTCAGGGTCACACCAATTCAAGATGAGGGCACAAGGGGTGGCCAATTTACCTGTCTGTTTAAACAGCTTTATCAGCTGTGACTAGCAATGATTTACATGTCCCATACTGTCTGTTTGCACAGCTGGAATACGTTAACTGGAAGAGTTAGGTTGTAGCCAGAAATACAGTACAACAGCCTTTCGAATGCAAAGATATGTATAAACCAGTGGTAAGTTCCTGGAGATCTGTCATCCTGTAGGCTTCCACTCTAACCCTAACAAAGCACATCTCATTCAACAACTAGAGATCTCAAGCCACTAATGAGTAGAATCAGGTATGCCAAATTAGAAAACTACAGGATGGTAGATCACCAGGAACAGGGTTGGTTAGCAGTCTCTGGCTCTGTAACCAGCTGACTTTAACTTGGGCTGTAGTGGCCTGCCCTTGGCCAGCTGTACACAACTGAGAGTGGAGTTTGCCTGCAGTGTTCAGTCATTTTTCTACACATAGCCATTCAGGGAAAAATGACACGGCATATTAATGATCATGAGAAATTCGCCCTTTTATTTCCCTTTTCTTTTTCAAGTGACAGGAGACTGCAGCAGCTGTCAAAACCCAGCGGACCAGCGATGAGGGATTTGCCTCTGGATCGGAAGTGCCAGTCCCTGAAAGACTGCAGTCACCGAGCAGGTGGTGCTCAAGATGGAGGGGGGGCTCAGCACCTGCTCTGCATGGGGCCCTGCGATCGGCGGGGGAGAGACGGTGAGCGCGCTGTCGCTTCTGAACCTGGGCCCCGTTTGTTTGGCAGGATAACTCCACTGACAACCGAGTAAAACCCAGAACCCTCACAAATGTGGAACATGGACTAAAATACCCCCCCCAGGGCACAGAAAAAACACAGGCCTGAGGAAGCGGTATCTCAGAAGAATGGAAGCAATTTTAAAAAAGCGCTATATTTAACAGGTTCACAGCAAAGCCATACGGAGGTGGAGAAACTTCCAGCTCTCCTGGCTCAAAATGAAGCTGTGTGACATAAGAGACATCATGTTAGGCTGTCTACAAGAGCCTAACGGACTGGTGCTTAGATCGTAAGAATGATTTTCATTCAATTCACACAGCACTAGAGTAACCTGCCTGCCACCAGGTGGACCGTGAGATATGACGGGCTGGTGAGTCACGAGTGACCTGCAGAAGAGACGAGGCAACAAAGCGGCTGCACGTTGGGGAGCAGACTGAGCCGCAGTGAGGGGAGAATGAGGCCCCATGAGGGGCTGGAGCCAGCACACAGTCAGCCAGTAACGGAAGTGAGCAGGTCATAGTGTCGTTATGAGTGAGGTTCACAGAAGCCAGTGTTTGACAGCACATGTCTGTCCTGCCTATAATGGGGTTCATTAAGCCTCGGTCCTCCATCACCACTGATAAATTCAGAGACAGAGCAGTACTGCTTCCCACTCATTTGGCTAATCTCCGCTAATCAAGTTCAAAAAAGATTTAACTGAACTGAGTCAAACTGTTGAACTGAGTCAAACTGGGGCGCTGCCGAATTCAGTTTCCCACCGACTGACAGATGGTGGACCGAAAACCGCCCCACAAATCAAGATCTCTGTTCACAAGAACCCTGGGGCTAAGCGCATCTGCCGTATAACTAAGTTGGAAATTTAAAACCCCATTTCCTGTCACGAATGGCAGTTTGGGATGTCCTCCTCCCAAACAGACACCAAATAACGATCCTCTCCGCATCGCGGAAAATAAGATCAGAGGAAGTAACAGGAGCGCGGCTGCCTGCGGAAGGTGGTAGGGCCGTGCACTCCGGAAGCGGCTATATAACAGGCGCTCAGGTGACACGCCTGGGTTGTCACGGTGATGGATGAGGCCTGCAATGGAAGGAGAAGGGTTTGGCGTGTTCTCAGACGCCGGCGCTAAGCGGAAGGGCACTCACGACTCAATCGCTCTTCACTCAGCGACGCATCCATCTTGAGCTCTCAGCACCGGTGTGATGACATCATTAGCGCCCATTTCAGCACTCTCACACTGTTGCGAAGGCATCTCTCGACACGGTCGTGATCATAAACCTGATAGGGCACCGCGGTAGACCGGTAATCAGAGAAGAGAAGGGCACTAAAGATAATCGGCCTGAAGCCGTCAAACGTGTCCAAGGTCTTTTTTCCATATTCTATCTCCACTCATCATCACTGCTGACACTGGACTCAGAAAGCGCTCGCTCAAACGGGATTGAGTCTGTCCGGCAACGCAGGGGCCGCAGCAGGGGCCACAGGGGTGTGCTGGAGCCCTACACAGACAGGGAGCAGCCGGCGGATTGGTTGTGGCAGGTGGCCCCACTCTCTCCAGTTGTTCTGGGCTCAAATGACAGACTCAGCCCTCCTGTACTTCTTGACACTGGACAGCCATGTTGCCAGGAGGAGAAACAAATCTTACATTGATTCGCTACCACTTCACCCCCTGCACTCACACACAGAGGAGTGGGGGGTCCTCGTATAGAGAGGAATCAGCTGCGCTCCGTTAATATGAATCCTGTTTTACTTCTTAACTGTCTGGCCAGAGCTGACAGCAGAGACATGGAGCGAAGCTCAGGAAATGTAAGGAATTAAGATTGTTCCGGTGCCTTCCAAAGCAAACATGGACGACAAATGACCTCACAGTCACGGCTAGGGAGAGAAAGGAAGAGAGCGAGGGAGAGAGAGATCGAGAATGAGTATGAGAGAGAGAGATTTCCACACAAGAGTAGGGAATTCATTGGCTGACCCTGCTCAGCCTCATTAATCAGCAGCCATAGCAGGATCTGTGTGAAAATAAACAGTCAGCCTGTCCCTGCACACTGTATGACATGTCAGAGTAAAACCAGAGGACTCAATCAGCCTCTCACTGGCACACAGAGTCACACTCTGTTTATATAATTAATGTACAAGTCATGTCCAACTGTCTAAGCTGTGTCCGTACTAATGACAAATGCTACATACCTCTACCCTTTCTCTAATACAGCCTTAGAAGGCACAGTTACTTTCCCATTACAAACCAGCCTGCTACCTCAACCCCAACCAAAACAACTGTGAACCTTCAAAAAGACTTCAGCTACACTACTGAACACATCATGAGCAGTGCAACACGCCTTCTATTTGATCAATCACTAACAAGGCTACCAAGACCTCCTGTACGCAGTCTTAACCATTTACATCTTAAATGTTTCCATTTTAAAGACCTGCTGGGTCAGAATTTTCAGGTAAACATCATCTCATGTCTACAGTGTACGGGCCCTGAACCGTTTGAGTACATATCCACTTATACAGAAATGTATGAGACTGTAAGAGCCATGCCAGGGTTTAGAAGAGCCTTTACGCTGTAAGAGGGTGAGGCAGAAACTGCTAACGCACACTGCAGCATCACTTCTAGGCAAATAAAAGATAAAAGAGAGCAGCAAGGCTCTTTAAAAGATATGAATCTGCAGGTAAGTAGCACTCTGGAAACGAACACAGCAAACAAACAAAAAAAGAGGCCTTTCACACATTTCTAAAACCTCATGTCGTCTCTGCATATGACTCGTGGCGGTCTGCGTCTCCGCGGGCAGCTGATGTAGGGACAGACAGACTAACGGATTGCTTTTTCACAGCCCTTTCCATCTCCCACGCACTTCCCCCACCATCTTCCACCCTCATTGATTTGCGGTTTGGTTGTGACAGAGCCCCTGAGTGTCAGTTTGACACAAAACCTCGAAGCATTAAAACAGAGGGAGAAAAGGCCTGCCTTCTCACCAAGACCCTGAGAGCCTCATTACCCACAAGCTCCTGGTTCACCATTACACAAGGGGCTGTTTCTCTGCCTGTATCAAGGACAGGCAGGGCAGAAGCACATTTCAGAAACACTGGTGCTAATAATCTGTCTTCAGGAGCTCTTTATCGTGTGCAGCCTTCCACTGCCTTCAAAATGGAATCGTGTCCCACCGTCCCCAAACTGCTGGGTACTGGAAGCTCTTCTGCTGCTCTGTACCATCGACAACAGGTTTCAGTAACCAAGTGTAGATATTTGGCTCTGCTCAAGCGAGATGGAAAATGTAACATGCAAGCCTGCAGAAACCTACAAACATACTTGCACTTCTAACCAACATACAAGCGCCATTACAGAAGCTAATGAAAAATATATTTTTCTTCCATAGGTCCAAAGCACTCTAGATGGTATGGCAGAACTACTTAAAAAAGCCTTTATTGTTAAGTCCTAGGAAGAAAAACAAGAGTACATCAGCCTAGACATTCTGGCAAGAAGCATTTGTCCGGGTGTATTCTTCATACTGCCACTTGTATACATAAAAGACATCTGTGTGCACATACTATCTGTATATATGCTATAAAAACTGGAGCCAATATGATTAATCAAAAAGTTAACAAAGCGATCACAAATTATCCATTACATTTGATATTTAGGTAATAGTAAAGTAGTTATTTTCCCCTTTTTGTGGAAAGCCTATGCCAGCTCTGGCTGTGTGCCATCCACTGTGCCCTTTGGAAAAGCCAAAGGAAACAGCGGGAAGAGGCAGGTGTTGAACAGTGTTCAGGCCTGCATGTGTCATTCATTACAACCACTGTGCAAACAAACCCTGCAGGTATTCCCCACATACTTTTCCTGTTTTAGGTTTCACATCAAGGCTGCCGTACTTACACCTGGGCTCTGCCTACAAGAGCCATCTTCAACCCTCATTACGATACTCCATAAAATGTGACCAACTGCACGTCGCAGCCTGTGAACTTCACTCTGCAGACATTTGTGGGAGGACACTAAAATAAGTCAGCTTTCTGCATAGCAAACCTGCACCCTGCTTAAAAGGTTAAACGGTCTGTTTCCTTGCAATTTCTCAGTAATTGTGACACACACTTTCCTGTGTAGGGTGAGTTCTAATTATTTTATGTATAGTACTTCTTTACACTTGAAGACAGACATACCAGGCCTTAGTACAGAAACTTGATTTCGGATCCAAATCAACCAAAATAAGACCTATGCCCTCTCTGACAGTTTGTTACTTGGCCATTCCAGTGTTCTAGAAAGCAACAGTGAGAACACACTCACACTGGTGCACAGCTCTGGGCTGTTTTTCCCACACAGTGTATGAATTTAATGCGTGTACAGACTGTATGTCCAAAGGATACGCTGGACTCTTAATCTTCAGCGCGCCAGAGGTCACATACTGAAAGCATTTGAGCTGTGAGCTCAAACAAGGTCCTGTTTCTGTACTGTGATGTGGGACCATCAGACAGGAAGCTAATCTTGTTCACAAGATGCTGCTTCTTTATATAATTCAGCACAAGACCCTTGTTGCTATGGCACCAAGACACAGGCAGGGAGACAGGAAGGGTCCTATACTAAACCCCAACTTGAGCAAATTACACCTGGATGGAGTGTCATTTTTTTGTTGCCTCCACAAAGGTCTGTCCATCACAAACAGCCATGGTAGCCAAATCAGTTGTGGAGGAGGTTGGATTCATTTTTGCATTCACACGTTTCTCAGTTACTGACCCTTGGCCTCACAATGCAAAAGAGACGCAACTTACAAAACTGTGAGAAAGAGTCTGGGGATTTCATGTATGAAACCCCCAGCCTTTCCTCTGCATGGGCTTTCAATTGTACATCCGCTAAACACCTCCACACTAAGCGATCGATATCAATGTTGTTTGATGCTGACAACTAACAAATCTCCTCTGACATCTGTTTAACTGTGCACAACTTGGTGATAGGAGGAATATGCTCCATTTCATCCACTAGAGTGTAGCTCTTGCTCCATTTATGCATTAGTCTCCATTACACTGTTTTGAATGAGATGGGAGACATGTCTAGTCATACTGTCAGTAAAAACAATGATTATCCATATCCAATTGAATATCAGACCATGTAACCAGACCCACCTAGCGACCTTAGCTACACCATTCTCCTGAAAATTCCGTGGCCCAAGTGTGCTGCATTCTTGTTTAAGGAAGAAATAGTTATAATAGTTAACAGAAGAAGGAAATTACTAAATAGCAGAATTGGAAAATTGATAAAGAAATAAGTGAAAACAGTGTTGAAATTAAATCAATATAAAAACAAACAAATAAATCCATAATTCGTGAGCAAAATAGCACATATAAGATAAATTCAGAAAATATATGTAATGTATTTAACTTTGCCCCATAAAAATCTTGTATGTATCTATAATACCGTCAAAATGCACCCTAGATTTTTTTAAAATATAAATTCTGGAAATTTTATTTAGATTTCTACACAGGTTACAATGAAATATTAGCATTTCATTAAACAAGGTAACATATTAAGTAATTGACCACTTTCAGATAAAAACTTGATTGAAGCAGTTAGCAAAAACTAAGCGAGACAGCCAAACTCTGAGGAAGAACTATGGCAAGTTCTCCAATATGTTTGGTACAACCTAGCTGATTTACAGTAGTTTTCTGTTCACTGCACTTTATAGTACTTTTTAAATTTTTTTAAAAAAATTTTAAACTGTTGATTTTTTTTAAAAGCATCTTTGCTTTACAGATTTTTCTTGAATTTTTTTTTTTTTTTTACTACACACAAGACTTTCACACGTTAAGTAGGTTACAGGTTGGTTGCAGAATAACCCATTTGCCCCTGGCATGCCCTGCCCATGGTCACACGGTTCATATACATTTCTGGTCTTATCGTTACTCATATACAGATTTCAGGAAATCACATTTGTCGTTTCAGTTCTATTGTAAGCACTGATATTGATACCTAAAAAGCAAGGATGTAGATGGAGATATTTCCGATGATTAGCATCGATTTAGTGCAAAACAAACTCATTCTCTCGTACTCTATCGAACTCGCAATGGAACCAATAGGACCATTTTTTATTAGTGCCAAATGTCGTAGCGCATTTAACGTCTATATTCCCGATCAAATGTGTTAACAATTGTACCAACCAGCGCAAAATAAATCCACACATCTATGCAGGCAGCTTTGAACCGCAGCACTTAAATGGTTCATAAACAGAACGTGAATGTGTAAAATGAATCAACAATGAGGTACAATCTAACGATAGTAAATGGAGTTTCATCTACGTTCATTAACTGGCAGCATTCTGTCACCCATTCGTCCAGGTGCGATCCCAGTCACCTCAGATACAAAATGATGACAGATGGCAGTAGTGTGCCCTGCGATCGCCGATGGCAGGAGTAACTAGCCACTATAAGAATGTGTAAAATAACGAATGGATTCTACAGGGCTGTTAGAAATATCTAATGTTAAATAAGCTAGCTGGATATAGACTGAACAGACAAATGAACGTGAACGGATATGTTTTTTAATCACATTTGAATTTCTCTGACCTGTCTTCGGAATCCATGCGGCTGAGGGGTTCCCCATCCGATGATGACATCTCTATACTGGCTCGCCTTTTGCTGGTGTCGTTTTTCTCCGTCCCGTCCTCGCTTTTGCCTGGCTTTATGCAGTCGCCGGACGAAGACTCGTTCTCCTCCCTTTGTTCCTGCTTCATCTCCTTCTCTGCGCCGTCGCCGGTTTCGCTGAAGCTGGCTGGGCTTCGCTGTTCCGGGCTCTCCAATGCTCCGGCAACCTCGCAGCCCATATCTTCCTCTTCCTCCTCTTCTTCTCCGGCCGATCCCGCTTCGACTACGTCGGGTACCACTGGGGCCTTCATGTCCCCTTCCCCGTAGACTTGTTCGCCGTCCACTTCTTCCATTTTTATCACCTCGCTGTCAACTGGCTCCTCTTTTGGGGCTTGCAGGCCCTGCGTCTCCTCCTCGGCCTCTCCTGTGAGCAGTACACCGTGTTGGTTGCTTGGTGATGGGGAATCTTGCTCAGCGCCGTCAGGTGAAGCGGAAGCCATTTTTATTTCAGTGTCTCCTCCACGAATAAGTTATACAATAGCGATTATCTCTCACACACTTAAACACACTTCCACGGCAAGAGATTTCACTCTTCGGGGTTGAACAGGGACGCGAAAAGAGGCAAACCGTGACGTTGCGTTCGCCGACTGCGTAGTTTCTTTCCTCATCGTTGAAAGCAAGCAATCGCTTCTGGTTTGTGCAAACACGTCACGTGGGGTTCTCAGTCAATGAAAGGGTACCGCGCGTTAGCTGTGTTAGCAATTATCGTTTCTACGTTTACACGTTATACACATTTACAACTGAGGAGCGTGGGCTACTTGAAATTTAAATGAGATAGTCTACTTCCAGCTATTTGCTGACCGAAGGATGAAATGTTATAGTCAAAATAGTATATTTTCATACTTCCATGCAATACGTAAAAAAAGTACTTGAGTTGCAGAATTTATAGTAGTAGTACTAGTGGTAGTGTAGTAATTTAATATTACTTGCAGTTCTATATTAATCAACTGGATTATCACACAACACAGAAGTGTCACTATACTGGCACTCTATATTATTAGTATAATACTTTTATAGTACAGCAGCATCATTCCACCTACTGCACGACAGTAGTATAAGTTGCGACCATGTGGGTTTCCTCCCACAGTTGGGGAGCCTAAACAAAAGTGTGTGTGTTCAGTGGTCTAGGGTGTATTCCTGCCTCTTGCCTAATGCATGTTGGGATAAGCTCCAGTCCTCCTGTGACCCTGACCATGAATAAGCGGGATGGATAAGGGATAGATCGTGAGCACCTCGTGTGAAACAAAAGTCTGCTGTAGTATGAAGTATTGTACCGTATGGTGTACTTCAGCTTTGAAGTATAATTATAGTTTATGTAAGTCATCTGTAAACCTAAATAGACATTACCCAAGAGGTAGTCATAACCCTTGCTGCAGTTAATAATGCTAATAATTTCTTATTTAGTTGTTGCTTTGATCTTCTTTTAGACTAAGCAGGGGACAATCCCCCGGGGGAAAACTGTTTCTCATTTGAATTGAATGGTATATTTCTGTTTCTTGTCATGCGGCATCAGCATTTTAATTACTAAGTGAGGAGGAAGCTGAAGTTTCACAAAAAAGTATCTACTATGTATACAAATATTTTAGTATAACTTTTTATTTTGGAAACATTATTAAAATATCCACTGTATGCATCTGCTTCTTTTGACAGATATGTATTTTAAAGTGGAAGTAGTATGTTACACAAAGTATATTACAATTTAAGTCAGCAAAAACCATGCTTAAACAGATCCAATGTTCTTATGGATATAGACCAAGGCTGTGCTGATGAACAAAACACTAACTGTAGGTTAATTATGGACAAAAACATTAAAGCTAGCCTACTTCTTGTAGTAACAATCTGATAACAAGTACTATACACACATTTAGGATACACCAGTCTAGAAGTGTAAAACTGAACGGAGCATTTGAAGGTATTGTTTCACAAAATGTATTTGTTGACATGGCAACATCATATTTGCAATATTTTATGATAAAGTATCCGCAGTGAAATTTATACGAGCTCCAATTCCAAGTAACCTAAACATTATTATGAAGATCAGATTCTTCAATTGTTTACCCAATTCTAGCCAATTGTGTATATCTATTGTCATCTATAGAGATGCAACCTATTTTTAAAGGTATTTGGTCTATCAGGCAAGGTTGAATGTGCATATCAGGTTATACAGACATACACAGCAACCTGTACATTTCCTACATGCGCAGTGCAGTACTTACCCACATTGTGTTCTTGATGTTGTGCAAAATGTAAAAAAAAAAAAATACAAATAAATAAAATCTCATAGTTTTTAAAAAGCCAACAAAACATTAGGCTCTATAGCCACCTAGATGAGTAACAATGAGATGTATGGAAATGCATTCATAAATGGGGATGACTGAAAGCACTTTTTGTAATACAAAAACAAGATTTATGAGAAGCTTCTTCAAGGTGGACAGTCATTGTGTTCAGTTCATTGTGCCCATTGAACATGTTGATAAGGCCTCCTTATGAAAGTTGCTTAAATCTTCAGGCAAACTGAACCTATAAGGATTATGCAGAATATTATCATTAGTACCATGCAAGGCACCAACCAGCTTGTCAGGTGCAATTGGGGGTTAGGTTTGTTGCTCAGGGACACTTCGACACACCCAGGGCAGGATCGAACTGGCAACCCTCCAGACGACTGCTCTTACTTTCCATGCACCTTTTTATTTTGATCTGTCTCTTCTGACAAGGATGGAGCAATGGGTACCAGCAGAAGCTCTTACCACCAGGGGGCACTGCAGATCCTTAAAAAAACGACTTTTCTTGTACCTTTTTCATTTTCTAAGTCCTTTGAAGAAAAACATTGATGTTTGTTGAACAGATGCAGTTTTCACAGTGATTTATTTCATACTTTTTGTTGTTGTCAACAAATAGCTGTTTTATTTTTAATGTGTGAGATAATTAAATACATACAAAATTTACGAGTGGTCTCCACAGGGGTTGGATCCCATAGCAGTCACAATTTGGCTATGAGCCGGGAGGGAGATCTCTAATGTCTTCATAATCCCTCACAGGGTTTTAGTTTATGCACTAATCAAGGTGCTGTAGGAGACCAATCCTCTTTCCAGTGGAAAGTCAGGATACAACAGTTGTGTTTCTGCTTTCTGGTGCATTTATGGTCACTGCTAAAGCTGTTTAGGGCATAAAACCATTCTGCTTATGTAATTCCTGCTGGCAGGCATTGCATTTTCATTGTGAAGCATATTGAGCATGACAAGACCCACACTATCTTTATTCAACGACCACCTCGTTGTGGATTATTCCTTACTTATTTACTGATTTAGAATGGGAAACCACTTGGTTTCCACAGCAACTGTGGTTTCTATAAAGCCGTAAGTTGTGATGCACAGGGGGTAGATTTAGAGTCCCTCGGTCTCAATAAAGAGGAAAAAAGGAACATGTGGAGAGGAAGGGTTTGTGAGCGAGAGAGACAGAGTGTGATAGAGAAACCGAGATTGTGTAAATCACGTTTCAATAGTGTCTCTTAGCAATTCTGAAAGCAACTATACCAAGCCACATTGGAAGTGAATCAGTAATGCTTGAAACGCACAGATCTGATCAGATTTTCCTTCACTCTAAAAATCAGCCGTGCTTCAGAGTAAAAGCCTTCAGAATAAACAGAATGCCTCTGTTCCAAAGATTTCTTTTTGATACGTTTCTCAGGGTTGCAATGTTCAGTGCATTCCCATGGATGAGGGTGGCTGCATCAATATTGCACAGGTCTCAACAGCGCACTTCTTTGAATAAACAAGCAGCCACACCTTCAGTTAAAATAGTTATTTTGGGGTCCACAGCACAGCTATAACTCTTGGTCGAATGCGGTTCTCCCAAGCGGGTGACAGTTCAATTCACCACCACGCCACTTTCCCAGCCGCTGTCCCTCTCTGCTTTATGTCTCTACCAAGCAAAAAATACAGAATCAGGGTAAATAAATGATATAGAGGTTTGAATTCACATTTGTAGTTTGCCGTCGTGCTGCCTGGGATGGGACTCTGTGCAGCAGGCAATTCCAGGCAGCATATTTCACACATAAAATCCTAGCACACAGGTGACCATGACTAAACAGAAGAGCAAGTAAATAAATTGCCTGCAATTTTCAATTTAGGGCATGAGCAGGCAATTCCACGGGGAATGGTCCATTGAGAACTCTACAGGGCCGGACATCATAGTACACAAACCTCCCATTACACCTGGCGATGCTTGGTTGCAAGTGCAGTGGTGCAAAGAGCACAGGCAATGAACTACAGAGCAATGGAAAAATGTCATATGGTCAGATGAATCATCCTTCACCATATATCTTCCAGAAATAGACAAGTGATGCATACCTAAAGATGCCTGCAAGCTTAAGTGCTTTGTTCCAACAGTGAGGTGGCTTTGATGTTCTGTAAATAATGTCCTTACAGGGGTTGGACACAGTCATACACTGTTCATTAAGGCAACGTCAGTGCTAATTGCTGCTTAGTGATTCTGAGCAATCGCCTTCATCCTATGCTGCAGTAGTTCTTTCCTGCCAGGAGGGGTGTCTAGCAGGATGACAATACCCCAAGCCACAGAGCATGTGCAGTCACCCAATGGTTTGATGATCATGTTAATGATATTATCCATATGCCATGTCCTTCTCAGTCACTAGGTCTGAATCCAACTGGGAAATTATGGGAGACTGTAGAACATGCAAGACAGAATTTTCCACCTCCATCAACAAAGCATGAGTTGATTGACTTTCTATTGGAAGAATAGTGCCAAATCCCACTAGCAGAATTCCGAGCGATGGTAGATTTGATGCCACAGTGGATACAAGCTGTTCTGGTGGCATCTGGTAGTCCAACACCCCACTGATTTCATAGAGTCGTTTCCACCTTTTTGGTCACTACCTGTGGATTGGCACAGCAGCAAGGCCTGATTTTTGTTTTTAATAACAATCATCGGAGACAATAACACAACCAATGTTTATACTCCTCAGCAATCATTTGGAATGCACCCAGGCAATTGGTGGGTTGAAAACCATTACAAAGTGTAATGAAATAGATTTCCCTTTTGGCAGCCGGATTGCTTCACTGAACAACAAGTATTAGCTCATTATTCCTGTAAGCCATAGCTCTCATATTAAACAAAGGCCTCAGAAAATACTGTGGTAGCATAGCAGCTTTCTTCCACAATCACAACAATGTGCCATGGTTGTATGTAGGATTCAGGATTATCCGTCCATTCATAAACCGTGGGACCGTTGTTAGCAAATGCAAACTCCACACAGAAAGGCCCTCAGTACCTTCTTGCTGTGAGGTGACTGAGTGCTGGCTCCATACATGATTATTTATAAGGTACATTATCTAATAAAATGTCTGATCCTGAGAAGACCCACCCCCCCCCCTCCCAGGGAAAAATCAAGAAATAAAAATGATGTTGTTGTCTACCCATCACATAATGTGACGGTTGCATCAGAGGGTGTGAGATTCTGCATACATGGGCTCATGTGGTAGCAGCAGAGAATGGGATGAGCCACTCAGATGAGTGAATCTGCACAGAACTTTGCAACAGAGCTTGACCTTGGCTGCAGGCCCTCGGCTCCATGGGAAACGTAGTGGAGGACCACAGAGCAGGTCAATGACATCCCAGATTTTCATCCTCATACTTTATCCATTGCACCAGAAACTGCCAATGTCAGAGCGAGCCCTATTTACACGAGCAAAGAAACAAGTCCACACTAATGGGCTTGTAACAGGAGGGTCAACTACGTCTTGAGGTCGAAGTACAGTTTACCCTAAATGATGGCCTGTTTCTGAATTTAATCAGGTAGTTCAGTGTCCAGTGTAAGCCTACAGTATGCAGTAAAGTTGAATGTCCTGCTCATTACAGTGAGATGTCCTCCTTCTCGCTCTCTTCCTCTTCCATCTCTGACTCCGACTATAGAGGCTTGATTCTTGCAACCTTCAAGGAGTCTCTCCTTGCCCCCCACTCACTTCCCAACCCATTCAAACACAGGCTTTTACTCACAGCACTGAGCGGGGCGGGGAAAAAAAAACCAAAACGTAAATTCGGAAATGGCACCTTGACAAATATCCCAGCTGCCTCACGATGTGCGATGCCCAGGGCAAGCTTCACAGCCAGTCGCTGCGCTGAGCTGACACCCTCGTGACTCTGCAGGCTGTGTTATCAGAGCGTGTTGGAACTTCATCATCTCTGAGATCCCTCTGCTCTGATGCTCAGTCAGATGCACACAGAACAGGGGCGGGCCCCATCGCCCTCTGAGCGCACGATCATACGAGCACTGCGGAGGACCAGGGGCAATTCCGTTCTCACAGAAAACGTCATACTACAAACATAGATATTAAGTGTGCTTTCACTGTTGGCAACAGGGCTTCCATTCGCAACTATCCATCCATGTTTGCATATTGATTACTGAACGCAAACAAAAATAAAATGGCAGTCTGTACACATGCTTGTGTGTATATACGGTACAATTGTGTGCGCGTATGCACTGTGTATATATTATGGATGTATACTATCTTAATCCCCACATATATACAGATTCATTAATAGCAATAAACATCTCAGGTTCTAAACAGTTAATCATCATCTGTAGCACGCTGTATATGGTAGGTAGGCTCTTACTGTACATACTGTATGCAAACCCAGGTTATAATGAAGCAGGAAATTATGCCTGAAAAATGAAAGCCATGACAGCCCTGAGGAAGAGGGAAAATACCCATTGGGATGCTAATATTAATACCCAGGGTCTCCAGAGTCGGGTTAACATCATTCCCACTGCAGCTGTTATCACATGGATTCTGTGTGCCAGTGTCTCACAGATATAAATTAATGTTTATATCTATATACATGAACATGGGAGTGCTGTACTTTCAATCAGCTCCTCAGAAGTCCGGGGGCAGGAACACACTGAAAGAGATACAGTATAGGGAGAGATGAACATGCATTGGATGTGTTTTTAGAGTGACAGATCCGTTGCCATGTACACAGCATCTCCGTTCCCCTCCTGTGGTTCTGTCCCAGAAAGTGGACCCAGGAGGGGTTCTGATTGGGTGCAGGGGTCATACCATGTCGGGCTGAAGGGGAAGAGGTGGTGGGCTGAGAGTTTATGCACCCGACAGATGAAAACAAGGCAAACTCATCAGAGCAGAAGAAAAAAAGTGGAATGACTGATGTTATTTCCCCTCATTGCAGTTCAATAAACAGCTGGCACTGGCTAAAATGGGCTCATTAAAAACCGCTATGAAAACGAGCTTGTTACGCGACACTCCTCAGAACTCCCCGGGAGTATTTTACTCAGGCTTCCAAGAGAGGCGGACACTGTTTAGAGAACAAAAGATCAAGCTGGAGGGCCAAACTGCAGTCACCCGCTCCATTCCTCCGATTGCCCTCTTCGGTCCTCAGTGACTGCCTCTCCACACACCGTGATATCGATCCCTATTCTCTCGGCTTTCAGCAAAAGGCCGAGTATTGATGAGAAGGCACTTGAATCAAGGGGTCTTGGATCCTGAGTACCTCCGGGGCTCTGAGGCCAGACTTGGGTCCTTACCACTGGATCAGATAATCACAGATCTGACACGAGGGGATCAATGAGACTGCTCACCTGAGAGAACCGGGTAACTGTTGCTGGGAACACAAGGGACCAGCCTTTATCCTTCAGTAGCACTGTTCCATGTATACACTTGTGCAAGAGTTTGGCAATGAACCAATCAGTCACCGCAGAGATTATAAAGTGACAGTATATACATACGTATGTATACACCACATACACAGTATGTAACATCCTTACGGGATATTAAAACACTTTTAGTAAAAACGCTGATGCGTAGGCTATGCCCCCCTCCTTACTTTAAATGAGTTGACTTCTTCAGAGAATGTTTTTTCTTAATTATGGCTTTGATTCCGCTGCCGGTTCCCTGGAGTGCAGTTTGTCAGCCGCTGCCTCCATCCCACTCCAGCTGCGGAGAGAAATGCCTCTACAGGGAAACTAGCACAGCCAAGAAACAGCACACCACTAAGGTGAGCCGCACGGCTACCGACACACTCAGCAGTGCTGAGGGAAATCACACAGCTACAGACGCTCAACAGCACTGCAGAGAGAAACCACAGTGCTACAGACACACTCAACAATACTGCGGAGAGAAACCACTGCTACTGACACTAAACAATACTGCAGAGAAACCACACTACTACAGACGCTCAACAGCAGTGCAGAGAAACCACACTGCTACTGACGCTCAACAGCACTGCAGAGAGAAACCACACTGCTACAGAACTCAACAATACTGCGGAGAGAAACCACTGCTACTGACACTAAACAATACTGCAGAGAAACCACACTACTACAGACGCTCAACAGCAGTGCAGAGAAACCACACTGCTACTGACACACTCAGCAGTGCTGAGAAACCACACTGCTACTGACGCTCAACAGCACTGCAGAGAAACCACACTGTTACTGACACTCAACAGCACTGCAGAGAGAAACCACACTGCTACTGACACACTCCACAGCCCTGCAGAGAAGCAACACTGCTACTGACACACTCAACAGACACACTCAATTGCCATTTATGTAACACAGTGCAATTACCACACCTCTGCTAAAGTAAGCATCACTGCAAAACATTTTTGGTCTTCCCTTTTTTTCCTCAAGTAGAAGAGCCTGTTCCAAGTTGCTGTTTGCTTGACAAGTAAAATGTTCTTATTCCACTGGCAGTCTTACCTCATTGGCAATATTTTGTCTTGTTTAGCAAAAAAGTAAAAGAAATAGGATTTTAAGTGTCAATACAAGTACTGAAAGACGTAAGATTTCTGGGTTTTTGCACGGCACAGTGGCTTTGCTGCAGTCTAATGCCATTTGGCAGACTGGCTCCCTGTGCATATTATCTCCTTGAAGAGTAGTTTTTTAGGAAAAACTAAAACTTACACCTTAAAGGGTATGACTATCGGGCCATCCCGATAAACTGAAAGAAACTGGGAAACCAGCTCAATTAGAGAAACCATGCTACTATGGAGAAAAAGTGCTCAGGGAAACCAGGCCATTATGGAGATAACTGTGGGAGCCTGTCCAGTGTGTATCAGTGCTCCATATCGCCATTCCCTCCCCCCCACCCAATTAGTGCATCCTGCTTTTTATCAAGTGCAAGGACAATTCTCCATCGCCTACGCACACAAACAGCACCTGTGTAGCTGTCGGTTGGGAAAGCGTGCTGAGAAACTTTAATAAAAGGACACACAGTACAACCCCTCACAAGATCAGACATAAAAACATAGTTTTTCGCCCACATAGTGTGTATGCAAGGTGCACTGTTGTCATGTCACCTTGGCATATCTATTTTCCTTCATAGTAGTTTGCGTTGGGATGTGAAGGAACAGCACGGCAGTTCAAATCTCAGTCTTCCAAAGGCTACGGTAAAGACAGATACTGTGGTCTCAGCGGGCTTGACCTCAGCCAAAGGACAGGGGACAACCAGACACAACAAGAGGAGAGATAAACACAAACATTGACTGTATGTGACCTTAAGCTCTTGGACACAAAAATAACTTCACAACAGCAGAGTAAGAACATCAACATTTATTTAACATGATATAAAACAGATGAGATATGAACATTTTGCATATTAACTCTAATAAGTAGCATCTTATAGTTATATCAGCTCTGCTCATTGTATGGTATACAGTATATACACAATGAACTCTTTGTAATTACATTTGTACACTAAACCACAGTCCTGGATTAACAAAACCTGCTTATTGCTTTATACATGTGCTACTCTTCTCCAAGCCTCCAAACCAGCCAACAAACAGAACCAAACCTTATCTTCTCTTTTTAAATAGATCTCAGCAATAGAAAACAAAATATAGAAGCAGATTTAAAGCCAGAACATTCATGTGTGTGTCGGCAACAGTGCGGCAGGAACTGCAGACGACCCGACGTATAAATAATTACAACCCAAAAAATATTACAAATCTGTCCATCTGCAGCAATAAAGTGGCACCTTATTGAATTAGAAATCAACTATATATTTATATTTTTTTCATATAAAAACAAATATGGTTTGTACACTGAATTGCTAAAAACGAGAAGTGTAATGTAAAAGGTGAGCAGTAAAATCAGAACGAAAATTTATTTGTTTAAAAAAAAAAAAAGAAGGAAAACACTGACTGAACTAAAATAAGCAGCAAGACTAAGAAATCCCAGGCAGAATATCTGTGCTCCTGAATGGTTACTATAAAACTGCTTGTGTCTCTCTGCGTACGCATGTGGGTGGGTGTGTGTTTTTGGGTGCCTCAAAGGTCTCCGCGGGGGGTGAAGGTCCACTCTGGTGCTTGTATGTACACCTGTACAGCCTTCATTCTTCACAAGCGTGTTAAACTCACGGGCACCTGAGGCTTCTCACCAAGGCCCACGTCCAAAGAATGAAAGAAACTAATAATAATAATAATAATATCATCATCAATTGTGATAACAATTTCAATAATATGAAGAAATAACTAGTGTCCTCTGTTGTCTCATGGCGTGGAGGAAGTGATGTCACAGTTTGAGGCATGAGGGTGGCGGAGCTTGGGTCCAGAGTGTGTATCCCACAGTGCACCGCTGCGCGCTCGCCGTCTGCGCAGCCAGTCCCGGGCGCCTGCGCAGGAGACCCGCGTCATGCGTCTCCGTCCCCACCCCTCCTCAGGTGTAGGTCTTCACCGAGGCCAGGGCTTGGGCTGCGGGTGTGGAGCAGACGGCAACAATGTGAGCGCAGGGGTCGGGTAGGGTCATGTTTACGGTTAGGGGCGGACAACGTTTGAGGAGAGCCACGAGGTCGGCTGGTTTTTGTTTGCCCCATAAACATCAACAACCATTTACCCAAATGGACCCAAGAAACTTGGCAAAAGGTTATTTAACTGTGGAATCAACTGATGTATAAGTGCTGACATGAAAACTAACAGACCCTATGGCTCTCAGAGACCAGGGTTAGTCACCCAGCATTGCCTCAGTACATGAAGAATATCTGAGCATAATCTCAGAATGATGCCCTGAAACATCTTTCTAGATCCTTCTGCTGGGTCTTTGACATCAGATGCACATAAATGTGTTACACTGAAAGCCAGTAATCAGATGCAGCAATCAGATTTGAAATATCAAAGATCGTCCTCCTAAAACAGGCAAAAAACATTTGGAAATATAACACTTTTAACAGAACTATCAGAGAGAAAACTAGTATAAAACCATAGCATAAACTTGCCATTGACTGATATTGATGAGTGCGTTTAGAGAGTTTAAGTTAGCTGCAGCTTTAAGCTTCCAGCGAACTCCAGCAGTGAGGCAGTGGAAATGCATCTCTGCTGCTCAACAGGAGTTATGATCTATGCTCACAGCCCCACTGTGTGATAAATGCAGATCCCAGCAAATAAAGAGATCAAAAACCCAGAGAGAAGGATATACTATAGACTCAGGGAGGTTTGTAGTTAAAAGTTAAGGGGGCGGGCTTGTAACCAGGAGGTTGCAGGTTTGACTCCTTGACCGTTGTGTGTTGAAAGACGGATTAAAGTTCTGGATGATCATCTCTGTTTGCCAAATAAAGCATCACCTTTTGCCAAATAAATAGGGGGTGTCCTCTCCTGTAGCCTAGTGGCTAATGCACATGACTGGGACCTGGAAGGTTGGTGGTTCGAGCCCCAGTGTCGCCACAATGAAATCAGTGCTGCTGTTGGGCTCCTGACCCCACATTGCTCCAGGGGGGAATATCCCCTGCTTAGTCTAATCAACTGTAAGTCGCTTTGGATAAAAACGTCAGCTAAATAACTGAAATGTAATAAAGTGCTCCTTCCAGTCTGTAGTTGGTACCCACCACAGTGGTGGAACGGTGAAATGGCAGGCTCGTTAGCCACGTGTCGCTGTGCATAAGTGAGAAAGCCATTTCCCACTGGAGCGTGCTGGTGGGTGATGTTCTGCGGAGGCAGCAGAAGAGGCGTATTGATTGTAAATCCTCCTTAAAAGCCTTCAGAGGCGCTGGAATGTAGCTATTCCATTTAGAAATGCGCCCGCGGTTAAACGGCTCAATGCTGCACTGCAGATGTGCTAAGAGGCGAAATGTAACAAAAGGCGATAATGTGATCTCCACTACTATGCTTCTGCTCAGCACTAAAAACCTAACACCTTACATTGGTTTAGCAGAAGCGCTTCTCTAAGCTGGCTTCCATAGCCTACAGTTCACACAACTGGATTTTCACTGAAACTGACGAGGTTGAAGCACGCCATTTTGGGAATTTGAACCTGCAACCTCAGGTTAAGAGTCCAGTCCCTTAACGGGCACAACCTGACATGGCCACCTGGTGCATGTTTGAGGCTGGTCTGACGTGTGCAGCAGGCCTATTCGGGAGACGACAGGGCGAAGAGTGGAGTTTAAGAGAGGCTCTTACTCTGGCCACTACACACACATGAAGTGAGATCCGTCTGCGAGCTGTGGGGGTGGAGATGGGGAGGTCGGGGACTGAGGTGGAGTGGACAGGTTCACTGCAAACAACAGCGCAACACAAACAAACACACACACACACACACAAACATGAATAAATCAATACAATTCCAGAAGCAGCAACAAACAAGACAGAGAAATGGTACGGCAGAGCAGGGCAGGGGGCGGGACTGTGGAGCACTCTGTGGACCCGATTGGCCTGAAACGGAACTGAGTGGAACGGAGGCGCGATTAGGGGCGGGGCTCTGCGACATCACTTTTCTCAAAGCACAGAAGAAAAAAATCTAACGATAAATCAGTTTAGTGAGAGATTCACACCCACGCTTTAAGATCAGGTTAATGCTAGCAAATTAGCCATTACCACAATTACCTTACACTTAAAAAAGAAACATATAAAAACGGATTGGATTGACTCTTGGAAGTTACTGAAGGGCAGGTTTTCTGATGTATGCAGCAGACAGAATGTTCGGCGGCAGATGGCTGAGTGAGGGAAATCGGTGGTCCGTGTCTGAACTCTCCAGAATCACACAGGGCTCGCATAACATCGCACATCATCTACACTGCTGCCTTGGCAGCAGATCGCACGCCAAACATGCAGGCAGGCTGGCACAGGTTTTCAGGGGCAGAATTCCTGCCCTATTCACTCTCTCCGAGGGAGAGAAGGGAGCTCTTTCCACATTAGCTATCCGGATAAAAAAAACATGAATGGGTATTAGGTGAACTTCGGGGTGTTCAGGGGATTTTGAGGGTGTCGGGAGGGGGTTCCAGATAGAGAGCAAAGTGGGCTTGCCCAAGTGTTCAGAGAAGATGGGATTTATTGGGATAAAAGAGCGGAAATTAAATCTGTAAAGCCAAATGAATCTTAGCCTGGTTAATGACGCATTCATGTGGGGGAGCTTATGCCAATTTCTCTGCTTTTTTATGGAAGAAAATCTTCTAAATCTTACACAGGAAGCCAAAATGCTTTCTGATCACAGCAGGTAAGAATGGAATATATTAGTTTGCTATTAAGCAGAAATTTCATCCTAGTTATCCAAATAAGCCTCTTTTCTAAAGCAAGAAATACAGAATACATACATACAACAATAAACAGATTTTCTCTTATTACCAATCCATTAGAAATAAACACCCCTAAGTACCACAGCACCACAGCACAGACTATAGAGAGACTCCAGTCTGAATGCTGTACTCCCTGCTGATGTAGCTCTCTGTTTCGTTCTCCCCTCCTCCCCTTCTCTCACTCTCTCCCTCCCTCCCTCTCCCTCTCTCTCCCTCCCTCTCTCTCTCCCTCTCCCTCCCTCCCTCTCTCCCTCCCTCCCTCCCTCCCTCGCCTTCTCTCGCCCTTCTTACCCGCCACCAGCTTGCTGCGTTTGGACGCCTCGGCCGCCAGCTCGTAGGAGATGTTGATGATCTTCTCCTGCGGGGCGACCGGGCTCTCCTCTTCTGCGTCCCCCTGTGGGCTCAGAGCCGCTGTGGGGACCACGCTCTGCATGCTGGGACACACGGTGCACGTGCTCAGAACATACATTCATACATGTACACCGACGCACATGTACATATACATGCACACGCACTCTCACACGCATACTCTCACACGCCCTCGTACACATGCCCTCACACACGTACGCACACACGTACGCACACACATGTACGCACACACATGTACACACAGGGCGAGTCTGTGGATTTTGGTAAATCAGGGCTGTGATTTGTTCAGACCAGCTGGGTGAGTTTACCTGTTTTTGGCAATCAGAGCTTTGATTCGATCCACTTTCTTCTGCTTGTCAGCCTCCTCCTCCGGGCTCAGAGCCTCCTCTGGCTCCAACTCCACGTAGCGCTCTGGGATGACAACCTTCTCTGGCTTAGACAGCTGTCGGGAGAATGAAAGAGGAGCGCAAGCAGGTTTTGTGTGAAAAAAAAAAAAAAAGCTAGAGCGAGATGGTCAATAAGTGCATGAATGAGGAGAGCTCAAGTAGGTTTTTGGTGTGAAGGCGTGTATCTCGTCCTCTTCACCTCAGCTGATGTACGGTAAGCGTCTGACACAAAATGGCTGTCATGCATCACCCATGAGGGAGCTACACATTGGTGGAGGTTGAAGTGAGTTTCCCTCTCATCACTGTAAAGCGCTTTGAGTCGCCGGCCGGTGAGAAACAGAGGGAGACGGTGAACGAGTGAGAGAATGAGCCGGGTTCTGGTCTCCGACACAGACGCTCTTGCAGCAGAACCTGGCACAGCTGGATTACACTGTCATACCCGGGCACTGGGTACTGTGAGTAATGGCTTTACAGATGAAGGCCAGATCTGCTGGAGCCGAGCACCACTCCACTCCGACAGAGCCCACTCTCTAACAGACCATTAATTACATTTATATTTACATACTTAATCATAACTGTCTCAGGGAGCTTCAAAATGGCCATAAACACATCCTTAACATCAAATATAGATCAGGCTAACTGTATCAGAGAATGTGCTCCGTACAGGGGGAAAAAAAATCCATTTTGAAAAAAAGAAAGGAAAAATGAAAGAAAATTAATATATACGGAAATGCCACAGAAGATACATGTAGAGCCAAACCAGGGCAGTGACTCATACCGCTGCCCACCGACATGAGAAGAGCACATTTCTCGGTCAGCTTTAGCCAGTCTGGACTGCCTGCCAATAAAAGGTGCTGCAGAGGAACACGCTATGCTCAGAGAGACTCCCTGGAACAGATAGTCCTCAAATGGCTGCTTGACAAGTGCTAAAACTACACGGTTCCAACCGAACAGAATAAATTACTATAACAAAGACAAAAACATCAAGCATCAGTACAAAAGAAATAAAAAAAAGCACACAAGCAAATTAGAGTTATCAGTCCCTGGGCAGGAATTGTACTCTGGCACAATATTTTGCCAGAGGAAAGGATCCCTGATAAATGGACATCTTAAATGTCAGACAGCGCTGCATAGAACGAGCTGGATATCCACAGAGAACAGGCTGTGTACTCCTGTTAGCCAAGAGAAGTGGAACAATGGGTCGGTTCCAGTTTGGCCGCTCTGAATACGGCCAGATAAGGGACACATACTACCCTAAATTCTGAAGACTGGACCATCATTTCCACTACTGCCCGAGCCAAACCGCAAGAAACTTGGCTTGGCAACAGCGGATGACTTGGCCACGCTAGTACAGCCTATTTAGATCCTAAGTAAGAGTGTCTGAGTGCCTTGGGAGTTCAGGGGATAGAGCCCGAGGGAGCCTATGAGTGAGTGTGAAGTGCGCGGATTAAGATCAAGTTCCACACAAACACTATTTCATCTGTGTCAGCATGAATATTTAATAAAGCCCTAAAAACGCTTGAAGGCGGGAGGAAGCCATTCAGCCAAGCAAGGTTTCCCATTTTCCTGCATCTACCGCTATGTCGAATCAGTTCTTGAATAGTCCAACGGTTCTTGGCTACACACCTGTTAGATCCTGTAAAAGCTGATACCGGGTATCCATGAAATAATAGCATGAGGCTGTACCAATACAAAGGTGAACAGAACATCAATCACAGATAAATATTCGGGACAATTCCAAAAATAAGCCATACTGTATGCAACTAGCTCATCACTGTGAATGGATGGAAAACACAAGACGATAAACCCAGGGGAGAATGTCTGCCATCCTCACCCTCGTCATCCTCACTCATAGACTGCCTGGGTAAATGTCTCAGATCACCAATGAGAGTTATAAGGTCATATAAACAGGCAAAGACACCTTCAACTGTCAACTAGGGGGTGTCAACCTCAGGCTTCACCACTACAAGACACGATTTTGATTCTTGAGGCAATGGGTCAATATTTGGCAATATTGCAAATTGTACTATAACACGGTCAAAGACAATCCAATATAATAAGAACCAGTCAATATATGATCCAGCTAACACAATCCTGTAAAAATAACTTTTGATGTCACGTTTAGCAGAAGAAAAAAAGGGCACTAGCACAAGTGATATGGTCGAGTGATGTTGGCAGTCTTGCTAGAGAACAAACTGGCATAAGATTATGGACATTTAAATAATATCTCAGATTTCTTGCTCTGATTCAAACTGATACGGATAGATTCTTGCACGTTGTATTGACTGGAACGGATTGTTCCCGGTAACGCAGTGACAGTTAGTGACAGTTGGGGGTGTAATGACACATTGATCCAGATCATTGCTTTGTTAAAAACCCTTAACTGTCACTACATTACAAGCTGTGTGTGGGACAGGAGTCTAGTGCAGTCTGTAGGACAGCTGCCTCTCTGGCCTGACAGTATGGGAGTCCTCCCTTACATATGGAGGCTTCTGAGCTGCGATGCCTTCTCTATCTGTTATCCTCTCCGCTTTCCACCTGTCTGAATACAGCCGAAATCACAAAGGGAGGGCGGGCCCGCCTGCTCTCCTTTTCATAAGAAGAAGAATGAAAAAGAAAGAATGCAATCTGAATAATTTACCCACGGGAACAGCTAGTCTTTTTTACTTTTTTACAATAGCGTAAATCCCAAAGCTACAGTCGACTGTCGGTAATAGAATGTTTAATTGGAAATCAATGTGGTGACTCACTCTGAAATTTCAGCCGGAGTGAAAAGTCTATATTTGCACTCTCCTGCCCGTGCTAGCTTTATTTCGCTAACAGTCTCATTTCCCCGCGGCGGTGGCAGGCGGTAAGTCACAGGTAAGTACGGTGTGCCAGGGAGCACAGGCATGCGCAGGGTAATTACTGAGCACGGTCCGTGGCGCGATACTATGATTACATATCGATCTCCCGGCGTTCTCGCCGCCCTAACTTTAGCGCTGGCAGAGGATGTGGAGAGCGGTCGGGCAGCGCGCCACGCGGCCGTATATACCGCGGTACGAGGTTGTTATTACTCTGCTCTCGCCTCGCCCGTCACGGAGCCTGGGCAGGGGCAAGCACTGCCCCGAGCCCCTCTCCCCGGTCACAGACCCCAACACACCACGCTCACGTTCTTCTTCAAGAAACACTTTCTTCCACTTTCACATTTGTGCTTATGAAAGTGGTGTATTAAAGGGCGAGTTGGGGGGGGGGGGGGGAGAATGCGATGAGCTTTGCTAAATAGAGCATTAAGAGCAGTGAGAGGAGGGGCAGTGGGTTTACGCGCGGGACATGTTTCACAGCGTTTAATCGCGGAATAAAAGCCGCTCGACTGCAGGGAGCTGCCGGAGACATCGCCCCGTACACAGAGGTAGAGGGGAGGGGGAAAGTTCTTACAGACTAAAAACTGACAAATTCATGAAGTACAAGATGTCCAAGCAGACATGCAACAGATTTCTACATTACTTTAAGTACATAGAAACAAAGGACACCCAAATTGTCCTCTATTTAGGTTTCATCAAGCATCTTTTAAGAACGGTTAACTTTAGGTGTAGACTGGGCTCCATGACTCCATGAGAATGTGCACAGTATGTCAGTTCAAGTAAATCATGTTTGCAATGTAGTGTGTGAGGTGTGTTCAGCGTGTAAGTTATGTTTGTAATGTGTGTAACGAGTTTAGTGTGCAAGTCATGTTCGTAATGTATGTGTAGTGTGCGAGTATGAGTCAAATAGTATTTCAGTATACATACTGTGAAGAACAGTGTGTATGTATGTGTACTGTGTGCAGTACAGTGTATGTGTAGTGTGTAATATTGAGTATGTGCAGCGTGCACTGTGCAAGTATGCTGCTGTATTTGCAGTGTGCTCCTTTTGCACCTCTCTCTCCATGCTGTAGCTCTCCTGCTGCGCAACCTCCTTCAGCCGGGCGATCTCCTCCGCGGGGGTCTCCTGCTCCTTCACCAGGTCCTGCTCGCGCAGAGAGGCCTCCAGCTCCTGGATGTCACTGGAGAGCACCTCCTCCCGCTTCCGGCCCTGCTGGAACAGCCAGCGCACGCATCACCGCCAATGTGCACCCTCGCTACCGCTGACTGTAGTCATTCAGCTGAAACTTTCATCCAAAGCCACTTAGGAGTTGATTGGACTAAGCAGGAGGCAATCACCCCCCCTGGGGCAGTGTGGGGTTAAGGGCTAGGCCCAACAGGGCCCAACAGCTCTGCAGAATGGGGTCAAGTCAAAAGCCCCCTTTGATAGAGACAGCAGCATCAAATAGGAACTGCTGTACAGTCCATATTTTGGCCCATATTTTTGTGAGAGTTAATGTGCCTCTTCTTAGTCAAACTAAACGGCTTGAATACTTTTTTCCAAGGAGCACACACGCCCCGAAGTTGAAAAATTCAGGAGCACACGAACGCCTCCCAATTAGGAGAGGTGCCTCTAAATTGTGTTTCCAGTTCGCTTAGCACACATTAAATTTCATGGGCAAATGCTCCTGAAATGAGAGCACAGTAGAGCCCCGACTCTAAAGCAGAGAAGGACTCTTCCCACTCGCGTTCACCCCTTTCCGCTCCACCTCTTTAGACTGTGGGCTGAGTCGGCATGCTGGGACGCACATGCAAGGTTGAGCGGGCCACGTGACAAAGGCTCTGAGTCAGTGCTGACGCAGGTTTCGCAGGCTTGCAGGATACGCGCAGGGGAGCGTTTTTAAACAGGGCTCTGAATCACCCGCGCCCCAGTATCGGACCGTCAGACGCGTGAAGGTGAAAACGGTAATGAAATGATTTAACGCTCGGGGTACGCTCCGCTGTGCCACGGACCCCCAGCTCACGGGGGGGCTGCTGAGGCTGGAATGAACTCTCCACTTTCCACGGCACCGCGGACCAGACGATAAAAGATGATACAAACAGGAAATACGTGATATATTCTTTTTATGAGCCCAGAGCACAGCTCCTGTCCCAGGTTGAAAAGGTAAAGGCACGCTTCCGAGTTGAATGCAAAAAAAACTACAGGTAAAAGGAAAAAGAAACATTTGTTTTGACAATAAAAAATGTAGGGAGCAAACCTAGAGCAGGCTTCACTGAAGTACTCCTACCATGCCTGAGGCTATGAGCACAGAAGCCAAGGCCAAGATGCAGGAGACTACACCTGCAGTATTAACACAGTGCCCATAGAGGGCAGCAGCCTGCAGTATTAACACAGTGCCCATAGAGGGCAGCAGCCTGCAGTATTAACACAGTGCCCATAGAGGGCAGCGCGAGGTGTGAGGTGAGGGGCGTGAGGCACGAGATGAGGGGTCCCCCCCCAGGACAGACCTGCGCAGTGCGGAAGGGGTTCTCCTTAGAGAAGGAGGGGGTGCGGGAGGGCGAGTTCTCCTGGGCCCCCAGCACGTTGAGGCCCTTCTTCCTCTCGCGCAGCGAGGCCTGCTGGTGCCGGCGGATCCGCTCCAGCTGCTCCTCCACGCTCATCCTGGGCCGCCCCGCGTCCGGCTGGCACAGCTGATCCACCGCGCTGCGCGGACGGTCCTGCAGGGGGCGCACAGGAGACGCGTTACTGCAGGAACAGGCCAGGGGCCAACAGACACACACACGCACACACACACACGCACACACACACACACACACACACACACACACACAGACACGCACGCACACACACAGACACAGACACAGACACAGACACAGACACACACACAGACACACACACACACACACAGACACAGACACAGACACAGACACAGACACAGACACAGACACAGACACAGACACAGACACACACACACACAGACACAGACACAGACACAGACACAGACACAGACACACACACACACACACACACACACACACACACACACACAGATACACACACACACAGATACACACACACACAGATACACACACACACAGATACACACACACACACACACACACACACACACACACAGATACACACACACACAGATACACACACACACAGATACACACACACACACAGATACACACACACACACACACACACACACACACACACACACACAGACATAGACAGACAGACAGAGAGACAGACAGAGAGACAGAGAGACAGAGAGACAGAGAGACAGAGAGACAGACAGACTGACCGACCGACCGACCGACCAACTGACCGACCGACAGACAGACAGACAGACAGACAGATAGACACACACACAGACTGACTGACTGACAAGTGTCAATTACAGACAAGGCAGATGTGGAGAGGTGTATCCACAGTTTGATGATTTATACATCATGCGTTTCAAATAAATACAAAAATTATGCACTCGTGTCGCCTTGCTCAAGCATCCTTCCGGAGCCTACTAGCTCCCTCACAGTCTTTAACGAGCTGGAATGCCCTTAAAGATGGCCAGCCTTGATCTAGTTAGAGGTCAGGTGAGGACCGAGGAAACAAGGACGGATGAAATGAGTGGTTGGAATGAGCCCAGAGAGACGCATGCATAGAAGCAGAAACAAGAAGTGGAACACTCCCTGAAGAGGATATTAACTCCCTAGAGACCAAACCACAGTACAACCAGAGACAACTGCTGTTGGTAATAGCAGTTCGTTTCTTATGTGAAGTATTTGCCTACAATGCAAATTTGTTCTTAGTCAATCCCTTATAAATGCAAATTGGACGAATGCATATAGTGCTCAGTACTATCATAGTACTCCAGCTGCAATCTCATTTTACACATTTCTGCAGCGCGTGTATTCTTGTCGAGTGCGAAAGTGCAAAGCACATCATAGCTCAGAAACCATGAGGTATTTGTGAAATTGCGAAATGTGCCTTTTCTTATTTGAAGCTCGTTGCGTACCTTCTCAGACCACAAACCACCAGGACGGAGAGCGTGAGCGGTCCTATTGACGTCTTTTTGGACACGTTACACGCTGTGGTCTTCTGTCCACATGCATTATGAGGGAGGTTAGAAGCAGTTCAGCGTGTTTAAAAGTCCCATGCTGTGTATTTTCCGGTGTTTTATTTTAGGTTCTGATATCCATAAGGAACTGTTTGTGTGGTTTTAAGTACCAAAAACGATCAGGCTGAAACGATAACTACAAACAAACACTAAAGAACAGGCTGTTTTAGTGACTGTGTCTTTAAGGCTCATTGACATCAAAGAACCTTGGTTCTGTTTGGCTGGCTAACTGCGGCAGCCTGTAGCATAGTGGTTAAGGTAAATGACTGGGACCCGCAAGGACCCGCAAGGTCGGTGGTTCTAATCCCAGTGTAGCCACAATAAGATCCGCACAGCCGTTGGGCCCTTGAGCAAGGCCCTTAACCCTGCATTGCTCCAGGGGAGGATTGTCTCCTGCTTAGTCTAATCAACTGTACGTCGCTCTGGATAAGAACGTCTGCCAAATGCCAATAATGTAATGTAATGTAACTGAACGTTGTCTGTGCCGACTGCTTGGATTTCCAGCTACAAAGCGGGCTGTGCTGAAGCAAATGAGCGTAAGGTTGTGATGTCATAACTTCACGGAATTCCAAACAGCTTGTTTAAATGCACATTTTCTTCATACGGATTGTGTGGATTTACTTGGTTGCCGTGCGTTTTTATAATTTCAAAGTGTTTTTATAACACCTTCAACTCCATTATAATCCACATGGCAAGGGAAATATCATTTTCCACAATATGGGAACTGAAAGCTATAATTCACTATGGGCTATAGCGCATTGACGATGTGACGTTAATGTATCGTAGCACGGTATGAAGACGCTTAGACTGCTTTATGTGCAGTTTGCTTAATGTAGTGTAATTGGGAAGGCGTATGTCCCTCACTGAGCTGCCAGCCTTGCTCTAACATGGCCGCCAGCGCCCGCAGGCATCGGGCAGGAAGCCGCGCCGGGCCGCACCGCATACAGAACGCCTCTCCCGGACTCTGGAAAGTGGCACGCGGCGCGACCCAAATTACACGCTTGTGAAGTTTTAAATTGGAGAGGCACTTCTGTGCTTTGCGGACTGCTTTTAATTTTCCGCCGTTCTGGAGAATGTGAGTCACAAACCCAGCCACTTCATTATCGCAGGCATTTTTATTTCAGGCCGTGTAAACAGCAACGGGGAAACATGCTGGGACCAAGCACCCAAATAAACGCCCATAAATATCTACCTCTTTGGCCGAAGCGCGCCAAGTGTGTGGTGATGGCCACTACAGAAAGCAGGTCCAATTGGTTATGTTACGTAATTGCTTGGTAGACGCCCATAACCAGATTGACTCATATTTTATAACAACTCATGTTTTAAACACAGTTCCCTTTTTTGCTCCAGGAGTTAATATCCAGCCGTATAAAGGTTATTTGCCTCCTCTAGTAGGCGCAGGTCAGTGCATCCTCACGGTTAACAAGCTAATCTCTTTAACCGAGAAACCCTACGATCGACCCCCACTCTCAGGCACACGACAGCCAAACCAGCAGAACCCAAAGCAGGAACCGTGCTAACGTGCTAACGGATTGGAGTGTAGAAAGAATCGAATGCTTACCGTCCTGGGCTCTGGCTTCTTGGTCTTCCTCAGCGTGACGTAGGAAGCGATGGTGGACGACTCTGGCATGGGAGACTTTGTTCTTGGGGGCACAATCCCAACAGGATACGACATGCCTGCACACAACAGGAAAACAGCAACACTCTGCCTAACTTGGAAGCTGATTGTTTTGGCTGCCAGTGCCGACTGATATTGCAATATGTAAAATAAATAATAAAACAAAAAAATATCAAGCAACGCATTTTATAGGGGGAAAAAAAACATGAAAGTGCTGCCTGGGTCCAGTACTAAATCAGGTCCTACAGCATGACCCAAACGGCCTACGGTTAGCAGGGCGTTAATGAAGGAAGACGACACTACTCAAATACAGAACGTTTATTTACAAAACATTTCTTTGAGTTTGTTTGATGTTACTAGAGAGGAACTGTGGTTACAAAATGAGCTCTCAAGCGTTCGCAGCTTTCTGAGAGTCTTACTCGAGCCAGCAGGACGGTTAATAATGAAACACAGGCCGCGGGTGTTATCAGCTCTGCCCGCTCTGTGTGTGTGTGTAACTCCCTGACCTGGACAGCTGCGGGCAACACAGCACCTCTTCATTAACACGGCTGCGAACCCAGGCTAAGTGCCTCACCCTCAGGAGCACAAACAGAGCCGCAACTGGGGATCCGACCCCGTGACCTCGCGGCTATGAGTGCAGCCGTCGGGGGGGTGTGGGTGTACCTTTGCCGGAGGGATCCTTCTCGCTGGCTGGCTCTGACTTATCCTCTCCGTTGGTCTCGTCCACCTCGGCCACGGTGGTGAGCTCAGGTTCGCTCTTGTACAGCCTGTAGTCCGGCCCCTGTGGGTGCAGAGAGCATTTAACGTAATGGGAAAGGACCAAGGGCATATCAGACGCTCACTCACACTCACTGAACCACACTCGCTCACTCACTCAATCGCCCACCCATGCTAACTTGCATGCTAACATCACTCACTCACACACTCACTCGATCCCTCACTTGCTCACAACCCGAGTGAGTCCCAGCACACACTCATGCGCATGTGGGGAGCAGGTGGTAATGTTGCAGAGAAATCACAGGACACTTGTGGGAGCTCTCTGAATTGGGCATTTAACAGATCTGCACAAAGCAGAGAAAGCCCAATTCTCAGCCTGACAAGGATACTAGGGCACACCGGATAGCATCAAGTGATTTCTTCATGTAGATGGGAAAATGGAAAGAAAAATTCAAAAGATAGAACCAATCACAGCACTTCAATCCACTGAATAGAGGTAAATGAATGGAATGATGGTGCATTAAGCTGAAACTGAAAATACGGGAAAAAAGAAGCAGATCCAAGAAAAGTCCATCAAAAACGAAATGAAAAAAGGAAACTGGAGATGACGATGATGGCGTGTCACTCAAACTCCAAACTTCCAGGGGGGGAGGGGACAAGCAGGTGGAAAAGCGGCTCTTACGAATGAGGAACGGGGGTGGGGGGGGGGGGAATGGAACGGGAATGTAAATATTTTTTCAAATGAAGAAATCGGAAGATGAATTAAAGAAATGGGGGAAACCGTAGCCGGAGCTGGTGATGGCGTCAGGAGTCACACACAGGGGTCAGGGCGGGCTTACGCTGTGCGCGCCGTTCCTCTGACCCGACTTCCTGTCCTCGGGCCGGTGCGGGGGCGGGCGGCCCGCGTGCGTTTGGGCGCCGCCGGGGGAGGGCAGCGGGGGCACGGCCGGGGGCCGCTCGCCGACGTCGTAAGAGTGGGGGAGGGGGGGCCGCGGGGGCACGGGGCCCTCTTCCTACGGATTCACAGACAGGGTGAAGGCCACGCGCTACGGACACAACCCCACAGCTGGCCCATGACTCGCCGCGCCGTTTCCAGGAAGGTAGAAGGGCAGGGAGATTAACGGCTGGAGAGCGAGGCTCTAACTGTATCTAAGACCGGCTGCGAGGCGGGATTCATCAGGGCAGGACGCTGCCAGCTCACTCGTTAGCGATGCTGTACAGTGGGAGCGGAGAGACCGAATAAGCGCTCGCGTCGTGCCAGAAATCGATTTAGGAAAGCAGGGAATTATCCATCCACAGTTAAGGAATTGTGCTAGCTTCTCACAAACAAATATGGTGTCTGGTAAAACCTTGGGCGATCTGGCTCAGGTTGCTCATTCATAAAAGCTTTCTGTGGAAGGCCACAGACACACACAGACTCTGAGAGATACCCAGTGCTAAACATGCTACAGGTGTGTGTGTGTATAATACTGCACAATACTGACATCTAAGATGGACACACTGAGGAGACCTACCGATTTTCTTGTGACTAAGAGTGTGTGCGTGCGTGCATGCGTGTGCACAAGTGGAATGTTGATTTAGCTCTTTGAATATAAAACCTGGTTTTTCATGCCTTGTGGAGACAATGAGAAATCCATAACGCACAATCAACATGGCATGCCAAATCCTTGCTGTGTTCACAGTATCACACTTCTTTGTAAGTGTGTGGGTATGTGTGTCAGTGAGACAGACCTGGAGAAAACTGAGTGGGAATTAGAGTGCAAATATTTTAAGTGCGTGCAGCATCACACTTCATTTACTACAGAAAGAACCACTCACCTCACTCTTATTTTTGTTTGAAATAGGATTGCCCAAGAAACCTGAAATAAAAAAGCTTGGTTAAAACATTTTCTGTAGAAGCATTCAAAAAGATTAGGCGTGAAACCATTAACACGGCAAACGAATGCGCATGAAGGTGCCTGCGCCCACTCACCCATGTTGTCAGTGCTTCGCTGGGGCTTGTTCTTGCTCAGGGCCTCCATCACATCCTGTATTCTCCACAGCTCCTTCTGGATCTGCACATGCTGCTGACTGGGGGGCTCCGTCTGCATACACACACAGACACAGACACAGACACAGACACACAGACACACAGACACACAGACACACAGACACGCAGACACACCAGCATGCAGACAAACACACAAACACAGAGATACAGACGCACAGAGAGGCACACACACACACACACACACACACACACACACACACACACACACACAAACACGGAGATACAGACGCACAGAGAGACACACACACACACACACACACACACACACAAACACGGAGATACAGATGCACAGAGAGAGACACACACACACACAAACACGGAGATACAGACACACAGAGAGAGACACACACACCGTTGAGTCCTTTAGTTCATACACAGTGATTCATTACTCATAGTTGTGGGCCCCAGGGACCACGTGTGCTTTCAGGAGTCCCCGTTTGGGGGATATTACTGTTTGCACACAGCCCACCCTGCTGTCTCAGGTCAGGAGGCCCGGTGTCACTCGTCTGTGCACGCAGCTACAGACCAGCTGTGGTCCCCATTCTGCTGCCAGACACAGGTAGGACGAGCAGGTCATCATGATACTCATTCCTCATTCCTCCTGCTTTCTCACCTTTCTTATCTTAATGAGGGCCAAGGACAGGGCTAAATTCCAGCTAAAACCTGAAGAGCTAAGTCTGCCTGCTTGTCTTGCCCACTCTGCTGGAGGGTGGGTGTGGTTAAAAGGCAGGGTCATTATTGATAATGTTTTTTCTGAGATTCAGCCCAACAGTGTGTGTTTTTTGGCGTAAGACACAAATCAAATGTTAGACAGCGGATTAAGAGGCTGTTCTTGCAGTAGCAACAAGATCATGGAAATCAAGCAGGAGTGCGAAATATGAATATATTTCAATTAAGTGGTGTGAATGTTGAATAACAAATCTGGCCCAATGATGGCAAAGTGGCAGCGGTTCCAACATGCCTCAGACAGTGGCAATGATGGATTTTATAATACACAATATGTGTATGGTACTTTTTCACAAAGGGGTTTCAGGCTACGTAGATGAAGCTGGAGGCTAGCCGCAGAATCCACAAATACTTGAGTACGGACTCATTCCTGCAGGAACCACGGAAGGAAAGGTCACAGCTCTGACCTCCGTGGCCTGCGGTTCTGTCCCCCCCGCAGCAGAGCTAGGGACCGGGTCAGGCCCACGACGGCCCCCAGAACCTCCGCCTCCACTGCTCCACAGCCAGGGTGACTCCAGGTAAGGATACGCCCGGGGGAAGGAAGGGGCACGTCTACCGCGTTCTCCAATTAAGCCCCCTCCCTCTGAACCGCCCCACTCTTATCAAGCTCACTGTGGAGGACTAAGGAGGCAGGCAGAAATTTAAGAGCCAGCACTCCCCCCCCCCCGCTTTTTAATTATCAGCGCTGGTGAAGAGAAAAATCCCAAAGAAATGGATGGCCAAGAGAGAGCGAGAGTAATTGACTCATTCAGGTGTGAAGTCAGGAGCTGTGTGCTTTAAAATTCTACCTCTCGGAGCTTATTACTACAGCCAGGCCTTTTAATGGTGGACACCATTATAGGAGAGGGGCCCTCAGGTGGGGAGAGGTAATTGCCTCCCTCTTCCTTGATGACAACCGTGTCTTTTGTGCAGGCCGCAGAGGGCCGAGGCGCTCTTCAAACCCGAAGACCCTGACAAAGGTGAGAGCGACTCCTATCTCGGCCAAAAGGTCCGGCAGGAATATTCTAGAAAGTTGCCTCAAAGAAAAAGAGCTTCTCATTAAGACCTGCCCCCTCTAATTAACCGCATTCGCCGTCTTTTCTCCCGACTTTAATAAGCGCTAAAAGGTTATTAACCACCTGCGGGACATGACTTCACATGCTGAATTTGCATTATTTGCAAGGGCACGCATACTGTAACTGTGTGTAACCCCACAAACTTTGGGTTTCATTCGGGCCATGGAGGCTCCAGGATTAAACGGTCTTTATGCTCCTTCTGGCCCCTTTAGTTAGTCTCAGAGGTAATTCTGCACTGCATTCTTCACTGAGATACACTGAGGTTCTCCTGCTCCTGGGCCCTGTTCGTGGGGATGAGCAGAACCACACACTGGGCTGAAGCAGAGCGAGAGACAGCCCACTCAGGGCTCCGCACATACTGCTGCCGCATACTGTGTGCTCACTGAACCACAGCCAATTCATGGGCCATGAGCAGCTACTGTACTTCAGTCAGGTGGAGGTAGATGTGAGTGGTGAGTGAGTGGTAGCTGTTGGTGGGAGGGGGAACAGGTTCCTGAGGGGGGTGGTAGGTATTGGAGTGAGGGGGGTGTGGTGGGCATTTGAGTGACAGACGGGGGGAGGTACCTGAGGGCTGCCTAGTGCCTCCAGCTGCTCCAGGAGATTGTTCTTCGCCAAAGTGACATCAGTCTCCAGCCGATCATACTCCCTCCAGGACCGGTCCAGCTCCTGAGGACAGAGGGGGGAAAAAATGGATGGGAAGAGGGCTCCAGGAAGAGAGAGAGAATGAAGAAAGACGGTGGGAGCGAGAGCACAGAAGAGAAATGGCAAGCGGGTGTCCAGGCAAGTGTTATCCAAAAGCCACCAGGATTCACATGCTGGTCACGATCGCCGTGGATGTAGAAGAATAACACAGCCGGCTCTGCCATGGGGTTGCACAGCGTTCACAGAGAGATAAACACACACACAAGCTTGTAGTGCCCACCGAACGGATTTCAGTAATGCAATAAGACAAGGGAGGCATCTGCATATGCTACAGCACATGCAGCCAGTGTTTACCGATGCTGGGGGGAAATGCAGTCTGAGACTCCATATGGTCAAATTAAGCTCGTTCAGAGCACTTGACACACGGGAAGAGTTCGGTATTAAACGAACAGAAAGTGCGGCAGCATCAGGTGTCTGAATTAGACGGATGCCGACTGTGGGCGCAGTGGCAGCCCACAGCATTTAACCCCAGGCCACACGCGGGGACGCATTAATTCACAGGATTAGCCTCCGTTCGAGAGGGGCTCAAACTGGTACATTGGCTCCCGAGGCCAGCGAGAACAAATACAACGGGTTCATTTTCAAACGCTCTTCAGCTCGGCGCCTGTAATCTCACAGAATAATGAAAGTGAGAAGTGTTGAAAATCAGTTTTCAGGCCCAGGTACGCGCTAAGATTTCCTGAGAAAATACTGCTTCCTCCATTTTGTGATGTTGAGTGTGCGGAGCTGCTGCCACGGCTTTAGAGCTTCACATTAACAGCACTGCTCTGCCTCTGGGCCGGCGTACACTCACCGCAAATGCCAGCAGCCATGTGAGGAAGGAAGTTCATCTCGGGTGTCAAGTGAGAGGAATTAGCATTTCTGAGAATGTGTGTGTGTGTGTGTGTGAGAGAGAGAGAGATTGTAAGTTATTGTGAGCGTGTGGATGCGTGTGTGTGCTTGTGTCTGTTATGCATGTGCGTGTTCATTGGTGGTGTTTCACAGAGGAGGATTACTTTAGCTGCCGTTGGCTGGATAATGCGGTGAGTAAAACCCTGAACCGCTAATTTTTACTTCAGTGGATGTTCCAGATTTGTGAGGGTTCTGGGTTTTACTCGGTAGAGTTATCCATCTAACTTGTGAAACAGGGCCCAGGTGTTCTGAGGTAACTCCCGTTGTTGCATATGTTATGTACACGTGTGTTCAGGTGTCTGGGTGTGAGGTCACTCCCGTTGTTGTGTATGTTATGTACATGCGTGTTCAGGTGTCTGGGTGTGAGGTCACTCACGTTGTTGCGTATGTTACGTACATGGGTGTTCAGGTGTCTGGGTGTGAGGTCACTCACGTTGTTGTGTATGTTACGTACAGTATGCGCGTAGACAGGTGTCCAAGTCTGAGAAACTTGCGTTACATGCTCGTGCTTGCATACGTTATGTACCTTCGTTATGTAACTCACGTTGTTGTGTAGGTTATGTGTGTGTGTGTGTGTGTGTGTGTGTGCGTGTATGGATGCGTTATGTCCGTGCGTTATTTACGTGCGTTGTGTAACTCACGTTGTTGTGTGGGTTATGTATGTGCTTGTATGGATGCTTTATGTACGTGCGTTATGTACATGTATTGTGTGACTCACGTTGTTGTGTAGGTTATGTGTGCGTGTGTGTGTGTGTGTATGGATGCGTTATGTACGTGTGTTGTGTACGTGCGTTGTGTGACTCACGTTGTTGTGTAGGGTGTGTGTGTGTGTGTGTGTGTGTGTGTGTGTGTGTGTGTGTGTGTGTGTGTGGGTGGGTGCGTGTATGGATGCGTTATGTACGTGTGTTGTGTACGTGCGTTGTGTGACTCACGTTGTTGTGTAGGGTGTGTGTGTGTGTGGGTGGGTGCGTGTATGGATGCGTTGTGTACGTGTGTTGTGTACGTGCGTTGTGTACGTGTGTTGTGTACGTGCGTTGTGTGACTCACGTTGTTGTGTAGGGTGTGTGTGTGTGTGTGGGTGCATGTATGGATGCGTTATGTACGTGTGTTGTGTACGTGCGTTGTGTGACTCACGTTGTTGTGTAGGGTGTGTGTGTGTGTGGGTGGGTGCGTGTATGGATGCGTTGTGTACGTGTGTTGTGTACGTGCGTTGTGTACGTGTGTTGTGTACGCGTGTTGTGTACGTGCGTTGTGTACGTGCGTTGTGTACGTGCGTTGTGTACGTGCGTTGTGTGACTCACGTTGTTGTGTAGGGTGTGTGTGTGTGTGTGTGTCTGTGTGTGTGTGTGTGGGTGGGTGCGTGTATGGATGCGTTGTGTACGTGCGTTGTGTACGTGCGTTGTGTACGTGTGTTGTGTACGCGTGTTGTGTACGTGCGTTGTGTACGTGCGTTGTGTACATGCGTTGTGTACGTGCGTTGTGTGACTCACGTTGTTGTGTAGGGTGTGTGTGTGTGTGTGTGTCTGTGTGTGTGTGTGTGGGTGGGTGCGTGTATGGATGCGTTGTGTACGTGCGTTGTTTACGTGCGTTGTGTACGTGCGTTATGTACGTGCGTTGTGTACGTGCGTTATGTACGTGCCTTGTGTACATGCGTTGTGTGACTCACGTTGTTGACGCGGGACAGCTCTCTGCACGTGCTCAGTAGGCCGCTCTGCAGCACGTCTCTCTGCTGCACCACGCACTGCACGGCCGCGGGGTTATCGGCGCTCAGCTCGATCTCCTGGCTGGCCGAGAGCAGGGCCGTCTCCAGGGTGTGCTGCGGACACACCGACACCTTTAGGGCCGCGCCAACACCCCCGTGTGCGCGCACACACTTTTACAGTAGAGCCGTCTCAGCCACACAGTACATTAACACCATCACAAGCACATCAACACCAACACCAACACCAACACACCTATGGCAGTGTCTCAGCCAAGGCCATGAGGCTCAGACACAGCTTCTACCTCCACTACTCCGTATTGCTATTCGGAAAATGTAACAATCGCCATACTATGCTGCTTCATCCAACATCCCAAAACAAATAACCCAGGTAAACTTTACTACACTGGAACAGCCATACTGGGGTCAGTTCTACAGAATTCTGACAGGCAGTACTGATAACTGATATAACTTCAGGAAAAACAAAGCAAGGAAAAACAAAGCCAAATGGCTCCCGAGGAAAACGGGACAGTGGCCTAGACAAATTACATGTTCTGCCAGAAACGTAAGTGCTATTAGTACCCAGTCTAAGGATGACAGGTCATCACAAGTCCACAGGAACTCTGATACATCAAGAATAAGGCACCAAGAATCTTGAATCCTTCCTTAATAAGGGTTTAGGACCACGATTTATCTGCTGTAAATAACAGATTAATTGAGTGCTAATCACTGACTATGAAAGCCCTGTGGAAAAAGCTGGTATTCTGAGGAAAAATGGTGAACCCACACAAACAACCCACCGCCAATTCCCTTTCTAATGCGAAGACAGAGGAGAACACTGCAGATAGTCCTACATTGGAAACACCGTGCCCTTGAAGACCCGCAGAGTTTGTGTAGGGTAACAGCGAGGGCCGGATACCTTCTCTCTGTGGAGCTGCTGCAGCTTGTCCTCCTGTGTCCGGACCACCTTGTCCTGCTCACAGAGCCTGCTCAGCTTCGCCTGGGGACCGAGGTCAGAGGTCAATGTCTCCACACGATTAAGGGTAAGACTACCGCTTAGACATTCACCCATTACCACCTTGTCCTGCTCACAGAGCCTGCTCAGCTTCGCCTGGGGACCGAGGTCACAGGTCAATGTCTCCACACAATTAAGGGTAAGACTACTGCTTAGACATTCACCCATTACGCTCTGTGCCTTGTGATTGGACAGCCAAAGAAGATGTTTTAACAAGTTCAGCCGCAACAAAACAATCAGACTGTTTTGTGCTTGCATGTTTTTTTTTTGGCCTGCAATAATTTTTTATTTTAGTCATTGCATCACAGATTGAAGTTCTCAGCTAGTTATTTGATTGGTAGCATTGATTGCTTCCCTGCTATCTCAGTATTGTAGCTAGCTGACTAGGCTATAGTGAATGAGCCAGCAAGTAAATAAACCAGCAACGTATTGCGAAAACATGCCATTAAGTTAGCAGGTCATAAAGTGCGCTCTGTGCTGTGTTTGCAAGTAAGGTCACTGTTAAACTGAATACTCAAGCAAAGCAACAATAGCTCTGCACAATCTCAGCTGTCAAGCTGTTATTGGTGTCCTGTTCCCTGCGGAAAGGGGCTGTCTTTGGAAAGCATAATTGGTAAGCCGCAGAAATGTCCACTGTCCCATGTGGTCACAGAACTGTCAAATCGTCCGAACTGGACCAACGTGACCTCTCTCTCTATATCTGTTCCCGGAATTAATTTTGCTTCATTCCTCTTGGACAGAAAATGGCACATAAACTTTAAAGATGCACTCTGAGAAACAGACTCAATTTCACTCAATTTTCAGGACAGGAAGTTCAACCTTTTTATCCCCCTCACCTGATACAAAATGTGTCTACAGGCCATTTATGGCAAACACAGTTATTTTAAAGTGTTTTACAGCCAGCCAGTTAAAGATACGCATTTCATCAAGCAGGAAGTTCATTTTCTTCCTTTTGTCTTTTTCCACGTTTTTATTCAGTGGTCACGGATCCTGCCAAAACACAGGAAAAATATACTGCATTCTATAAATGTTCCAAGGTCTCTTTTAAATGCTTACATGGCCATGGCCCAGACCTGAACAACAACAACAAAATAATCACTCCTGTTTCTTTGAGCCAATCGTCTTTCAGTGTCTGACATTTGTGTTGCTTATTGATCGTATTTAGACAGCCGTTGGTGGCATATTCAGTGATTCAAAGAGAAAGCGCTTAATTTGAATGAATAGTCGAAAATGAGATGTCATGCTCTAGCTAGCTCAACATGAGTAAATGAACGCCAAAATTGCTCCTGGGGTTGTTTAATATTATTAGCCGGTGTGGCAAAAAATTTGTTTCGATCAGTACGCCAAAACATTATCTGCAGCTTATTTCCAGCTCCTTCCCTCTTCTTTTACAAGTGCCATAATACAATTTACTGTGTTTTTATTATATTTTATTTTATAAATCTGTGAGTGCAACCACTGCTAAACTCTCCTACACCCTGCTTGCTGAACCTTTTTTGTAAAAAGAAAAAAAAAAAAAGAAAAAGAAAAAAGGTTGATCAGCAATCAACCATGTTTTCCCCAGACTCTACATGCAGCGGAGAAGAAAAGAGGTCTGGAGCTCTGTTTGGGGCCTCTTCGCTCTCGATTAGATCTCTTACACATGACGTGACCGCTGGAGTCAGAACGACCACGACCGCACAAATCACAAGTCAACAGGGATGCTACTGTCATATTCAATATTGCATAAATGCCTTCTCAATCCTCACGCTGTAAGAAATCTGAGAATCCAAGAAGAGATGCAATGACACGTACAAAGTTAGTTCAGCTTTAGGAAAACTGCAAAGTATAATTTCTGCAGACAAATTGTAGAAAAATGTCCTTTAATTTCAGGAACAATGTTTAGACTGTAAAAATGCATTTATTTACTGAGGCAGGGAGATCAAAACCTACTGTAAATAAAAGTATCAAATTAAATTGACCAAAACCAGATTGTATAAACGTCTAAATTTAACCCAATGATTTTGTACAGAGAACCAAATCCCTTTGAACATAATAACAAAGTGAGAAGGCAGATGCTTGCTTTCACCTGCGTGCACTTACATCAATGTCCAGCTCCTCCGGTCTGTAAATATAGGAGTTATCTCTGTAGTCGTCTGGGGTCACCTACAAGAATGAGTGAAAATGAGTCATTTACAACAGCAATGCACCAGGAGAAAAGCCGAGACTCTTTTTAAATCCAATGCAGCGCTATGAAGAAGCTCTATGTTCAAGGGCATCCGTCACTGAAAACCTGTCAAACGTCGTTTCAGAGCAACAGATTCTCTACAGAAATGTAATGTAGGGCTTTAGGCCTGACTCGGTACTTGTGACTTTCCCGAGTGCCACACCTGTCCCTGCCAACGGCTCTTAAAAGGACATTTTATCATAAAATGTATAGCGAATGCTGTTCCTTACTTTTACAACAGCAGGCATCCAGGTTGAAAAGCGCCTCATTCATTTTAACAGCTAAAAGTGTAAGAGGTTGTGTTGTGACAAACCACGGTGTTTGCTAACAGAGCTGCTACAACTGTTCCATCTTTCCTGCCTACCCAAGTCAGCCATTACCATGGCGACGGGTGGGATGGTAGGTGATTGCATGGGGAGAAAATAATTATTATTTACATATTTTGCGATAAAGAGCCTATTTTGGAATTTAAGATACCTGTGGGCTTAAAGGCAAAAATAGACTATTCACATTCTCAGCGAGGGATAGACAGCGGTAAACTGATTGTGCGTGTGTGTGTGTGTGTGTGTGTGTACCAGAGTTCACTTGTTTTGCTGCAAAAAGACACGCATACGGGATTAATACGAGTATTATTTTAAAACGATGCTCAAAGGTGCATTCGAAAGGGCACTTCTGAGCCCCGTTTTAGCACCGATGTGACAGAATAATTACAATGTTCGTACGTCTGGATTGAGCAGGTATTTCTGCCACAAAACAAGCGATTTCTATTGGCCCACGCACCTGCCTACTCAGAACTGAAGATGCGGGCGAGTTCAGCCATTTCACGAGAGAGAGAGCTGCCTTCTCATCTCCGTGGGAGTAGCTAAAGACAGGCTACAGCAGTCGAGGGGCATTTAAGCCCAGAACAATGCGGAGTAAATAAAGCTCTTAGTCTGTCTGTGGGCTGACACTGTTCCAGTTTTAGAGGCAGGAACAGCACAGCTCAGTCCTCTCTGGGCCAGTAAAGTGCCTTCATAACTCCTTAAAAATGAGTCCTTTAGGCTAAGACAGGCTGACATTCAATACATTATATAAAAGCTCATTTTGTGCCTGCACTTACACTTTTGTGATTCTATTTTATTTTATAGAGGATTTGGGAGGGCTCTTGGGTGCAAGTTCAGAGGTACCTTCCTCACTCCTACAAAAGTGTCCTTTCCCCTCTTTCAGACTGACCTTCCCTGAGTACTAAAGCCAAACAGCAGCTTCATGGAAACTCTTCTCACTCTGTGACTGCTTGTCCAAGTATATATATAGTATGTTAAAGCCATCAGTAGCTCGCCCGCCCCCCTCTTAAACATTTCCATAAACCGACCTCCTAAAACCTCCCCGTTTGTCCTTGAAACGCGCGGGTGCATGAACCCGTTAGCCCAACAAAGACAAATTCAATTCAACTGCATTTGATTCAAGGTTTAGTCAGATTACGGCATAATATGCATATCAGTAATCCGAGATATGCATTGGCACGCACGCACACAGACACACGTGCGAGTGCACGCACACACACACACACACATATATATATATTTTCCCCACAGTGCAGTAAACTCCCACAGCACAGACAGGAGGACCGTTGGCCGAGCATGTTGGAGGCATTCCACAGTGAGCATGCAGACTGCACGCGGGTCACAGGGTTCGGGCGCGGCGAGGCGGGGCGGGGTGTGAGGAACACAGACACACTTCGTTCAGCCCCACAGGTGCGGATGGAGATGTGGCCAGCGCCTGGCCGATGCCGGGGGGGAACGGTATGAGGGCGAACTGCAGCACTTTTACACCCGCGGTTACAAAAGTGGCAAGGAGGTGATGTCGTACAGTGACACAAGCTGGGGTCTTTTATCGCCTCTGCACGCGACGAGAGCACGAGACGGAGAGAGAGAAACAGAGAGAGAGAGAGAGAAACAGAGAGAGAGCGAGAGAAAGAGACAGCAAGAGAGCGAAAGAGAGACAGAGAAAGAAGAGAAGTGAGAGACAGTCTGGTGAAAGGGTGAACGCGTGAAAAAAGGAGTGAGGTAGAAGAGAAAGGGAGAGAGAGAAGCACGACTCACCAGACGGCCGGTGTTACTGTCGTACTCCACAGTAGCGTGCTCTGTACATCTATCTGCACACGCTACCAGAGTGAAAATGCGCTCAGATTTAATAACCCTGCTTCACTGCGGGTCACTGTGAAAGGACAGGGCACCTCGACGTGGGATCCAGACTGGTGACATCCTGTCGATGTACCATTAACGTACAAAACGTACAACCTGATTAAATTATCACCCTTTGCTGACAACAATAAATGATCCAAAAAAAGAAAAAGAAAAAAAAAAAGGAAAAAAAAAAAGAAAAGCTAATTCAATTATCATTTTCATTATCCCTGGAGATTCGGTCCACTGGGCTACGGGAGAACAGTCAGTCTGCGGTCTCATTTAAAAATACATACTGGACTGCTATAAAGGTCCACAAAGACGCATGTATATTATCCTTAAAGCACTTCCAGGAGATTCAGCGGTTTACGAGTCTACATCAGCTTTTTTGATGTGAAAATTGTCCACCGAGAAGAGTGTTCAAAATTCACAATGCCTCCTACGAGGCCTTGATTAGGATTTAATAGGAGAAATAACTGCTATCTTTACGCAGAAACCAGGGCAGGTCTGAACAGCTGTGATGTAAAACCCTGCAGACTCAGTTATGCAGTGTCAGAGGCATTTAAAAGGCAGTCAGGGTGAGGATTGACCCAGGAACCTGGATGAGGTTTTAACGGTAGAGTTTATAGTGCTTCTGTACAAAAAACACTAAAACAGTCACAAAGCAATAAAAGTCAGGAACAAACGGCTCCTTAATGTTTGATGACAGAGAATTGGGCGGGGGTGGAGGCAAATTGACATTTCACCAGTGAGATATATTATAGTTTACAGCCAGTCTGTCTGATCCCTGCACAGGAGGAGGCAGGTTGGTCTTTAACAGTCTTTTCATAATGTGATTGTTCATTCACTGCTCTAATTACAGACTGTGTGATGGGGAGAGGGGGCAGGGGCTGCCAGATATTTCGGAGCTACGGTTACATTAGAAATGACCACTGCTGGCCATCCACAGCTGTGTCACGCTGATTACAGTCCCCGGGCAGCGTGTGCCACCACTGGAGCCAGTGTGACTAATGAGAGCCGCTGATGGACCCACATCCACATTTGGCCGTCTCAGGTTCAGAATAGGACAGGAAATGAAAATGGGGACACGGAATAAAACCTCCTCTCAGCGAGGGGGGGGGGGGGGGGGGGCAGGGGACATATTTATCCCCCGAAGCTGACGACAGCAGGTCAATCTGCCTCGCGTTACGCTTTAGGGGAAAGGAGGTGGGCCGTCCCGGCTATGTAGAGGCAACCGGCCCTGATGGACTGCCGGACAACTGATCCGTTCAGGGATAAAGACTTCAATTACCGCCCCGTCCCTTTAATTTAATCCCATCCAATTTAACGGGGCACTTAATGTTCCGGTGACAATCCTTCAATGAGAACAACGGGGGGGGGGGGTTTTCCCTGAGCCGGCACTGAGGAGCAATTAGCCCAGATTGAGGGCCGGCTCCTGCAGCGCCTTTTAAATACCTGTGACGGACAGCCTTTTCCGCTCGGAAGGAGCCGGCGGCCTACGACTCAGGGCTGGCCCTGGCGGTTAACGGACGGACGGACGGACTGACGGAATGGCGGTCGGAGAGGGGCGGTGACCGTTGGCTGTGAATGAGCCCACACCCGCAGAGTCGGCAGAGGAGACGTAAAAGCTGACCCAGCACAGTAACACTAAACATGGAGCTCATCCATACCCATTCTACAGCCATGGTGGGACAGCTGGAGAGTGCACCACATACCAGAAGCCATGCCCCACATCGCCCGGGCCCTCACACAGAGAGAGGGAGGGGCCCGGGGCGATAAAGCAATGGATGAGGCACATGTGCTCCAGTACGGATACGTGTAAAAATGTCATGAGAGGCCGGGAGGAAATATTTATTTAAAAAAAAACCCCACAAACAATATCAACGACAAAACATAATTCAGGAACTTTTTTTTTGGGTGGGTACGTGGGGAGGGTGATGACATAAAAAGTAAAAACACAATAAAAATGTGGAAGCAAAGCCGTTTGTTTTCCAAGACCTTACTTGCTGGTACAGTTGCGGCCTTGGCGCCGAGTTCTCAATCATTGTGTGACTCATGATGATTAAGGGCTCGTTTTCCTTCATCTAGCGCGGACGGCGGGGTGAGAGGAGCACACACACACACACACACACACACACACACACACACACAGCGTCAGTTTGCAGCACAGCTGGATTCCCGCAGACAGCCGTCACAGTTACAGTTAGTCTGTCTCTCAGCAGTAAATCTCAGTGTGTGACTAACCGCAAGCACACCTCCGCAGATTCTGCTCGTCAGACAGGTGGACCGTGTCCAATATCAAAGCTGAACGGAAACACATGTACACCTTCGTTAAATCCGAATACGTGTACGAAGGCATTCGCTTTGCTGTCCTGAGGCAACCGGTGCGATGCGATCTATCGGAGGGAATTAGTCCCACACTGACTGAACAACTTTTGTTGAGCACCGACATCATCAAAAGTCCTTCAGAAGCAGAAGGAGAAGAAGTGAAGCAAAGTTTTATGTGAAACGTCACCAATGATTTTCACAAACAGAGGCCTATTTAGAGGCCTAAATAACATCTCACATCTGCCCCAAATGTAAAGGCTTTCCCCCCCAGAAAATACAGAATTTCCCCAAAAAAGGCAGCCGTGACTATATACGAAAAAGGAGCTTCAGTTTGTCAGTCAAAATTCTGAAACCTGATGCAGGAAGCTTGAATTCTTCTTGCCATGTTAAAAATAAAGGCTTTTAACTTCACAATTAAGAGCGCACTGGACTCCCACTTGTTTTCCATGTCTACCCTTTCATTATCTTGAGTGACAAACTGAACCTGTTTTTGATATATATATATAAGGGAGAAAAAGGGTTTTTGAAGGGGGGGTAAATGTCCTCATTTGCCCTGGAGTGAGCTGGCGTCTGGAAACTGTGTGGTTGTGACGTGGCTGAAGCTGATGTGTCCAATCAGTGACCCCCTCTCCCCCCCTCCCCGCTCTGCGGGAGAGTAATAACAGGGGGAGACGCGGGCCAGCTTCCACACGCCTCCCTCCTGCTCTCCGCAACGCCACAACGGTCTATCCAGACGCCTCGCCCTGTGGCGCACACCTCTCCAGCTCCGTCTGCATTCTAACCCCACGGCGAAGGCCCGGCCCCTGCAATATTGATGTGACAAGCGGGCGGGAGGCGGGGGGTCTTATTTTTAATGCTCTATAAAAGGATAAATCCGCATTTTAATAACCGGTGAGTTTAATGAAGGGAAAAAATGACAATACCTCAAGGTTTTGTACCACTTTAAAAATGTATGACATACCAGAGTCTGCTCTCTTGTCTGAAATGGGTTATTAATATCTGCAGAAACTGAAACGCACAAGAGTGGGTCTACCAGCCAGCCTTCCTGTTGTTTGGTTACTGCGCATAATTGCTTGTTCAAGGCAGGCTTCTGAAATGAATAAAGGAAGGCCGTAATTATTTCCGCCAATACCGCCGCTGCAGTCGTTTCGATAAAGTGAAAGGCTTTGTTATTGGAAAACCATGCATAACTGGCATCTGCCTCACTATAACGCCGTTGCTGGGATATACGACTGTAATTCCACTTCATAGGAGACTCTGTGATGGAGAAATTATTTATAATGGAGGGCGTCGGGAGCCAGAGGCTCCTGGCCACACAAAATGGCAGAGCTTTAGCGTTAGTGCTCGGGATCAGCAGTTAGAGCAGCAGTTCGGATGAGGTTTGGACAGAAAGGGAAAATGATAAAAGTATTAACAGGATGCCATTAAAACCCAGCTGAAGCAATCTGGCCCAGTTCTGGGTCCGGCCTAGTCCGGTTGGGTCAGGTCCCTCCAGGCGCTCTCTCATTGGACCAGGGCAGAAGATTGACATTAAAGAGCTCCAATGAGCCTCAGCCAGGACAGGGTCTGACATGCGCTAAAGCAAAGAGACTGTCGAGTGTTCCCCCACCTGGCTGTCCAAATACATGAGGTTCCTTTGGAGGTGATGGGACAGAATCTCGTTCTAGCGTCCGCAGCAGTGGGGAAGAGGAGAGGAGGAGGTAAAAAGAGAGACAGACACACAGACCAAAACATACAGACACACACACACACACACAGTCAGAGAACAAGAGTTGAATCAGTTCAGATAGTAGGAAAGAATACAGTATATTGAAATTCTTTTGAAACAAAGTCAAATGCCCGATGATCAGCTATATCAGTATAGCTATGGAAAAGTGCATATCCTCATACACTGGTGGCATGTTGGATGCCTGCTACTGTTCACATCACACAGAAAGTGTTCAACATCCAGTGGAACAGGCCTCATCAAGGGTTAACACACCCGGCGTCAAGTGAACAAGATTACAGCCGTCACCATGCAACTGTATTCCGTGTACTTTCAACCAGCTGACTGACTCAAAGTGAATTTCACGGACAAACGCAAACCCACATGCCCCAATGCGTAATGCTTGTGCACAGCTTCAAGCATCAGCCCAAAAATCTTATGAGAAATCAATATCAACATAGGCTGCATCGATAAGGATAAGGAGCACAAAAATACACTTCAAATATAACACAACAAAATTGCATGACAAAAAAAAAAACACGTTGCCAAATTGCCAAAGCAAAGCGTCTTTCACAAGCACAGAGCCAAAAGGATGCGTTTAGACTGTACACATTGCTTTCATGAGGGAACAGGATACAGCAAATGACATTCAGCAAGAAAAGCCCCCAGTTGGGGCATGCGTACAGGCCCCACATGCACCAACACCATTAACCCTTGAACACCAGGCACTCGCTGTAATGTGCCTTCCATGTCTGATACTTGCACCAGACATTCACAATCGAATACAAAGCAATGCAAGCAAAACAATGAATCCTTCTATAATCTCCACAGTCAATCTCTTCATGACCTTTTAGGCTTAACAAGAGATAAAACTGCAGCATTAATTGCTTTACAAATGGCCATATTCACAAATTTTGCAGTTTCTGCTAAAGAAAACCCTTCATAACTATACCATTTGATTTCACACCACCTGGTAATTGTTTTCACAACAGATAATTATTTTATGAATATGGCCACAGTTTTTCTGTTCTTCAAGGGTTAATGGTCATTCATAAATAATATTCGGAAAGTCGATGCATTAAGTTTTATCACAGCAAAAACGCAAAAACAGAAGATGCAAAAAAAAAAATCAAAAATAAAGAAAAACACCCAACACAGAAACCGTAAAATAAAACAAACCGGTTAACACGGAAAAGAGCTGGCTCTTCCCCCCACGATGCAACAGAGAAGCGACCCAACCCGACCACCACAAGCTCCCGGGCCCCCGCCCGGCCCCCCAGCTGCGAGCCCGTTGGCTGAGGGGCCGGGGGCGGGTGGCGAAGGCCGGGGCGGGGCTGACCTTTGGGTTGCCGGTGTCGAGGTTGAGCTGCATTAGCTGCGTTAGCGTGTGCTCGCGGACGCTGTTGAGCTCCGCCTGCTGTCGCCGGAGTTTGATCAGCAGCAGCGTCAGCTCCTCGGGCTGCGGAGGGGACAACAGGTTAGGGCGGGGCCTGGCGCCTCCTCCCACGCCCCTCAGCCCTCCCCTCTCTCCTCGGTGGGGGGGCAGAGGGGACTGCAGACGGGGTTGCTCTCTCAGGATAGTGATGAGGTTCGTCTTATCAGGTGAGTCCTGTGATAGGTGGTAGCCTGTCTGTGTACGAGGAAGCTCCAGGTCCCAGATGAGGCGCTTCCATTGGGCGTCCTGTTCCACTGCAGTTCTCGCACTCAGCCACCCGCACACCCCATAACCGGGACAGTAGACTCAGGCCTGAGACAGCCTTGTGTAGCAGTACTGACACTGCAGAGACTCCTGTTATTTCCCTTCTGTGACAACTCGGTCACCGCCATCCATGCTTACAGTCGACAACAGCACATTCAGTCAGTCAGGGATTACTCAGATATTTCCCCTTGTTTTGTGCTTTTTTTAATACTTCCTTGCATTGGCCTTTGTTAAAGAAGCCTAGTTTTTTCTGTCACTGTGAACACGACGGAATAAGCCTGCCACCCCTGATCTTCCCCTGCTTTTGGGAAGACTGACACATGTCTGGCAGAGGCTCTCAAAGCTTGTCAGATAGAATATCATACGCTCCACTCTGGACCACACAGCCTTATGGTGCAGAGTTAGGGGGCGATGACGGATCTCTATTATAGCACCAGCTGTGTGTGTGTCTCTGTGTGTGTGGAGTGGGTGTGTGTGCCTGTGCTGTGTGCGTACGTGTGTGTGTGTGTGACTGCATCGGTATGAAAACTATGAAGGCGTACGCTTGTCTCCACTTGTGTGAAAGCACTCCATAGTACATGTGTGGGTGTATTGAAATGAAAGCGGGAGAGTGAAAGTGCGTGCTTGCACGCATGAACGCGTGCACGTTGACAATTAGAGTAAGCCCAGTGAAGTTCTAACTGCATTAGGCATAATCTTAATTACCCATCTTCTCTTTAATTAGGGACAGTCAAACAGACCATTTGTTTGTCTGCCGGGGAAGCACTTTGAATCCTGTCCAACTGTCCCCAGACTCCCACAGTTTGAGTGAGCCCATTCTCAGGCCCAGACACTGGTTTAGGCATAGTTTCCTCAGTTTTCCTAAACGCAGTCTATCAGGGGAAAGACATCACCGTTAATCAAACTCTCTTTCGTTAAACCATTACACGCATATATTCACATCAGCAAACATGTGATCACATATACTGAAGCACAGAAATAAAAATGACAGATTAAAAAATGATCAAAGTTAAGTCTTACAAAAGGAATGTTAAACAAAAAAAAAAAAAAAAAAAAAGATGTTTTCTGTTTCTTGGGATAAGAAGGCCCAGATGATGTCAGGAATATCTCTACATCAGAGAAGTCTCTGGCAGCCATGGAGATGAATGAGCTTATTCCTCCACTGCCTCAGATAGACTGACAGCGAGCGGCTACAAAGCACACTGCATCCTGAATATTCAACAAAGCACCAGCACCTTTCCACATCCCTATAGAGACAGTGAAAGGCACGTGGGAATTGTAGTTATTCTGTAACCAGTAGCCAGTCTAAATGCTGCAGCAGAACCAATAACACGTGGGGGAGGTGTATAAAAAGTCCTGTAATTTCTACAATCAAATAAATAGCGGGAAAGTGCACTTTAAACACGTGAACCATTTGATTACAAATCAAAAAAATTGTGGAGTACAGAGCCAAATCAAGAAAAAAAAGAAAAAGGTTTTTGTCCCAAACATTATGGAGCTCTGTGCTCTGCAGTCACGTACGGGTTAGAGAGCTGCATTAAGCCACGTCTATGACATCAGCGCAATACATCAGAGCTCCCGGCTTAGGCGGAAAGGGCACACGCCGTAGATGAAGTAGCACAATTCTTACACATTACGAAGAAACGTAACGATCCAATTTATGTTCATCATTGTTTGGCGACAGGAATAGAAAATACTCTAATGCAAATGGGGCCATTAACTGCCTTTGTTTAAGAAATACCACGCTTCACTCCAGCTCAATAACTTCTATTCATTATCATTGAACTCACTGGGTAATGCGCTCAGAGACTTATCAATCCACACAGCCAATCAATGCTACCTACAATTCCACTCAAAATTAATTGACACATTTTCCAAATTGACAATTTTTTCACCTATTAAAACAATATGAATTATGACAAATGATGAAGGGGGAAAAGAAAGGAAAACCTGGCTTAATATGCAGCTCACAGACACCGTGTTTTGCGCGCTCTGGAAATGGGCGAACATGTGTTTTCAGGCACGTACACACCCGTGGCATTTCCCTGCTTTCCTTTAGAGTCGCATTTATATTCCTGTCACATAAAAACCATACCCCTGCAGAATCTGCCTCTAATGGCTTCCACCAACAACTTCTTACGGCAGAGGAACAGAAGGAGGGAGGCGGAAAGCCAGAGAGAGAGATAGAGAGAGAGAGAGAGAGGGGGATTATAAACACTGTTCATTTTCAGTTGGAAGCCTGCTCAAAGCCACAAAGAAAGTCTGGCTTCAGCCGAACCTTGAAATTACAGGGCTGGTGTACGAGATGGATGTGTGTCCGACTCCAAGGACAGGGCCCTGGCGAGGGGGGGGGACAGTTTGAGGTAAAGGGGTTTGAGGTAAGAGGAGGGGGTAGGTGGGTTTGAGGGAAAGGGAGGAGGGGGGTTTGAGGAGCGGAGAGGAGAGGGGGGTTTGAGGTAAGAGGAGGGGGTAGGTGGGTTTGAGGGGAGGAGAGGGGGTAGGAGGGTTTGAGGGGAGGAGAGGGGGTAGGGGGGTTTGAGGGGAGGAGAGGAGGTAGGAGGGTTTGAGGGCAGACGGGGCGTAGGGGGGTTTGAGGTGAGGGGAGGAGAGGGGGTAGGTGGGTTTGAGGGGAGGAGAGGGGGTAGGAGGGTTTGAGGTGAGGAGAGGGGGTAGGAGGGTTTGAGGGCAGACGGGGCGACTCTTACCGTCTTGCCCTGCAGGGCCTGAGGGGTGATGGTTGGCGCTGGGATCCCGGCGGGCATGGACCTCCGGTCGGGCGGGTAGGCGTACTGCTGGAGGGGTAAATGAGAGAGGGTATGAGACCCCGTCATTTCCGCGGTCAGGAGAGGAGCCTGTCCCATTTCTCTGGGCCAATTAAACGAGCGGCTGGATAAATGGAGCGGATGATGGAATGAAAAGAGAGAGCGGCAGAGAGCAGATGTGCTCCTTCAGCGAGATCGCTTTTCCTGCTCCTCCAATCAGCAGCTGCTTCACTGAGGAGGACGGGGCTCGAGGGGGGGGGGGGGGGGGGTGACCTGTAATTACCCGAATAGCACACAGCACTCACGCCCCCCTTCCCCATCATGTACCATAAAGCCAGAGCCACTCTTATTATACAATCCATGTTTCATTGATTTCACATCATAAAATATGTGTTGTGCGCGTGGGGTAGAGAAAAAGTTACTTACTTAGGGGCTCCAAGGCACACAAACAAAAGAACATGGATTAAAAATGGCTTGCTATACATCACCTACACGCTACTGTACAAAGTCAATTTCAGTCCCATTAGCCGAAGAAGGTACTGGGTGTCTCGCGTAGGAGACAGGTGAGAGTTAAAATGTATCTTGCATGCACTGCACAGGCTGCAGAAACCCGTCTTTCAGCAGGAGCCCATTTCTATTGCGCTTTAAAATTCAATAAAAATAAAAAAGAGTTGCTATATATATGGTTTTCCTAAATTAATATCCAGGACCATTACAGTAAATAGGATGTCAGAGCTTGACTATTGAACACCGAAGCAATTTTCTATAATGTTACGCTTGGGAGCAATGGATTTATACCCAAATCATCAATAATACTCAAAAGGGGACTGAATTGAAATTTGAGAAGAGCATATTTGTATTTTTATAATATTCTATTATAAATCCGGGCTCCAGGGAGTGAACATCAGTCACTACGTAATTGAAAAAATATAGTTATTACGGTTTATCAGTTATATTTCGTGAGTATTCAATGACCTCATTTAGACATTACTGGAACGGTAAATTAGTTCTTTAGCAGTACACCGGGAGCTTAAACAGTAACTCCACATTCATACACTGCAGAATACATCTGCCTTTATGAGTGTTAAAATCCTATTCTATTTCTCTGAAACTAGAAAATATTAGCTTTTTGTGACTGTTAGCTTGACAAGAGTACATTTCTTAGCCGGTTGGCAAATGCTGAAATTAGCCAAGCTGGCTCACATCATTGGAGATATTAAGAGTAAATAAGTTGTTGTTTTGGGTCAGGTAGGAATGAACCATCCGAGAAGAAGAGCTTTGAGTAAGGCCGGGGGCGAGGGGCGGGTGTGGGAAGCCGGCCCTACCTTGGGGATGTGCGGCCGGTGGCGGCGGTCGATGGAGACGTCCCCTCTGAAGACGGGCGAGGACACCTCGGAGCGGGTGCTCATGTTGGAGTAGGAGCGCAGGGGCGAGTAGCCCTGGTAGTGGGCCAGGGAGCCGTGGGAGGGAGAGGGGGGGATGGAGTGGGCCACGTGCTCCGACAGGTTGACCATGGTCTTGGGGCTGGGCAGGGTGCCGTAGCCCAGCGGCGGGCCCTGCTTGGTGTAGGCCTGCCGCTGCTGCCACTCGAACAGCTGCCACATGGTGTCGTCGCGCATGGACCTCCGCTTGTCCGCCTGGGGCCCCAGGGCCCGGTCGTACACCGACGGGGACATGCTGCAGATGCTGTCGGGCCGCAGCATGTTCCGGGGGAGCGTGCGGTACCCCTCGGGGTACAGGGGCACCACCTGCGCCCGGTGACTGGGCATGTTCCGCGGGAGGGTCTGGTAGGAGGTGATGCTGAAAGACACCGGGAGAGAAGCAGAGTCAACAGAAGGATTCTTGAATAACACGTCCGGAACAGCCCCGCTGTATTTAAATCTTCCCCCTTAATGTGACATTTAGCAAAGACCACATTTTTTATCTCGCGGATAGTCAATAATTTAATTATGGTAATACATTCCTGTGATATTGCAGTTTTGCCTCCGGGGTTGTGAATATAAAAAGCCTTCATCCCGTCGTAAAGACGCTGTGTCGTTAACGTTCTCCCGAAGCGGGGGCCTGGAAAAGGCCCATTTTCGCAGCGGGACCGGGGCTATTTTTACAATGACCTTGTTGGGATCCTGTGGCAGAGGGAGCGATTAGGCGGCACTAATTAGCTTCATTTGTTGGCCGCCACTAGCGCCAAAGAGAGTAAAAAAGAAACGGTTATGAAGCCGTTTTCCGAGACTCGGACACGGCGACTCCACCCAGGACCAAGAGGGTTATTCCTGCGCCCCTCCCGGAAGTTCACCACCGTCCCCGTCCCCCCTCCACCAAACTGAGGGAGGGACACCGAACCGCGACAAAGGGGACCTTCTGCTTCCGGCTGTTTCTGGGCTCTGCTCGTGCAGCTCCGAGTGACGTGCGGCGTCATGGCGACGAGCACATCCAGCAGGCTGCAGAGGTGTGCGGTATCGCTGTGAAGCGGACAAGGAGCCCGTGAGAACCCAGGCACTTCAGCAGGGCGACGGCTCACAGCACGTGTGAGGTCACACAGACCAGACCGCCAACGCAGGGCTCCAGGGGGCCACCATTTTACTCGCTCACTTGAGCCATTAAGCATTTTCATTGGTCGCACTAGTGCAATTGGAATCTAGCTGGCCTAATCAACATCTGACTTGTGTCTCTCCTCTCTGTGCGTAAGCAGGTCTGCTCTCCCGGCCTTAAGGTGTTGGGAGTGACGCACACAGAGATAACATTCTCTGCGCGGAAATTAGGACTAGACTGAGCACAATGGGCGCTGTAGGTTAATTGTGATGACACCATCACTGCCAGTAGCTGAAACTACGTAAAATGAAGCGTACAATAATAAACGCTTTATCCAGGAGGAAATCTACAGACGTCAGTCCTATGGTGTCTGCTCTACCTCCCAAGACTCCAGTGATGAACTTTAACAGTTATTCCTGCTCTAATTATTCGCATTTGCTGTGATTAAAGTTGGATGTGATAAGGAAAAAAGGGAAGTGTTAAATACCCTTTTCGTGTGAAGCCGTGATAAATTATTGGGTGCGACCAAATTTAGTGCCGGTACTTGAAGAAGTTACTGGTACCAGTGCCAGCAATTTAAAAAAAGTTTGTCTGGAGCATTGCAATATAATAAAGCCATCCCTTTATTTAAAGATCCTCAGGGGGTATCATTGACCCCTGAAAATCAATACATGGGGCAAGGATGATGAAGTAATTTCATAGAACAGAGGCACACAGGACACAGTGATTAAGTTGTCCTTCCCTTAGTTCTACAACAGCACGCCATGTAATACACAAAAATGAGACCATTCCAAAGGCACAGTGCATACAGTACTGTATCACACATACCATCAGATCTCCCTGAGGATGCAGCATATATCCATAATTAATATTTAGCTAACAGCTGTGGCGCGGATCTTATTGTGGCTGCACACAGGCTTGAACCATCAACCCTTCCGGGTCCTAGTCATGTACCTCGGCCACTAGGCTACAGGCTGCCCATACTGGGCCTAAAAGATACAGGTTACCAAAATCAAACCTGACTAAAGAGGAAAGAGTGTACAAAATAGCCTGTACAGCAAATAGGAAAGTGCAAAAAACAAAAACCCATGTACCTCTTGTTAAGCCTCCCCTTCCCACAATCCCTGGCAGGCAGCGGAGCCAGATGCTTGTAGGCTGGACGATGCCTGGGAACTTACGCAACCCATAAATATAAAAGCCGCATCAATCGCAGAGCGCAAACGCGGCTTCCATTTTGAGGAGGCCATTTGTTGTGACATTAACTCAACTGTATCAGATGCAAAGTGACACACGCTCTCTGACCGATGTTCCGCCCACCCCCCCCACCTCCCTCCCTCCCTCCCTCCCTCCCTCCTCTCGCCCCCCAAAAAATCTTTTCATTTCCCCAGCACACTGGCGGACGGCCTTATCTCCCTCCAGAGCCGTTCTGGATTGGCCGCGGCGGGGCTGAAATTACACGGGAGGGGGGGGGCAGTGCAGATACGGCGGTCGGGCGCGGTAATGACACGCAAGGCTCGCCGGAGTACGATCGGAGCCGATTTTGGCGGGCGAAAAACAAGGGCAATGATAGAGCGGAGCCCGGTAGCTTTACTGCCCTCAATAAACCTGCCCTTAATGGATACAACCGCCAGGAAATGGCCGATTTGGCTTACGGAACAACGCTATCTTGTCGACGGCAAAACTAATAACCCTGCGGTCGCCCACCTTCAGTAAGCCGGGCTGACCCGGGCCCAGTTACTCTCTGTCTGAACTCACCTTCCTTTAACTCTCAGACATACACAGTCCCCTACGTAAATATAAACAGAAAGTCAAAACAAACAATAGATACAATGGTTCCTCGAACTGAATCTTTAAGTGACCCTTCGGTGAACCACAGCCAGTGGATTCAAGATGGCTGTGGTTTTCTCTATGCTAAGTTTAAGAAGTGAACACTGTAACGCTTGACTGGCAGCAGACTTGTGGCTGGCCAATGTTGCAATATGAATACAACTTACATGGCAAAAAAAATAAAAAAGCCATCATGTACATCTTGAAAAAAACGATTTGACGGTACCATTGGAAGCAAAGCACCACAGGGTCAAGGTTTACGACAGCTTGGTGCAGACTGAGGAGGAAGCCGGTGGTAGGTTTGTTTTGAGCGCATCAGCAGAGCGCTTCCCTGTCTAAAACAGCAGGCCGCCCTTTGGGTCTCCAGCATGAACCAGCATTCATTAGCAACAACACATATGGGCTGAGCGAGCTCCCCTTCATTAAGCACATTACTTATTCATGCGAGCGAACACAGAGAGAGAGAGATACCAAATTCTGCTGGACTAATGCAGCCTGGAAAAAAATATAAAAGCTGGACTCTGAAAAGATGCACAGGTTTTAGAAGGTTCCAGTGTGTCTGTGTGCCTGCAGGACCAGAATTAATTGTCTCTGCAGAATGGATAGTGATTTCTTCTCATTATTTTTTGTGGTTTCATTGCTGTGCCATTCAGTGTTTGACGGAGAACCGACATGTTGATCAGAACTCAGCTGCCCCCGTAGAAGCACACAACATAACTTTAAACACCAGCAGTGCACCCCCCCCCTCACCTGCGCGTCTCTTCCTCCTGGCCGCGGCCTCTCTGCACCCGGACCCACTGCTCCAGCTGCTGCATGGAGTTGGTCCTCTGCAGCGTCCTCTCGGGCTCTGGGGCCGGGGCCGGGGCGGGGGCCGGGGCCTGGGAGGGGGCCCTGGGGGGCAGGGCGTTGCCCACCTCCCCCGGGGTGCGGTCCCCGGACCCGTTGACCTGCGGGGGCTTGTAGAGGGCGGGCGGGGCGGTGCCGGCGCTGTTGGCCTGCTGGCGTGAGGAGTTGACGGCGGCGGCGATGGCGGCCGCCTGGGCCGGCTGCAGCTTGACGCTGTTGATCTTGGTGAGCGGCCGCTCCACGCCGTCCTGCTGGAAGCCGTACTTCTCCGCGTCCTTCTGCTTCCTCTCCTCCGGCGGCAGGGCCAGGGGCGGAGGCGCCGCCTCGCGGTTGCGCTCGTTGTTCTGCGCCTCGGGCCGGGTCAGGACCCGGTGGTTCATCACGTTGTTCACCTCCTGGGGCAGGCGGTGCTCCACCTTCAGCCTGTCCATCCTGAGGGGGAGAGAGAGAGTGGGAGAGAGTGAGAGAGGGGGAGAGGGAGCCAGCGAGCACGAGAGAGAGAAGGGAGGAGTGAGAGGGGAGAGTGAGAAAGAGAAAGAGAAAGAGGAAGGGAAATAAAGGCTGGAATGAGAGCTGAATGAGATGCTCTGCACCACTGGTGCCTGACATCAGATCAGAGAGTGGGGAAAGCCACCTGTCCAGCTTCACCACAGAGAGGGACAGGACTAACCGGTCCTGCCAGAGGACTGCTTTCTGAGGGGGCCAGCTGGATGAGGAAACAACTGACGCTGTACCCAGAAGGCCAGAGATCGATTCCCAGGTGTGGCACTGGTGTTTTTTTCACCTGAAGTCCTTTATAGTAGGGACTATGCATAAAAACAACTTGCATTCCTACGGTACATGGTTCACCCAATATGGATACAAATACCCTCAACTTAAACCACATTCACGTCATATACATATTTTAAATCCAGCGTCTTGAAGTACAGAGGCAAAAAAAATGGCAATATATTTAACTGATGCAAAATATATTAATATTTTCCAAGGCCGACATATTTGCCACATACTGTAGCGCATTTCTTTTGTAAGAGTACCGCACGTCACCCTGGATGAAGAACACATGCAGAGGGAAGTGTGAAGGGGATTCCAGTCACTGGCGGTTCTGAGATCCGCTCAGATTACGAGCCCTAATTAAACTGTCAGGCCGGCAGCACAGGGATCGAAGCGCTTTTAATGCCGCGTACGGGGAATGTTTGAGAAATCAGCGGAGTAAGGAAATAAGGAAAACTAATCATTCTCCGGTTACACGGAGAGGAAGGCTCCTCCCCCCCCCCCCCCCCCAACAGCTAAAACTGAAACTGGTGAAAGGGCAACGCGCCCACCCCTCCCCTTCCATCTCGGACCTGAGATGAAGTAACAGAAAATCTAATGAAATGTGATTATCCTACAAAGGAAGGAGGGGCGGCCCAACCGATGCACTGGTGCCTTGGAGGGACTAGAAAGTGGAAATTAGAGATTTCCAATAAGACGCTGTCTGCAGACAGGTCCCACTGGTGTCTGAGTGTTCGCCCTCTCTCTCCAGGTGTGTTGGAGACGGCAGCTTTACTGTGGCGGTGAGGAGCGCTCCAGATCGGCCTTTACACCGTCTGGCTCGCTCCACATCCTTTCCCCAGGCTGGGATTACGTTCCCCAGGCTGGGATTACGTTCCCGAGGCTGGGATTACGCTGCCGAGGCTGGGATTACGCTCCCGAGGCTGGGATTACGTTCCCCCCGCTGGGAGGGGGACTGGGCGGAAGGCTTCTCCGGTTTCAGGGAGCAGGCCGTGGAACCCGGGTTCTGTTAACGTGCGTGGCAGCCCTCTGTTCCTCCTCCAGGCCAATAAAACGCATATTAGCGCTCATAAACCCGCGTGTGCCATTACCTCATGTGTGTTTTGGGGGCGCTTACGTAACCCGGTCGCCAAACGTGATATTTTTAGCTGAGAGCTAAACCATTGTGGCGTACGAGTGTCAACAATGTTTTCCATCTGAAGGGGAAAAATAAACCAGCCAAAAAAACACCCAAAACCCCATAATGCGCATCAGGGCTCAATGAGCAAAAACAACAGAGAAAGGCCAGCCATAGTGAGGCTGGGCCTGCTTTTACTTTCTGCAATTAACTTGACACCGTTTCACCAATTATTCCTCCGCCTGGCTCGTCGGGGCGAGTGAGTCGCTAACGGAAGCGGAGTGTTCGGAGGAAGTGCAGCGCTGGCCAACCTCCAGCGCGCAGACGGCTTAATTCCCAGCTATTCAGATTGACAATCACCGCGGTTACGTAACCGATAAGCTCGGTTTTACACTCCAGAGGAGAGGCTAATATACGCCGAAGTCGACAAGACACGCCAAACTCCCAAGTCTCTCTCCGTGCTCCGAGCAGAAACGTGCTTTGAAAACCGCAAACCAAAAAGAATGGTAAAACCTGAGCCCGTTCGTTCCTTTTCTATTAAAGATCACGAAGGCGGGATTGAGAGCTAAATGTGAATGAATGACAAAGGGACTTTGGCACACCCACCTCTTCACCGGGTCTGTGTGCACCAAGGCTGCGTCCGTCATCACCTTCATCCAGGACTCCATCTCTTTGGCCGTGTCCGTGCAGAAGTAGTACGTCCGCATGTTCGGATGCGTCGCCTGGTTAAAAGAGGACAGGGTCACAGCTGTGGGAACCTGAAAAAGAGAGAGAGAATGGGGTTAGGCTACGTTGAAAAATAATCCAGTCGCTCCTCCCTAACAAATCGGTTTAATATGGCCCAACGCTTTTTCCAATAGAGCCTTGGAGAATGCGGTAAAGCACGTTGCCTTTCCGCGTGAGATCTTATTCAGGATTGTCGTCAGTAATGAGGAGACTAACAGGGTGCCAGTGCTGATTGCGGTGCACTGTTCCAGGCCATTTCCCACAGACCTGTGATGTCACTGCCATGTCTCTCACTGTCACACACTCTGTATCATACTGGACCTTTTTAATGAGCTGCAAATATAGCCTTTTCCATTCGAGTGTGAATCACAGAATCACGCGAGGGCCCTATGGCGAACAGAAGGGGATAAATGCCTACAATGTGGCAGGACTTACCCAACTGCTATGACGATGATCCCAGTCAACATGCTAACTGCCTTCCCTCCGTCAGCCTCACCCAATACAAACAGGGGCCATTTGGGGGAATGAGAGGGAGAGAGAATGGAACATTCAATGAGTTAAACAGTGTCCAGTTTATCCCAGCCTGTGAAAAACAAACCCAGAACAGATCCTTGTCTCATTGTTGAATTTCCACAGCCTATGCAGACAAACAAACACAGGCACAAGGGCACTTGTCACGCCACACACCTCCCCCCACACAAGCACAACGGCCCAGCAGCACACTGTTTGTGTGGGACTGACTCCAAGTGAACTTATACGAGCTTCTTCCTCTTTTCAGAAATATGAGCTCTTTTACTGCGGGTATAACTCTGAAGCATGCGAGTGGCTCCGAGCCTCCCATACTGCTCCCCCCCCCCCCCCCAGGCCTGCCACAGCGGCCCCCGCCATCCCTGACCTCCCCCAGACTGCAGGGCGTCACGACACCATGGGGCTCGGCAGTGTGGAGTGGGGGGTGGCTGGGTGCAGCTAGTACTTTTTCTAAGACTGAAAAGAGTCAACGTACACTGCCATAAATTCAACCACTGCCGGACTTGAGACCTCCTCACTGCAGAGGCCGGCCCATTTACCACCATTCACCCCCCCAGCCTTGGCCAAGCACATATTCCCTGCCTTCACAGAAATTTCTTTCAACACCTTCACTCACTGTTTTGGTTCCCCCCGGACATTCAGACGGTGTTAACCAGCAGAAAGCCGTGCAAATTCAAACAGCAACAAACAAAGGGATGAGTCACAGACCTTGAAGGCGTATTTCCTGTTGATGTGGTCGTCCACAGAAAGCATGGATACATGAAAGCTGGGCAGGAGGATGCTTCCAAGGATGCCTTCTTCTTTCTCGTCTGTGGGGAGGACATTTGCATTATAAGACGGCGGAGTTCAAGAGCTGTTTATCTTCATCCGGGCTCGAGCGACGATGCCCACGTAAAGTCGCAGTTGTCGCTTCCTCGTGTGGAAGCCGAAATAATTTCAGACTAAATTTATCGGAGAGCGGCAGAGGGGTTTATGACGGGCGGGACTCCCGCACCCTCCCATGAAAATTTAATCCTGCCGTCCTCACGCTGGGCTGTGTGCGGTAGCCAGGCAGAGGCACCGTCGGGGAAAGTAAAACACGAAACGATAGCCATGATTCCTGAACACTTCCACAGAGATGGGGGAGGAGAGAGATGTTGCCATGGAATCCCTGAACATTGGCACAAGTAAGCAAGAAATTAAACTATAACCAACCATGCTATTTAGATTTGGAACGCAGGAAGACTGGCTGCTAGGAGCTCGCAGGTTCAATGTGAGGGCATGGCTATGTGTCCTGGAGCAAGGTACTAATCCTGAGCTATTTCAGTTAAATACCCATAGGTATGAATGTATAATAATCCAGTTGGCAGGTTCATTGGATAAGGGTATTTGCTAAGCATATAAATCAGTTTAAATCAGTGATTTTCTGGATTGTAGAAGCAGTTCATAATTTCTGGGTGCCTATAAATGTTAAAAATATCACCCTTATTCTTGCAGAACTGTACCACACTAAACCCAATATACTTCCCAGAAGCAGGGAAGAAAATGGCAAAAGAAATAACCTGATACGCTTGTGGAGAACGGGTGACCTTTATAGGGAAGGCAAAGCACCTGTAAACATACAAGCCTTCCATGAACCTCAAGCTGAAGCGCAGTGTGACGGCTCTCGTGTGGCATTCAAACAGAAGGCTGGAACAGACAGGCTTCAAATGCTCGGTTCAGCACGGCGGCTTAGCCTTGTTCAAAGATTTGCACAGAAAATGTTTTAATCTCCAGTTTTGATACAAGCCATCTGTTTGCTGAATCCAAAAACCCTCCCCCCCCCACCAAATCCACCCAGGCAAGACCCCCCATGATCCATTGGCAGTGTTCATTTTCACTGGGCTGCTACTGCCAGCTCTCTGTCTTACAACCTTGAGGACTTCATCACAATGCTAAATTATTTATCGTACCATGGGAATTCAATTCTTCTAACGAAACAAAAACAAACAGGCCTACCCCATGTGTGATGATCTCCAGGGGATCAGAGGCTTAAACTGTGAATATGAGGTGCCCCATGCTGGTAATGTCACTGAGACCCCTTCCAGCGTTCGTTACAGAAGCTGAGCACCTGCTGGCCTCTGGCACCAGGGAAATGGCTGCCGTCCTGGTTGTAGGACCGATCCGGGCGTTCCATCGCTCAGGCGACTGGGATATATCTGTGATTTATTCTTCGCTTTGGAATATGCATGTATACTCACTCAAAGCCAGAATGAACAAGACTCAACTGACGGGGGGAAAAAGGGCCATGGAGGAGAAGGACAGGGAAGAAGAGCCCCGTGGGAGGTGGGGGGAGGGGGTGAGTGTGGAGTTGGTAACCACAGTTACAGAGGGCAGGACTAATTCGGTGAGACTCCCCTGTCCCTGTCTGGCCACGCTCCTCTTTTGTTGGGCCACCTTGCTGTGCTGCCAGAGAAGGCGATAGAAGCTGGCTGCCCCTAATAACACCCTTATCTGGCCCGGCGATAGCAAACAGCACGCCAATAAGGGCTATCAGGCCCGGCAGCCAGCCAGCCCAAATGAAGGCCTAGCATCTCCTCCACCCCGCTCATTAATAACCTGTTACATCTCTGGGCTCTGAGCAGCCACATCAATGTTTAATATCACCTGCAGATTGAGAGAGGAGGAAGGGGAGAGAGGGAGAAAGAACTGGAGAATGAGAGAGAGAGAGAGAGAGAAAGAGAGAGCCGCTTAGTCATCAGCACCTCCCAAACATGTCTCTCCCTTCCTTTCATGATATCTTCACTGGACACACTCCTCCCATCTGGGGTCCAACATGTCTGACGGAGGTCTGATTATGGGCTGGGAGCCCAATATAACTTTCCGTGGAAAGGGAAAAACTTCAACCCAAGCAGACGTAGAACTGGAGAGTGGACTGCCTCACTATCAGCTACTGCACCTGTGGGCTATGGTAGTCCAACAGCCTTCGGTCCAACAGTGATGTCACTTGTCTTCAAAAAAGGAAGAATATCAGCACTGTGCTTATGGAGTGACTGTGAGCATCAGTACAGGGAAAGGTCCAAATAAACGGGCAGACACGCATGCAGTATTGCAGTCGTAGGAAGGAGCAGCAACGTGGATGTGATGAAGGACCTGGGCTAGTAACCGGAAGGTCACACGTTCATAACTCCAGTGATTGATGGGCGGAATGTTGTAGCTGAGAAAATTACTTGAATGACGTTAAATAAAATATTAAACAGGGTAAATGGAGGAGGGGAAAATGTGTCCCATGAAGGTTGCCCTTCACAAGGCTCGTCAGGCTCATAAGTAATGGACTCGTAGGGGGAAGGCTTACTCTTCAGCTAATCTATAGACACCGGACCAGACCATCCAATCCAGTACTGACACTGGTCAGCCTCGTCCAATCTAGTAAAGGCACTGGAAAAGGTTGTCTGATCGAGTACATGCACTGGAAAGGGTAGCTTAATCCAGTACAGGCACTGGAAATGGTGGCCCAATCCAGTCCAGGCACTGGAAAAGGTAGCCCAATCCAGTCCAGGCACTGGAAAAGGTAGCCCAATCTAGTACAGGCACAGGAAAAGGTGGTCCAATCTAGTACGGGCACTGGAAAAGGGTAACCCAATCCAGTACAGGTACTGGAAAAGGTAGCCCAATCCAGTACAGGCACTGGAAAAGGTGTCCCAATCCAGTACATGCACTGGAAAAGGTGGCCCAATCCAGTACAAGCACTGGAGAGTCCAGGTCTAAGCACACTGAATGTAAGAATACTCCAGATTTACAGATGAAAATCGTTCACATTAAAATTCCGATGTAGTACACATTAAATAATGAAGAATTCAGTTTCTATGAATCATCTTGCCTCAGACAAAACATTAAATATCCACAGAATGCACAATCAATTGATGTCATAAAATAACTTATTTTTCCTTTTCCTTTCAGAACGATCAATGAGCTCATAAAAGATTCATTCAAGGCTTCATTTAAATTTGTGTAACCACTTGCAGTGCCTACCCATTATTTCACAGCCTTATGTGAATTGCGCAGGCAAACAAGATCACATAAAATAATAAGTGTCTGTTCTTCAATAAGGCAGCTAGAAGAAAGGTTGTTTCCGCCTATGAAAAACACTGGGACCAGACTATGCGAAATGAGGGAGACTGAAAAATGAACGTGAACTAGCGAGGCTAATCTTCACCAAATAAAACTGAAGGAATTGCGATGCACGGGGATGTCTGCACCACTGGCTGACCATCAGTTATTACTGTCATTAAAGTGTGAAATTACATTCGAAGGAAGAGGCTTATCTTTTATATCATTATTAATTTAATTCCAGGGGCATTTCAACTTTGATTTAGTTGGAAAATAATAAAGGCCACATCATTTCCAATATCCTGGCTCCGCAGTCGACAAAAGGAACCGCGGCCACTGAAATACAGATTAATTTACGGAAAGAGCTCAGAGCTGCTCTTTCATGCTTAGCTTCACGATAGATTTGCTTTGGTCTTAAGTGATATGGTCAAAATGTAATCCATTCGGGATATCATCTTATGATGATGAAAAACTTTACTGAGTTTTAAGTACACAAAATGAGAAAAGGCCACATCAGGGGAAAAGAGATGTTGTGTTAAAATGGGAAATTTTATTCTCCAGATTAAACACCAGACGCAGATGAGCGATTTGTTAAAAAAGTATTTAACATGGCTCTTGAGGCATCTTAAGGCTCTCATCCGGGCAGTAGAGATTGGTTGTTTCTAGGTTTCTACTACTAGCTTCTTGAAATGCAGCTGAAGGCTTCATCACCAGTCAGAAAGGAGAGCATTATTTCCAATAATATGCGTGTACTTCCCTTGCTGCAACAAAGGAATAATCCATCGCCTTGCCGGCAGTTGCAGGTCATGTGGGCCTGTTGCTAACCATGCCACCAAACAAACACTAAGTAGAGCTTTTTTTCGTGACTGGTGTACACGGTCCTAAAGACCTTCCACTTCAAGCTGCCTTGCACCAAGTGGCGACTTGCCAACGTGCTAACGTGCTATCGCTGAGGCGCCGCGAGAACTCGGCTTGTAATTGACACTTCAAATTGAGCTTCCCGTCCTCCTCTCGGGTCTACACACACAGGCTGGCCACTCCACCAGGCCTGTAGCGGAAACACACCTCCGCTGGACTCGGACAGCGGGGAATCTGTGTTGATCAGAGCACCGTGGGTAGCACAGTATTAGCGCTAATGGATGTTACTATTCTCGTAACCAAGAGCAAAGAGGAAACAGCCGGCGTGTTAATGGCGAACTTGCACCTTTTGTTAAAAAAAGGAAAGGACTAAGCACGCAGTTTGCATTATATATAACTGACTCTCTCTTAGTGTCTTTCTAAACCCGGGTCTCCAATGAAGAGAGGATATTCAGTCTTACACCACGGTCACCAAACCAACGCTTTTCATTTCCATGCCATTTTGAAAAAGGGAGTAAACAAAAAGGACTTTGACGATAGTTGGATGCATTTGCCTGAATGCTAACTCCAAAGGAGCCTGTTGTTGTATCTCCACACAGCTTGAAAACAAAACCGCTTTCAACCAGACCTGGGTGAAAATTTAGATTTAAGTACCAGCTATTCTTTAGATTCTGTGTACTCATTTAAGATCCCTTTGAATTTTCAACAACACTACCTAACCAACCAACATGCTCTATCATATGAAAGACAGATGTCTGAGACTGGTGAAAACATATTTAACTGGTATCTACAGAGTGAAAGCATGTGTACTGTAAGTCTATATGTCCGGTACGTGTGTCTGGTCTTACGGGATGCGGTCCCGTTTGAAGGCGAAGGTGGAGCTGGGTCCAGCGGGAAGGCTCACCTCTATAGTAGAACAGGCACATGTCACACAGCACGAACCATCGCTTCTTCCACAGCTTCATCCCTGTGCTGTCCTGCAGGAGAGGAGAGACAGAGAGCCAGGGTCAGGGTCGGTCATCCTGCAGGGATTCACCCAGCTCACACAGGGTCTATCTGCAGCCACGTCAATCCAAAGCCTCCGTCTCTACAGACTCTAACAAAGCGGCCTTCTACATCTCCCAACGGCTCAGAAACTATTTTGTGAGTCTGGTTGCGTTTTCTCTTGAAGATTACGGCATTATCCAGCCTTAAGTTTACATCAGTTGCTGCCATTTGCCTGACTTTTGATGTTATTTTTATTCTCCCAGCGGCACCCCCCCCCCCCCCCCAAACACACTTCAGTCCGCGTTCAGTATCTTGGGGACGGAAAGACTCGATGCCACAAAGAAAATGACACATTCCCACCGGATGCTGGCAAAGCCGTGCGATTGCAAAGCCACACAATCGATTCCTCTGAGAGACGGCCTTGATCAGAGGGGCTGAAGAGGGAAAAAAGACACAAGATTTCAAGTGTTTCTCCATCATCAATTGATGCGGCTTTCAAAAGGGATTGTCAAGAGCAAATAAACAAAGAGACAAATAAATAAAAAGGTGAAGGAGAGGTCGCCGGCAGCTTTTCCCTTCCTCTTGAGCATGGCTCTTGATTCCGACTCTGCTTTGGCGAGAGACGGCATTCAGGAAGGAACGGGTGTTTGAGGGGAGGCATGTCGGCCGAGATGAAGGACAAAGAAAATTACTGAACACATGGGCTTTGTGTTCAGGCTGCTGGAGTCCTCAAGCAATCTGTCAATCAGACGCTGGAAAAGTCTACCTCTTCAACGCGCTGTGTCTATAGAGGGGGGGCGGGAGCAGCATGTCGTACTGAGGCAGCGCGACCTCTTCACGAGGGGGGAATGGCCACAACTTACGCAGCACTGTACCTGTCCATATTTCAGGTAATGTCCCCGTCTTGCCGTTTAGTAAATAGCATCCCCTCGATACACCAAACAGCGGAAGTATCTGGGAGGGAACGTGGGTTGTCTCACCTTGACTACTGGAACAGGATTAATTTAGTGTTATGTCATTTATCTGACTCCAAGATGTTCTAACCTTTCCTCTATGCTAACAATTATACATAGGAGACTGCAAATGAGGGACTATAACTGTCTGTCTTCCAGCAGTATACGGATTGCCATCCATCTCGGAAGTGCCTCCAGCCTACAGTGATACAGTTGTGCTCATCACTGAAATTATTATGATTCCAGTTGCTTGCACCATCTCAATACCTCTCAAGCCAAAAAACGAGCATTTAATTAGGTCGCAGAACTAAAATGAACGGTCTGCTTACCTAAATACAACAAAGTGTGGAAAGAAGTCTCCACTCTACTCAATCTGGAGACCTACATTTAGGCAGATGCATTACGGTCCCATGACAGTGAACTTGACTATGAAGTTTTCATCCCCCTGAACGGTCTGTCGGTCGGAAACAAAACAAAAATTCAACATTGCCTCTCTTCAGAGCAGTACATTGCTTCCTGCCCTCAGGAGCGGTTCCTCCCCACAAATAATATCACACTGCATTAGTCACAAAATGGCCGCCCTGCAGGCAGCAGGAGAGTGGGCCGCTGTGTGTCCATTACTGCGGCCGTAATTAAAGCGAAATTAGGGAGGTCCCTCCCGGCGCGGGTGAACAGACACCTGCTGAGCTCAGCCGGGCTCGGGAGGGGCCCCAGAGTGGCTCTACGCCGGGACAACGGGGAAAAGCAGTGAAAGGCCGCTCTTTCACCGGGCCCAGTGTAAGCTCACAGAGCACCGACCGTTTGTGGAGAAACTGAAAAGGGGCCCATTCAGGCAGCCCTCTGCTTCTTTTGTGTGAGCCCTTTTTATTTTTTAGACAGGAACTCAGACGGGTGCAAGGACATGAGCTCTGCATTGTGCCAAGTGTAAAAGCTACACAAAACAAAGTAAGGCTGAAAAAAAGCTTACATTTGCATTTGCTTTGTGTTTCAGTTCTACAAGTACAACAGAAGCGGCAGAGGAGGCGAGAAAGGATTTTTAAAATCTTCCTAACATGCGTGGCATTTAATTATCCAGACCCTGGGTTTTCAAATGGGTTCTGTAGGGGGGTCTGCGATGTTAACCCCCCCCCCCCCCCCCCGCGCTCCTCCCCGCCGATACAGTCCGCGATCACAATCGGAAATCGCTAAAAACTTTCTGTACTCTCAAGACTTATTTTTATTTTAAAGAAAGCGGCCTGGCAGGACTTCCCTTTCAAAGTGCTTACAAAAATAAGTGACATGTACAGTATGACTTCTACTGGCCTCAAGAGAGTCTGCAGCTTAAATAAAACGATTTACCTGCTTGTAGAGCCAGTTGCTCTTAACAACTGGTGCATTGGGGTTTCTCTTTATGGAATTGGATCTCTTCCCAAAATTGTGAATTTTTTTGGAAGATCTTGAAGCCTGAAATACAAACAAACAAACAAAAAAGCTGACATTTGACACCAACTTGGCACATACTAGACTATGTTCTGTCAGCAAAGTATGTGTCAAACACCATTGATACGTAACCACTGCAGAGGGGTATGTGTAAAACACCATAGATACGTAACCACCACAGAGGGGTATGTGTAATATACCATAGATATGTAGCCACCACAGTGGGGTATGTGTAAAACACCATAGATACGTAACGACCACAGAGGGGTATGTGTAATATACCATAGATATGTAGCCACCACAGTGGGGTATGTGTAAAACACCATAGATACGTAACCACCACAGAGGGGTATGTGTAATATACCATAGATATGTAGCCACCACAGTGGGGTATGTGTAAAACACCATAGATACGTAACCACCACAGAGGGGTATGTGTAATATACCATAGATATGTAGCCACCACAGTGGGGTATGTGTAAAACACCATAGATACGTAACCACTACAGAGGGGTGTGTGTAAAACACCATAGATATGTAACCACCACAGTGGGGTATGTGTAAAACACCATAGATATGTGACCACCACAGTGGGGTATGTGTAAAACACCATAGATATGTATGTTACAGAGGAGCGATACTCACTCTGCCTGCTGGGCTGACGGGGTGGGTGGCGTAGTCAGACCCTCCGGTGTAATTGGAAGCTTCACTCATGGTGCTCACTGGTCGTTCTTTCTTCTCATTCGCTGGTACGGGCGTTGGTGTTTTTGGGGCAGTTCTGAAGAGGACAAAAGGAGAGAAGGAGATAAATTAGTTTGCAAAAAAAAAAGAGACATAAAGTCCCCACACACACACACACACACACACACACACACAATTGAGGCTTCAATTACGCTAAATCAATGGGCGAGTTCCACACGTGTGAGTGTGCCGAGTGATTGCTCTGAGAGGCAGGGCGGAGTGGCTGCTCTCCAGGGCGGCCTGACTGTGCCGAGTACAGCACAATGCGCTCGTTCAGCCGGCGTGCTGCAGCTTAAACTCCAGTTTTAATAAGACCGCAGCTCGGCATCGTACATTATCCCCAACAGAAGAGGGGGAAAACAGGCCACATGAATCAAAGCAATTACTCATTCCAAGCTGATATACTCCTCTTCATCTAACCACTTTAAATCCTTCACCAACTTTGGCTGACAAATTGAAGAACATTAAAATTTATACCCTAGTCGAGCTGAAGGTTGAGCAAGAGTGTGAAAGGGAAAACAACTGAAAGCACAAGAAACTTAGTTGGGCGAAACTAAAGAGTTCTTCATCTATTGAACAGCGATGGCCAAAAACTCCAAAGAATATACACTGTTCCCTGTTTGTGTCCTAATGATGAATGATGAAACCTAGAATACGATCTAAAAGTTTTCAACCCCTGGCGGTGCCCTACATTCTTAAAGTTAAGGGAAGGGAACAGTGGTATCTGGAACGAACGTGCAGAAAGTTAAAAGAGGTCTTCCCTTGCAGCCTTTGGTTTGGTACAGTGGGTTTGAGGTCACTTCACAGGAGTAGCTAATGTGTCTCCCTAAACCCTGTGTTTGCAGCTTCTTTTGCAGTTTAAGTGTAGGCAGCCCCCGCCCCCATCCCTCCAGCCCCAAACCACCCACCCCCACCCAGGCACAGACATCACACCAGCTCTGACCAATCAGATAACTGCATGCGTCACACATGGCTGGTTTGGACAGCAGGTTTCGTACTAACACACAACGACAGGTATGCAACACACACGAGCATTAGTCACCGAACACAGAAACCTGAGAGATAAGAGTCACAGAGCGAGCAGAGTCACAGACGCTATCATTCACGTGCAAGACACCGACGCAAGGCGAGAACGGGCCGTGAGCGGCATACCAGCTCGTCATCGGCCATAACTCAACAAGGACAATACACAAACACAGAGCAAACGCATCATCACATCACGCCTTCTTTCCAACCCAAACACGCATTCACTGCACCATGGTGCCACGGCAAGCTGAGGACCTGTGACCTTCCAGAACAAACAACTTACAAAAATAAACGATCCCTTCCGGATATAAAACATAGTATTTTCAGCTCGGTTTGGCACAGCCCATCGGTCGCCCGCATTGTGCCAGGAGCACCGGAGGTTTAAAATCGATAAACAGTTCCTCTGTGGACTCACACCCTGCGATGATGACATTTCATATCGTTGACACGGCTGCTTCTCTGTGATTAGAACCGTGTGTGCGATTGTGATCGAGATGGACGTCGGTCCTACAGCGCACCGGTAGTTAAATGCCATCTGATGGGAGAGACGCCCCCTGAACCTGAATTAGCTTGGCAGACACACCGTGCGAGGCTATCAGAACATACAGGCGTTTTATCTGGTCTACTCTGCGCAAGACGTCCAATCGGCAACGGACCTTGTGAGGATGATTCCTGTTTGACAAGCTAAATATACAGCCCAAAATTTGGTCCAAATACAGGATTGTAGATTCTGGATGCTTTTTAACAGAAGCCTGCAAGTCTCGAATAAACGCAGTGGTACACAATTAATGCAATGGACCATTTTAATTGAACTGCCTTGCTTAATAGAACTTGACCTTGCTACAGTGTTTTTCTCCCCAAACGCACACAGTGAGCAACATTAGATGCGATTAAGTTAATCAACAGTCATTTGCGTGTGCAAATCAGGCACAGGGGATGAAAACAATAAGGGAGAGAGGGCATCAGAGCAACTCATTAGAAGTGAGAAGATCCCTCAACTATTCCCGGCCCATTAGGCCAATGGCCTGGCGGGTAATCGAACGAGGCCAAACAGTGGCCTTCCTGGGGCCAAAAGGCTGCACAGATCTCCATCTAGGGGAGGAGAGGACACTAAAGTGCTACCTGTGACCAGGTCTGACAGAGAACGAGAGCCACACAGGGCGTAGAAACAAATCTCCCCTGCTGCTGTACATGCGACGCATGCCAAAGTGCGGAGTCACCGCTAAAGAACAGACCCTCATTACCGCAACAATGACTCCCCGTGGCTGCTTTCGTCTGCAGAGATTTTTCCACACTGTCTGGAGGATACTCCGCTACAGCAGATCAGAAGAGGAGAGAGAGGCTCAGGTTTGAGGGGCTGTCTGAGGGGTGGAGATTAAACCTCTGGTTCAGTGACTCCCTTTTACCTCTGTGCTTTTCGGTTTTCTATATTCGCAAGCCTTTGAGACTATCAATCTCTCCCATTTCATTTCTGTCACTCATCTGTTCTTTCCCATTGGCTTACTGTGATGTTACAGAAAAACCAATGTGGTAAGCTTTACTTCTCTAAAGATAAAGCCGTATGTCCCTGCTTTCCAACTTAATATTAGCCCAAGGTGAGTTCAGATTCACTCCCCTACTTCGGCATCCAGAACAGTGCAAAAGCAGCAGGGTCTAAATGTTTACTGCATGACTTCAGACAGCCAGGGTCCTGTATTCACATCCAAATCCTGTGTCAAAGGAAAAGGGAACGGGTCCAGTGAAGTCACACCGAGAGCCTGGCAGCAACATCTGAGGCTCTAATTGGCCAGTGGACAAAATATTTAAATGAGAAATCCATGAACTTGCTTTGCCAAGTGGTGAGTATTTTGCATTTTTAAAAAATGCGTTTGACTTTCTTTTTAGAGAGTGGAGTGGATTGTTTTCTATTGGGGACACACGTTCAGCATTTGTTGCCTTTTCCTTTAAAGCGGTTCATGCGGTGCAGATATAAAATGGTAGATACGTGGCTTTGCTGGGTGTTGGCAGAGCAGCAGGAGTGCCCCGTCTTGCCCCTGTGACCGGGGAACATGGCTGGCGTCCCATGCCAGGCTGCTGTCACTCCCGTGGGGGTTTCGAGGCGGCCCGTTTTTTGGGCCGCCAGTCCCCCTTTGATCCCAGCGGGAGGGGCCCCGTGCTGGGGCAGGGGGCTGGCGGTCGACCCTTTGAACAGCGGTCTGAGCTCAGCGATACCGGCTGCTACAAGGGTGTCCCATCCCCAGCGGCGCGGCTTTGATGGCGTGGCACTGCGGGCGGTGTGCGAGTGCGTGCCCTGTAAGTACACTGGGCAATCGGGCACTGAAGTTATCAAACCACCTAGCAAATACCGAGACTTTTTCAAATGCCAGAAGTTTTATGCTTTTAACGTCTCTGAATTACTTCGAAACAATCTAATGTCTACCTCTAGTGTTCCACCAATATGCATGCTTACTCAAACCCTAAAAACTATAGCCCGGGACATGCTGCTGCTCAGTACACTGGCTGGCTTGAGTAGACAGGTGACATCATCACACTGGGGAAGCAGAGTACTGGGGGAATCTTAAAAGGCCCAAAAATCACAGCAACATTATTGGAAATGACGCAAAACTCAAACATAGAAAAACATAATGCTCCTATGTATCCGTGTGTCCAGTGAGATCTGTACTTTTGTACTGAGGGACATGTTAGGACAACAAGCTGTGGCAGACAAGTAGCCTATACTGCAGGTTAAGTTATACACATTTTATCAGTCCTAACCTTGTCATTCAACTGAAGTGTGAGCTGAGAGGCAATCCCTCCCCCATCTCTCCTCAGCTCAGGAGGATATACGCACACTCACACACCATAGTCGTGTTGCGTGCATTTCAATGCCTGACTGCACAGAACAGGACAGGACAGGAGTAATGGACCACTGAGGGCCTGGCAGGGACAGGTGGGAGGAGGTAAACTTCTGCAGGAAATATAGCTGGCTATAGTAGCTATTATGGAGGGGTGTTTCTGTGTGAACACAAGCAAGGAGGAGGGTTCTGAACCTGACCCTCAATATGGAGCAATCCGTGTGTGCGTGTGTGTGTGTGTGTGTGTGTGTGTGTGTGTGTGTGGGTGTGTACGCATGTTTGTGTGTGTGTGTGTGTGTGTGTGCGTGTGTGCGCACGCATGTTTGTATGTGTGTGTGTGTATGCGTGTTGTTGTGTGGGTGTGTGTGTGTGTGCGCACGCATGTTTGTTTGTGTGTGTGTGTGTGTGTGTGTGTACAAGGGCATGTGCAAATACGAGTAGTATAAGTATCTGCGAAAATGACGAGGACTGTGCATTTCTGTAATGCATGTAACGCAAGACAAAATTCAATTTTAAGGTTGGTGGTTTACAGTCAACTAAAAATGTATCTGGTGAAAAGTGTGTGGGTATTTTCGCTGAAAAGAAACTCTTGCCGGTACCATCATTGCTGCTTATGCAAAACACACAGAGGCAAGCAGGCAAACCAGAGATACCATGTACAGACACGAGTACTCACACACGTATACATACACAGATATACACAAAGTATTAAAAACCATGTCAGACTCTGTACAGTGCAAACACTCAAACTGCCGATTATCAGGCATGGATACAAAACAGTAGGATTCTTACCTGCGAGATCTGTGGTTATTACAAAACAAAAAAAAGCAAACTAAGTACACGGCACCAGAACACATTCATCTCACGTTTCACATGTCATGCTTTTTAGACGTGGTCACCACAACTTCATGCCAAATGCTCATGTTAAGGTGCTCAGGATTAGGCTGCTAAAAATCCCACCCTTTACACAGTTTAAACTACTGTAGCCACGTTAACTCCAAAGTGGGTCCAGTGAAAACAGAGCCAAGAGACCCTCACATTTCTAATGGAAAGTCATGAACCGAATCAAGAGCTTCCTTCCTCGGCTGGGCTGAGTTTCCAAGGAAGGAGTGTTTCCAAAGCTCCCCCCCAAGAACCAGCAAGGCCCATCAGCAGGAAACTACACACTGTAATACAGGCCAGTGAGCCCAGCTTCTGCTTCAGGGAGAAGCAGGTCGATCACTCGGCTGGATGGAAAACCCAACCCGGCATGGATTGGCATTGCTGCAGTATGGCACTGTCACAGTGTGATACACTGTGCTACACTTTCATTACAGCCGTCTGTACACCACTCGTATGTCCACAGAGCTCCATATATGTTACAATGAGGCCAGATAGTGGGGTGCACAACTCCGGTCCTGCAGGGCTGATCTACGTGCTGGTTTTTGTTCCAACCTATTACCTTAATTTTAGCTTTCTGAGAGCTCGATAAACTACATTGGTACACTTGAGATGGCACAAAATCCTGAAACGGATCGGCCCTGCTGTTATTGTGCACCCCGACTCTTTAGGAAGAGCCGTCTGGCCAGCTGCGGGCATTAGACTACAGAGCTGATCCTTATCTGTTCTATCAGCAGATAGTTTTAGTAATGGGAGGTTAATAATTTGTTAAGAAATGCATGTGACACATTGTGCGGAACATCAGGTGACTGAAAAGAACTGCTGCCCTTGTGTTAGTGTTAGGAGTTGGACCAATGGGACGAAACGACAGAACAAGCAGAAAGATGAATGAATGCTATTCTTCATGAGACAAATGGAGCTTAGTACGAGGTATGACACAGCAGTCACTGAAACCTAGCAGCGCATTTATTACCTGTTTAACATAGGGTGAACCAGTTTCCCACAATTCAAGCTAAAAACAGAAAGGGGGGGGGGAAACATGAATGTCTATACATTCAAATAAACTTTAAAATAGATAAATGAATCTTAACAACAACATACATATATGCTCAATGATAAGCTTTAGTCACAGAGGCGTATAGTATCTGAAAGACAGAAGAGTAAGTATTCAGGTATAGCTCATTTCTGAGATGTTGGTGAGTTGGCCCTGGCGGTAGTTTGAGTCGCAGCGCCCTTCGACAGCACCGTTCAGCCAGCAGCCACAGAGCGGAGCTCCCTGAGGATTCAGCCTCCTCACTGGGAGGATGTAATGCCTGCTGACAGCTGGTCTCTGTTACACAGTGCCCCCTGCAGGATGTTCCCCATTCGCTCCCCTCCCACCAGGACCCCCGTGAGCTGGGGGGGGGGGGGGCGGTCGTGTGAGCTCAAACGGACAGGAGACAGAACTGAGGGGCGCTGGTGGCGAGGCAATCTGTTCCCAGGTTCATCAATTTTACATGGGAGCGTCCGCTCGGATCGGGAAGGCTGGGAACGAATCGCATTTCAGGCCCATTTTCCCAGCGGGAGGAGTGGGGCCAGCTCCACCTGACCGTGGGGGGAGAGAGGTCAGCCCGGGGAGGGACAAACGCTGCACGAATGACCGAGCGCTCTTCTACATCACACACGCTACATAAACACAAAAGTGCAAAAACGGCACTGACGGAGTTACTGCGCAGTGCGATTTCACTGTTCATTCCCTGACATTTACAATGGCTCAGGGAAGTGAACACCGACCTCCAGCGAGAGGAAAAATGTGTTTGCCCGCTGCTACAAGATTACAGAGAGATCTTCTGTTCCTCAATGTCACCTGAATAAATGTCGTTTTTGCTGTGCTTTTGCACTCGGCCGTTATGCGGTGAAGTAAACGAGGTGCTGTAGGCAGGTTTGTCCTTGGCGGTTGATTAAAGATACGCTTCAGTCTTAATCTGCGTCAGAGAAGTGAGCCGGGGCTGCCATTTTGCAAGGGGTGGGCGGAAAGATCCGGTGACAAGAATTTAAAAAGCACCCATTTGAGCCTCTGGAAGATACTGACATAAAGGACCTGAAGAAGCAATGCATTAGAGACATTTCAATACGCGAACATGACTAATGTATCACACGATGAGCTATTCCTTTTCAGACAGCTGAGAAAAGAAATGGCAAACAGGAAACCACAAAAAAAATCATTCAATGATTCAAGGCAGCTAAGGAGAGTTCCGATGAAACTTTTTTTTTTTCAGGTCATGATATTGCTCACATTTCACGGCCGTTTCCTCAAACGAAACAAAAAGAAGAAAAAAGACATTTCTTGGATGGGAAATAAAGCTGCATAATCTTGTGGAGGGCCAGGTAGATTAAAGGAGACTTGTGGAGTGCAAGGCTCATAAAGAGCAGGGAGGGTGCGTGGTAACACGAGACGGGGGCATTAATCTTACTGCGAGAGGAGACTGCAGTTTGGGCATGGTAACCCCATTATCCACCACAGGCCTGCTGCTGTACTGCGTGCAATACCTCCCCACTCACCCCACGTCCCCCCTTTCATTTCCCATTCTCCATTTTGGCAAAAGGAGAAGTAGTACATACATATATACTTTATTGAAATGTTATTACACTCCTACAGGGCTGTTGGGACAGATGGCTTAATTATTTGGCGGACGCGGCCACCTTCCCCTCCATCTCAGCAGACAAAACAACCGGCCTGCCCGCAATCTACTGCCCGCTAGACAGGCCGTTTAAATAGTCTATTTCCATAAAAAAAATTCATGTTTCAAAGCTTCGTATTAAAGTCAGCTAATGTGCTTTATCAAAGACTGCTAAGGAAAGTCTTTGTTATTTAATGGCTGATTTTTTTTGTACAGATGTCATGTTGTACTACTTTAGAGGGAACTGTGTGGGTTGGCTTGCGAAACTCTATTACTAAATGGTAGCTGTTCACAAAACCGAACCTTACTGGAACAGACTTTTAAAAGGTCCACCTCCAGCAACATGATGAAGCAGTGCTGTCCAGACAAAACAGAAGCAAGAATAAAGAATATCCTTAATGACTGGGGGGAAAAATGCATTAAAAAACTATTTGCGCATTTATTTTTCAATCAATATCTTAGTTTTTGTTATTTCCATTCCCTGGCTGATTCATAGATGAAGTCTAATTACATTTACACTTTGCGTTCTCTCTCATTTCATTAGAAAGGATGCTAAATGAGCCAACCGGATCACACTACACTTTCAAGTATGGGTTTGATAAACATGTCCTAAATAAGGGAAAGCATTTACTTCTATTTACTGTGTGCGCATGTGTGTGAGTGCGATAGAGAGTGAGACAGGGACACAGAGAAAGAGACAGAGATCAAGATCGAGAGTCAGCGACAGAGAGCAAGAAAGACTGAGAGCATATGAGAGAGAGAGAGAGGATTTACCCATCTGCTCACAGAAACAGGAACATATCTACAGCACTATTGGCGGCATGTCCTTTAAGGTTTTGCAGCATGGTGCTTACAGTACGTACAACAGGTGAGGACCACGTACGTATGTATATATGTCCCAACGCCAGCCAGGCTAATCTAATACACCGCTCCTGCTGGTCCCTTCAGAGTTACAAGGCCACTACAGGGTTAATCTGCTGTTCTACCCTTGAGCAAGGCGCTGGTCTGGGGACAGACAGGCTCATTACGGGGCCCTGTCGCTCCGGGCCCCCTCTGTCAGGGCGGGTCTGACAGGCCCCCTCTCTCCTGTCCCGCCCCTGGAGGTTTGGGGATGTGCTCAGAGACGGGACATTCATCACCAGGCCCGACCAGGCCTGGCAGGAAAGGTGAAGAACAGAGTCTATCTCTCGACTGTGTGTCTCTGTTTCTGTTTCTGTTTCTTTCTCTCAATCTCTCTCACTCTCTCCACCTCTGTCTCACTCTCTCTACCTCTGTCTCTCTCTCTCGCTCTCTCTCTCTCACTGTTGTTCCTGTACAGTATTGGCAGTACCAAAGCATATTACAATATAATACATAATAACCAAGCTAATTTCACAGTGAGAACAAAATGGACTGCCCACTTACATAGATGTGCACAATGTATGTACATTACTTGGCAGGCATTCCCATCAATCACTGCCATCTTGTAATAAACATGTTTAAATTTACCTCACAATTCCAGAAAATATCCAAAACAGTAGATACTACCATCAAAAACACATTCTTGTCCCTCACATTCTAATCAAGTTGCAAACCAATCATTTGCCGTCACTCATGCAACTTAGTATTAAGATTAAATTTTATCGCGGGACAAGATGGTCTCCCATAACGTTTATATGATGGATAGCTAACGAGCCATCTAATCCACTTCAAAACTGCAGATAAACTGTTGTAGCAAAACCGCAACGAAGCGTTAAGCTAAGACAATCAATGTAAAACAAGCGCTGCTACGCACTACAGCTGCACCATCTGAAGCTTCAAATGGTCTACATTCAGTATGGCTTCAACATAGTAACTACAAGCTTTTTTACAGTCATTTATTTGCCATTTTGAGTATTCTGTTGAACTTAATCTGCACAGACTGAAAAGATTTGAGTTATTACGTCCTATGTTAGTCCTGTTTGTGTCCTTCCTTTAGACATTTTAACTCTGGAACTGCTCTTTCTGGCAGTTTATGGCTCTTTTGCATTTGATTGATGGCACAGGAATGCACATTAAAACCTGAAGACCATGCAATTTGTTTTATATTGCTTCATCTAAAACTTCTGTGAAACTGACACCACTTAAAATGCAGAGAATACAGTATATGATTTTTCCTGTTTCTATTTCCAGTTTTTATATTTAGCTTTTGTTGGGTTCTTTTCATTTCACAGATATTGTGATGCATTGTAGTCAATATTGAATACTGAAAATAAAAGTGTTTTGTCATGTCATTTCTCTTTCAAATTAAAATAGTTTTATTGGCATGACAAGAGAAATCTTGTTAATCTAGTTAAATAAAAAATGTAAAGACATAATATACACTGAGTGCGCAATTTATTAGGTAGACCTGTATACCAGCTTGTCAATGCAAATATTTAATCAGAAAATCATGTGGTAGCCAATCAAGAAGTTCAGCTGTTGTCCAAGCCAAATGTCAGAATGGGGAAGAAATGTCATCTAAGTGACTTTGACCGTGGAATGATTGTTCGTGCCAGACAGTGTTGAGTATCTCAGAAACTGCTGATCTCCTGTGATTTTCACACACACTCTCTAGATTTTGCAGAGAATGATGTGAAAAACAAAAAAATATCCAATGAGCAGCAGTTCTGAGGGAAAAAATGCGAGAGAAGTCAGAGGAGAAGGGCCAGACTGGTTGAAGGGGGGTGACAGTAACACAAATAACCACACATTACAACAGTGGTATGCAGAAGAGCATCTCTGAACACACAATGAGTCAAACCTCTTAAGTGGATAGGCTACAGCAGCAGAAGACCAATAAGTCTAAAATGAACTAACTGTGCTGTACTGATTAGATAAAATTACAGTAATTAACTAATAACACTGCTGAAAAAAGATGAATAAATTTTTCCTACAGTGGAACTGTACCGCAGTTCATTGGCATAAGGCAACACATTTTGTTTGTCAAATTTTTTCCCCCAATAAAATGGATTGTTGTTGCTTTAGTTGCCCTGAGTTAAAAAGGCAGTGTTTCTCCTGCCTTTTCTCCTTGGGCGAGAGCCAGAGACCCCCCATCACACTGCTCCTAAGTGCGTTATGCACCCAAGTGATTGACAGGTTCAGTAAAGTGAGAGAATGTTCCAGAATCTCCATGTATCACTTGGTTTTTCATTTCAAGCTCTGTTCTGAATAGTTAAACCATACCCAAATCCTGGAAAAAAAATAGCATTAGTCATGAGGTTAAAAAGAGGTAGAGTTCATTTGTGTGTCCCAAACAAAGCCTTTCTAAAACACAGCCTTCCCCAAACCCTGAAAATGAAGTGACTTACTGTTCGTTGACGACAAAGATGCAGTTGTCTTGCGAGGGTAAGCCTGATACAGGGTGCTTACAGGTCACCTTCCGCTCATTGTGACTGGAGAGAGGGAGAGAGAGAGAGAGAGAGAGGGAGGGAGAGAGAGAGGGAAGGAGGGAGAGAGAGAGAGAGAAGGAGAGAGGGAGAGAGAGAGATCAGTAACATTCATCTGCAATGTACTTCTCGCAAGACTGCTTAAGAGCTCATGGAAATTAAAGACCGTCAAATTCCACGAGGTTCCCGACCTTTGACAAAACCCCTGACATACTTTTTCAGTGAATTCTCCAGGGAAAAGAATATGAAAACAGTTGATTATGACAACTGGGATGGAGGATGAGTTTCCTGACCGTAGAGGCAGGTTTTAGAGACGCAGAGGCACTTTTTTGAACTTCTTTTAAGCAGCTGCAGAGGGGTCCCAGCCCAGTCCTATTCCACAAAGCCTGCATCCTTCTATAACCTCTGCACCAGCAGCACAGCTTCTACTGAAATATTCATGACAAAACAAAACCCAAAACACTACCTGTTCTTACTCAACTACAAATCAAACTGAAATTGGAAAGGGAAAAAAGCATAAAAACAACCCTGAGGGGATGTTGGATTTTCCACCAAAGTCATCTATAAAGACATAAAATAGTATAGTATAAAAATTATCATTTCAGACCCAGCATTCATTAAAAAAGTTAAAACAGTGATGAAAGTAGATGGCGAAATGAATAAATATGTGCAGAGGCCCAAGCACCACAAGGTCTCTCCTCCCCTCTCTGAGCAGCAGAAGAGCAGGAGTGTGATGAGAACATCTCCGGCAGAGAACAGCACCATTAGAGCAGGAGAGACCACCCTCAGGACTCCTAACCGCAGACCGGCGTAAACACAAACATCGCTTCAACCGCCATCTTCTCCGCGGCCCCCGCGCCCCCAAAGCCGTACCCCAGAGAACCGGAGAGGAAACGGGTCCGACGGACGCCTACGCACCTGGAGCGGTGGGTGGTGCTGAACTTCAACATGACGAACACAAACCCCCGCTCAGCGGGAGAGTCCAATGCAGCACTGCTGGCTTGTTTCTCTCTCTCTCTCTCTTGCTTTTCCTGAGCGGAGTTAGAACGGTCCAACCTGGCCCTGTTGCTGTGGTCGACTGCCGCTGCTAGTCATGCCCCGATCACAAGAGCGGAGAGACAGCCCTAGCCCCCACACCCCACCCCTTCTGCGTCCAAATGAAAGCCCCATTCATGGCGGTAATTTATTAATTCATCTATAAATACGATTTCTGTTCCCGCAACAGACAACGCACTGTACGGAGCCGCGAGCAGCCCTCGGTAGGATGGGAGAGGGAAGAGCCGTCACGGAGGAAACGTTCGGCTTCTCTGGCTTCAGCAGGCAGCAGCTGGGCGCTGGAGAAGTCAGCACGCGGGGTCTGCGTAACTCTAGCAGAACGGGAAGGGGTTGTTTACAAACAGAGATGAGCAGTCTAACACCATAATGAGACCACTCCAAAGGCAGAGGACAAGCTTTGTAGCTGCAGAGGGGATGAGTTCCCCCACTGAGGGAGGGAACTGAACGGACCTACAAGGCCCCGCCCTAACAGTAATAATGTAATAATGGTGAGTTTCTGTGGGACAGGGGTGTGGTTACAGCCTGGCCTAAACCCTGGGCGCAGGCTGTGACTGATGTGGGCACCGCCGCCAGACTGCGCTCCTGTGGGAGAGGGGGCAGACATTCGGCACCACCCCTCCCTGGCGCTGGGGCCTCGTTCTCGGGCGGGCCGGGAGCGCTTGGACCAGCGTTTCGGGACGCGGCAGGGGCGAAGCGAGTCTCCGTCATCCGGCCAAAATAACAATCATCATCACATTAAATGAAAAAGCCCAGACAACATCATGAGCACAGCAGCGCATGGAAACGCCTCCAGCCTGAGGCCAGACCGCAGCAGAAAGCGGTTCCTGTGAACCAGGAGCGACTGCCTTTTGACCCTGCGTGTGTGCCGCTTGTAGACACACGGTGACACAGCGTTTCTGAGAGCATTTCCACACCTCCAAAACACTCCACAAAACGAGTGATGTGCATTTCCATTAATTTTATATTCCAATATTTTATAGCTTTTAAGAAAATATTAGAAAACTCGTAAATCAGTTTTTTTTTTCTTTCTCCCCTAAGCGCTCTCCAAAATTCCGGTTCTTTCCGTGTGAACAAGAGCCTCCTGAAAAGAGACATTTACTCACACACTGAGACACTGAGGCAGTAAGGCTTAAGTGACATCTGTGCAGTCTTCTAGCAGAGGCCTGGCTCAGGCTAGCAGACAGGGGTACTGGACTCATAAAGGGAGCCATGCTAAAATACAGGCAGCATTACTGTGGGATGAGCAGCTTTGTGAAAGCAGTATATTATCTTCTATCGAAAGCCTCGCTAACACTTATATTAAGCTACTGACCTTCGGCTATCCATCAGGCATGCGAGCTTCCCTCGCGATAAATCAATACAGCCCGCTACACAGCACCCGGGAGTGTTTATAGACCGGACTGGAGAATAACATACTGAAAGTAAGTAAAGTAAGTAAGGGGCGACATGGCTCAGGCAGTAAGAGCAGTCGTCTGGCAGTCGGAGGGTTGCCGGTTCGATTCCCCGCCCGGGCTGCACCCTTCCTGGCCTCTAAAACTGATGGCATAAGCCGGAGTATCGTTCGACATCATGACAGACACCTCAGCACCACTCTGTCACGAAGCCCTGGGGAAAGGCTGCCACACTTTTTCACAAGGTGACGCACCTTGGAATCCTGAACGCATCCTTATGCATCCCAATGAGGAACCGCTCAGTGAGAGAGTTTAGGGTATAATTGCCTACAGCACTAAGCTACACTGCTGATTCTAAAGGTAAATACATGGTGAGGGCGTAATACCATGTAACAGCGATTACACTGGTCTGGGTTCAGCAGCCTCTCAAAGGAAAACAGGCCAGTGAACGCAGGGCGAATGCCCTGGCTTAGGACAGATGCCTGTCAGGCACAACACACACTCTGCCATTGACCCCCTGCCATCAGTGACCTCTCCCCTGGGCGGACACACAGCTGGCCGTTTGCTGACCCAAGCTGCCGGAGTCAGGGGACAGGAGTGGCTGTTTGCCGAAGCTCTGTCTCACGCCGGCAGACGGGCGGCCTGGCGCGGGCTCCGTTACGTAACCGCCACACCCGTTAGCGCTCAGCGGCGCGTTACACGGGTCAGTCGCAACAAACCCCGCCGTGAATCGCACATTACCCACGGGGCACTGCTCTGACCCTGGGCCCCGCCCCTCTTTTTCACGGCGAATCGGATGGCCCTTGCGAACCGCGGACCCCACTCGTAGAAGGCAGACCCAGGTCACGCACGGACAGAGGGGCTCTGCTTTTAGAGCGATCCATAGGCCCGGCCAGGCAAGCGGGACCAAGGACAAAGCCACGGGCCTGCTGCATTATTGAGCGCTCTGCTCTCTGTGCCTGTCACAAACCATCGGAAATCAAACAAGAGCGTGACGGGGACATTTATTCACGACGGAGTCGGTCTGAAGGGCTGCTGAGCCACTGCACTAACGCATGAGCCCTGGGACTGACATTTCTCTAATGGAGGCGGAAAAACGACATACTACTGAAAAGAACAAACAGAAAACCGACTGAACGTAGACAAGAGAAGAAACCACTGCACACCCTATTTTACAGCTTGAAAATGGGAAGAGTTTCCCCCCTGGTCCCACAAAGAGTTTGCCCGCTTCCAGATCTGATGACATCGCATCTTAGAAATAGCATCTCTCCGGCAGCAATAAAAGGCTTTTCATCAAGTTTCGGTGAACGCAATAGTTTTACGGTAAACCTCCGCATTGCCTCCTCCTCTGAAGACGGATTAAGCATTTCCACAGCAAATATAAAAAGCAGAAATAATAGAAGTGCCGTTTGAGGCGCGGGGGCCAAGCGGAGAGAGAGCGAAGCTCCAATCTGAGATGTGCCCAGTTAGCTCCTACTCACGCGGCTAAACGGCTGGAAGACCCCTCGCAGAAATGCAGGCACTGTGATTATTCCAACCCAACGTCCTACCTAAAATGACTCTGTAAGAATTCCCCGCTGACTGCTGAACGTAGGGAAAACCAAGAGACTCACACTGGAGCTGTGGTAAACCTAAATTAGTAGCATATGGGGCAAACGCTAAAATAAGTGCTGTTTAAGGCCAAGGTGGGGCATCAAGGATACAGCATGCTCCAATGAGTCCAACACAGCACATGTCTCCTCCCCTCCCCCAGACCAACGGAGCAGAAAAGTGCAGGGTTAGAGCTGAAGAAAAATGTAAAATGACAACATTTTTCCCCGAACCCCTTCCCAGTTTAACTCTTAAACACCGTAATGCGTGCTTCGATGCTGGGTAGGATGTGGTCTCTGGCCTTGGATCCTGGACTGCCCTGTTAAAGCCACACACAGGGGCAGAAATACTTAAGACAGTAAAGGGACCTCTCCCAAAGGCCTGACAATCTCAGCCTTAGTAGTCAGGAGGAAACTAATAACTAGAATGTTTATATTTACCACGGAGGGTAGTTTTGAAGTTCATTAAAAATGTTGTTACACTAATATGGGTAAGCCATCACATTAAGGCCCTCGCAGGCTAGAACAGTACAAAAAAAAAAACTGTGAATAAAATAAAAACTGTAAAATAAATTATCCAGCCATTCAAAAAAATGATATTCTATAGCAATGAAGCAAATTATCAGTGCGATTTTAGACCCAATGCACAATTAGCTCAAACCATGCTCCTGTAATGCACCAATAAGACGTTTTGTCAAGAAATGACAGAACAACGTACAATAAGAACACTGTAGGCCAACAATAACACACTGGATTAATGGCAATGTACACTAAATACAGAGTAGCCTACATGCTAAGGTACAAAGGAAACATTTCTCAATATGCCAATGCAAAGCAGTCTAAAACGGTAACTGCTTAAACAAACACCAAATACGTTTTGTGCCTGCAGCTTAAATTTCAAAGTAGTGTTTAAGGCTGCCCAGAAAACCATAGAGTGACCAGCCTTACAGTTCTCAATACTCTGACCATGCTTGAGTTTAAATGGATTAAGCGAGCTCTAGTTTCCCTGGCATAGAGTAGCAGAAGGTATGCAATGAGTCTAAGGCAATTAGCGTGATAAGTAGTAATTAAGAATTGTGAATGAACACATTTATCAGAAAAGCAGGAAGCCACACGCTGTCAGATAAGGACGACCCCTCGCGGTTCTCCCTGGCCTGAGCCGGTTGTGCTACAATCATAAAAAATAAACGACATATTTCAGAAACCTGGAAAACACATTCAGCGTTTGCTCACCTCCACCCTGAACAGCTGTCCTGCAGAGGCCGACTACCGTTGGCTAGACTGAATAAATGGTTATTTTTCTTGGAAAATATTTTTTAGCTTACTTAACATTTACTTTGCTCCGATTCCGTACTTTTAGTGCATTCCCGTTTTTTTCCTGGGTAAAACCATTTATTCACAATATGGTTAGAGGCAGAAAAATGAAAGACTGTTATTAGGTGATGAATTGGGGACAAGACGTACGATGCTGAATGGCATACCATTTTATCATAATTAGTTTCCCAGTTCTGCTGGGCCATACGCTCATTTATAACCGCGCTAAACTGAAATAATCATTTTAAAGAGAATAAGCAGACTGGGGACACGAAGACAAATCATTACCTTGTTTATTAGAAACTTCCGCAAATGGAACACCAACAATCGCTTCCCTGCCCTCCTTTAATCCAAATGCATTCTGACAGCAAACACAAGGAAAATTACATCCCAAACGGCGCTGGTACACACAATTTATCAGGCGGTAGCCACAGGGTGTGTGTGTGTGTGTGTGTGTGTGTGTGCGCATGTGCGTCTGTGTGTGCATGTGTGTCTGTGTGTAGGGGGGGGGGGGGGGGGTGGAAATCACACTGGAGAAGACGAGAGGATGAGAAGGAAGTGGAGATATGTGTTGGGGAAACGACTCGCTGCTGGGGGATGTAAAAGTGGATCTCATCCCCAGCCACTCCGCAGGGAGCAAAACTTTATATTCAAAATGGCAGCTGTGAATAGGCCGGAAGTACAAGTGATAGGGCCCCACTGAGAACCACATCCAAGTTATAACCTTGCAGGAGCCCTGCTTTTTAAGCCTGCTAACCAGCTAACAGCTACGCCTGAGAGGGAATTAAAAGAACCGGTCGTTCGCTGCACGTAAAACTGCTTTTTTCAGTAAAACACATTGTTTTCCAACACCTTTTCTTAAAGCGTAAGCTAAAAGTTCTGAAAGATGACGAGGGGGGGGAGGGGGGGAGGCAGATACTATCTGCTCCAGTGCTAAATGCAGAACGGCTTCCCCTTTCTGCAAGGCGTAAGCCTGAGGAAACAATAGGCTAATTCATATTCCGCCACTGGTTCCCCTTTCAGATGGAAAACGCTCGTGGAGAGTCAACAATGAGCAGCACCTCCCTGCAGAGGCCCTGCCATTCAGCCGCGTCCCAAGTCCCATCAGCGCTAACCTTTTCCGAAAGGCCAGGACCTGCCCGAGTCCTCCACCCTCTCTCAGAGCGCTGAGCCCAGGGTCCAGTCCAGCCAGACAGCCAGTCTGCCGGCCTTCGCCCGGTCCGGCCTGAACATCTCACACCTGGGATTACATTACATGACACGTTATTTAGCTGACGCTTTCATCCAAAGCGACGTACAGTTGATTAGACTAAGCGGGGGACAATCCCTCCCTGGAGCAATGTGGGGTTAAGGGCCTTGCTCAAAGGCCAAACAGCTGTGCGGATCTTATTGTAGCTACACCGGGGATTGAACCGCCGACCAGGTACCTGAGCCACTAGGCTACAGGCTGCCCGGGGATGCAGAAATGTATAGAAAAAAAACTTTAAAAAGCAACTATTGCAAATGCAAGACAAGAGCTTCCGATAACCGTTTATGTGGGCTCCCCAGAAAAGGAAAGGCAGCGAGTAAAAAAGCAGGGTGATTTGAAATTTTCTGTGAGAAGATGATGCTCCTTATTACAGTGTGGATGGTTTATTGCTATTCAATTACAGAGGGCCCTCAGGTTTTTGAGTTTATGAGACAGCTGTCGCCGAATCTGATTTGCAGCTTGCGTTCCGCAGTGGGGACGTCTGGGAGAATCACTGCATTCAGCTTCATCAAATGCCAACCGCCATCAACCGCCATCAACCGCCATCAACCACCAGCGCGGACAGAGACGACTTCATCCCAACAAGCCCTCATTGTGCCGCGCCAATCTCCCCAACCCGCCTTTCACAAGAACGGCCGAATTTCTTTCGGCTTAAATATGAATAAATAAACAGCGGCATTCCATTTGTAAATTACGTCTTCCACGCCTCTGCACTTGCCGTACGACTCTCTCTCTTCATGCCCAGTGCGCTGAAATCCTGTTGTCCCCCTCAATGATTTACTCCCTGCCAGCGAAGGAATCCTTCAGCGGTCTTCCAGGGTGAGCCCATGGTGCCACCCCCCAAATATCCGCGCTATGCGGTTGTGGTGCATGAACCCCAGTGTTACAATGGCGGCTTTCATGGACGAGTGCCGCGGGGCGGACCCTGGTTTTGGGGAGACAGCTGGGAGACAGTCCAGAGATCCATACCCTGCCCGGGCGCTCGGTCTGCTCTGCTGCTGCACAACACACACGGGGGCCTGGGAGGAGGGGGGAGAGAGGAGAGGCCCTCCGGTCAGGGCCACAGTGCACTGCAGTGGGCTACAGGCCAGCTCATCTGCCCACGGACATGCCCACCAGACGGAGGGGATGAGGGGGATGGGACGGGCCGCAGGGGTGGCACCTGCTCCAGGTAAGGGAAGCATGGAGTCTAATGCAGTCCAGCAAAAGAGAAACAACAGTCACACACAGACACACACAGTCACACACACGCACACACACAGACACACACACAGTCACACACACAGTCACACACACAGACACACACAGACACACACAGACACACAGACACACACAGACACACGTCACTCATGCCCTTTTCAACAAATCTCAAAGATGCAGAGCGATGTTTATATTCACAGACACATGTGCATGTACAAAAATAAAACACAAATGGGAACATTCACTCTACCTTCTGCTACGTTGAATAACAAAGCAAAGGTTACAAAGCAAAGCAAAGGTTGCAAAGCAAAGCAACTTACGCTATTCCCATTCATTTCAGTGACCGTGAAACCACAATGAACTAAAAACAAATTAAAAAGGCCAAACCCACAGCTTCAGAGTAGGCAGAGGGAACGAATGCCGTGGCTATATGGGGCAGAGTCCAGCGTCCACAGCGATGGCTGAAAGGCTGTATGGCTCTACGAGACGCGCTCCAGCAGGCACATACATACACGGGCTCCTATAGAAACAGCTGTGTGCAGACGGGGAAACGAGGCGGACCGGTTTCCACATGGACAGGCAGTAACTCTCAGAGCGCTAAGTGTGTGCAGCTTTCCCCACCCATCTGCTCGGCCGCTATCAGACACCACATCTGAAGGCACTTCAGCAGGCCCTGAGCCTGCCTCTCTCCCTCCCTCTCTCCCCGCCGACCCCAGTCCATAATCCCCCCTAAGCAGCTCTATAAATAAACGCATTAAATTCAATTTTATCATTTTTTCATTTAACGCCTTTCAAGCGGATTTTCGCTTCTAATGAAGCCTTCCCGGCTCAGCCTCGCTGCAGGGCCCTCCGTTCGGCCGATGACCTCGTGAGCGGGCGAACCCCCGGTCCATGTGACACTCTCCGCCTGCCCAAACACCCCAGAGTTAATAAGACCACTCTTTACAACGCTCGGGATAGGATTTGATCTTGGTGTAAAGTCAGTAATTTAAGTAGATGTGTCCACTGAGTTCAGGTGCACAAGCTTGTTTTTCGAAATTCCTCAAGATCAAGACTCATACGTGGAATGCTCATTAAATAGGTTTGGCAAAATGAGGAATGAAGACTGAACTATAGGCCAGAAGGTGTAAACTCACAAATAACACCTACAATACAATCTCAATTAAATGTTTTGTGATCTATAAACACGTAAGGTGGTAAAATTAGGTTGTTTGGAGCTTCATGGTTAACCAAAAACACTGCACTGATGTGAGAGGGAAGAATAATTACAGCAGCATGTTCAATAGCTGTTCCATCAGAATCAGGAAAAACCACTTACACGGGCAAAGGAGTTCACTCGCAAACGCTCAGCTAGTTTGTAATGCAAAGCTACTCAAATCCCACAGCCCAAAAATGGACAAACGCCAAAACGGTGCTCAGGTTCTCACACTGCACACAGGACGTGTTGATAAAGAACTTCACACCGCGTGTCTGGCCAATATAGAAAGGCTACTTTTCCCCCAGGGGGTAAAATAAACAAAATAAACAACAACAAAAAAACATTTTTGCTTCATTGCTCATTGAAATGGAGAAGTAATGGTGGTGTCAGAACACACACATTCCTAAATCGGGCAGAGAGAAGCTGGGCTCTGAGCAGTGGTGAGGGTCTGACGGGGCTGGAGCAGCACCCAGGGCCCTCCGTGTTTAAAGACCGCTCAGGTGCCACACGCCGCGGGGTGAGGGAAGGCCGGGCGTGGGGGTAGCACGTCTCACGGGGTCCAACAAGCTCCCCAGGGGCCACTGGGCACTGGTTAACGCGGCCCTCGGGCCCCGCGGTTTGCTGAACAGGCGGTATACGCAGAGCCTGAAGGCTGCGGAGACAGGTAAAGGCTTGCTGGGGGAGAGAGGGGGAGAGAACATCGGGGAGCGGGTGCCTTTCGTGAAAAGCACAAGCCTCATTCAGACGAGAATGAGAATGGCTTGTTTTGACAAGCGTATTTCGGAGCCCAATATTACAGCTGGAGGTTAGACATCCTGCGTGGCAGGGTTTTTTCTCGTTAAGAGTTTATAACGTGAAATAAAATGTCAGCCACCCCGCCGTGCGGCTGGATTTACCAGACAGCTGCAAGTGTGAATGCTCGCAAAATGATGCGCTGGCAACGAAAGGCTTGCATCCTGCAGAAATGCTCATCATTCTGAGCCGATCTCTCCAAGCTCAGGGGCAAAACAGTTCCTCCAGAGGGGAAACTAGACAGATGTTCCTCACTGGTTTGGAGCCAAGATGGAGCCTGAAAACAGTGTGTTAATTAAACGGAGAACTGGAAATGTAATTGCAGGGGGGGGTGGAACAAATGAGCAGCAATAATCCCCAAATCTTTTCAGCTCAGCAAACTTTGCACTGCTGGCCCTACGCGAAGAATACAGAACAATTGCAATCCCCCCTGCTAACGGCTATGCTAATGCGACTGTGGGGCTTGCAAGCACACCTGGAGCAGCTCAGCCACCGACACTTACCCGCCCAGTTTCCCGCTAACGCCCAGCGGAGCGCCACTGAAATCTGCCTCCGCCCCGCTCCGATTCAATCAGCAGCGGAACGAAGCGGGCGAGAGCATCCATTCCTTCTGCTAATTAGATTGTTTTTGTAGAGATTCAATCAGCGCGTGTGTGCATTACGGTCCGGGCCGCGCGTGAAGGTCGCACGACTACCGACTGCGCCTTCGGAACAGCGTGTTCCGCCGCCGTGGCAACAGCCCTCCGGAAGAACACAGCCCATGACCGCATTCCCCGGGACGCAGGGAACAAGGCCCTGTGCGCCGGGACACTTCAGCACACAAAACATCATATTATACAGATACAGCACAGAGAGAGGAGAGAGACCAGCACACAAAACATCATATTATACACAGATACAGCACAGAGAGGGGGAGAGGGGGAGAGAGACCAGCACACAAAACATCATATTATACACAGATACAGCACGGAGAGGAGGGGGAGAGAGGAGACAGAGAGAGGAGGGAGATGGAAACAGAGATAAAGAGAGGAGAGAGACAGAGACAGAGGGAGAGAGAGAAAAATTGAAATTGAAAAATTGCTAATTGTATTGTTATCGTTTATTATTTGCATTAGTCTAATAATGATTAGTTTATGTATTTACATGCGCTTGTTATTTGTTTATATGACATGACGTTGTGTCATTCATTGTACCTTATGAACATTGAAATGTCTTTTTTTTGTCATGTCTGGCAACATGTATGGTATATGGAAATATGACATGCCAATAAAACATCTTTGAATTGAAAACAAATTGAGAAAGAGAGAGCAAAGGGGATAGAGCGAAAGATAGGGAGTGAAAGAGAGGGAGATTGGAGAGAGATAGATAAAATAAGAAACAGCAAGAGGAGGCAAGAACATGAGCTCTATCTACACTGTACCACAGCAAAGTCAATACTGTGATTAATTACATTATCAAATCGGATTTCATTATTGGGCAACATTAGATTAAGCAATATTAAATTATTAGATCTGTCTCTGCATACAAAGGATAATGACTTTCACTCTGCTTGAGACAAAGTATCATAAGCCATTTATTCCCTGGAGATTACTGTGAGAACCAAGTGATATTAGCCGTGTGATTTCCTCCTGTTTAAGCAAACAAGACTGAGTCTCATTCACACTGTACAACCAATACAGTATATTACTGCCAATCAGAAAACTGCAACCACAGCAAAAAGCCAACTTAAACAAGCCTATATCTGTCCATCTGGCTAATTCCACAATCTGGCCGAAGCCATTCCCAAAAATAAATAAATACTAAAAAAAGAAAAGAAATGTTGCTCTACCAAACCAGTCAGCTAACCACAAATCTCCACTGGCAATCCACAGCTGCAATTACAACCCTCTAACCCTCTCCGTTTAATGGCTTTGTGTCCAATTCCAGGGCGATGTCAGAGAGAAACGGCACGTCTGCACTCGGTACTGCTTTTGGAAGCCGCGCGGTGGAAACTGGAGTGGAGCGCAGGCTGACAGAGGGCCTCTAACATCAGCGCTTTCAGTGAGGATCACCACTGACGCACAGCATCTCAACGCAACATCGCAACTTTCAACGGCTGTGTGCGCTACGGAAAAGCTGATGGGGGATTTGCAAAAATTACTCTTTAAAAGTGCAGTGTACAGCTCAAAACAGTAAGCCCTGCATCACAAACTACAGCACCTATACCTGGATAATACCAATCCTTTCACAATGTTTTTTAAGATAGATTAATCCTATTTTACATCGCTTTCATCGAATCTAGGTATTTTCTGGCTAAATGGGTCATGCATAAAATACCGGTTACCGTACGTTCTCTCTAATGCAACAGGGCTAGCACCAAACGGTATCGCATGAATGCCTTCATATTCTTAAACATTGGTTACTGGGGCTTTTTTAACCAATAGCATGACAGTTACCAAGAGTAACGCACATTGCCGTCAATGTTCCGTACAAACAATTGGGACAGGATTTATTTTCTCTCTGAAGTCAAAACACTTTTGAGTCCTAATGGTTCACTAGTCTAATAACCTGCAGTGAGACGTGTAATAGCCTGGGATATTTTAAAGTTAAATTATTTTTATTGAGCCCTAGTGTACTGTACAGCTCCTGTAGCATAGGAGCTCATAGTGAGAGGGGCTACATTAGCCTACATTGGCCTACATTGGACTGTGCATTGGCCGACGAGGACTATGCACTCTTCTTACTGTCTGGATTCATTCGGCCAGTGCTGTACTACCCACGACCGGAGCGTGCTCTCCCTTCAGCCAGGATTTCTCCCGGTACAGCGAGCAAAGAAGAGCTTCTGACACGGGACGTAGCGCGAGAGGGAACGGCACTGGACTCCCGCCGCTGTACCTCTCACACACGGACGCGCAACCACGGCAGCCAAACGGTCGAACGCGCTCGGTCCCCGGCGCCTGGTTTCGGCTTCCCGCCGAGAGGAACGCAGCCGTCACCGGAAAGTGACACCGGTAAGAGCGGCGAAACAAAGCGGAGACGTGGGCTTCACTCGCGCGGGACACCGCTGACCTTCTCCGACGCGCGGGGCTTCCAATTTCAAAGCCGCCTGCTGTGACAGCCTTCCGAGTCAGACGGCGTTACGGAGGGGCGGACCGTCCGCCTCCGTTTCCGATTTTCAGTCGGAAAAGAGGAGCGCGAGCGAAAAAAGTAAGCAAAAACTTAGTTGCGGCGGATTGTGAAGGTTATACAAGTGCAGGCTCCCAAGGGAGCCGTGAGATACCGTGCGGGTTGGCTGAATACATTCTTTGACTTATTGCCAGGCAATATAAGTTTCAGAAAAGCCATTTTACTGCGAGGTATAAAAGGAGAGGAGAGGGGAGTAAAGAAAAGGCCCGTTCCCAAGGCAGGCTGCACAAACAACGGCGCCGTCTCTCGGGCAACAGGGGTGCGCTTTGGTCACAGTTTCAATTTCAATGGAGACAGGAGAACCAGTCCGTCTCCCGACATCCTTAAATAAAAATACTTTCACGCGGAGCCTAAAAATCATCCCGCTCTTATGTCTGAAAAGTGCCTCTACCTCACGGCACTCGGCTCCACACTGACTCCGCATCCTGTACTGTACACGCCATCTTTTCAAGGGTGTGTTTGGAAGAGGCGCTGCAGTAACGGCAGGGAAATCGGCCCATTTCCCGGCGGTCAGCAGTGCCCTCTCCAGCCCTGCTGCCCGCTGGCTGCCTCCTCTCTGCTGTTGTTCGGACGACGCTGCGCTGGGGCCCTAAGAATCCACCTGCTGCTTAAAAACAGGAGGACCAATTATCCCAGCGTACTAATGGGCTAAAGAGAAAGGAGAGGCTCTGCTGGGGAGGCGTCGTGCTGGCAGCACACAGGGGTCACCCGGGGCGCCCAGCTAAGGGCGACACAAAAGCACAGAAGAAGAGTGACAGGAGTAATCACGTCAGCAGCGCACCGAACATATAAACTGTGTCAGAGCGGCGTTCTCAGGGAGGAACATGCACACTGAACTCACTCACAAATTGTACACACACACACACACACACACACACACACATACAGGCGCACGCATATACACACACACATGCACACACACACACACACACACACACACACACATACAGGCGCACGTATACACACACGCACATACACACACACATACACACACGCACACATGTACACACACACACACACCTGCTTTGCTGTACGCTCTGTTCCGCAGGCGAGCGTGCTGAAACATTAAAAATGTACCGCCACACACTGCCACTATGCTCACCATTAATGTCACTCAAAACAAATTGCCTCCCTTTCGGTCTGAATTAGTGGTTGAGGGAAAGGGGACCATCTGTTTGAATCATAAAATATTAATGGAGGCGGTTATTTAAAACAACACAGGTGACGGCTACTGGCAAAGGATCACACTGCGGGAAGTTCCAGGGTACAAAAGTACAGGTCCCATTTGGCCACACCAGAAAAATCGGCTGTGAATATTTTCTCCCAAAATTCCATGTACTCAAGATATGCATGGCAGGGGTCAACAGAAGGGTCAAAACAAACTGTTCTGGGATTAAAAAAAGAAACGTCAAAGCCCTTTTCAAAGTTAAGATTAAAAATATTCACCTCACCACAATACCTTAATCTTCTACTGTGCAGTGCTGCGCCTTTTAAGCCCCAAGGCAGGGGTCCTCAATCTTATCCAGAAATGGCTGTGGTAGGTGGAGGCTTTTGTTCCAACCAAGCAGTTACACACCTGATTCTACTAAGAACTAGAGCCCGTGCTAAGGACCTTGATAAGTAGAAACACAATGTTTTACTGGACGGATGGACGGACGGAGAGGGAAGGGTGTATGCCCTTTACATCCTCTTTTCGGTGCTTTGTCAACAAGAGACGTAAGTATTTTAAACGCATTTTGAAATGAAAAAAGGAAGACAGCGCTCAGACAGCCCTCAGACTGTGCTCAGACCACCAAACCGGGAAAAGTACAGCGCAGCCTCCCACCCTGGGGGCACATTCAATTACTGCAGCTAAATTTCCTTTGCTCTTCGGGCCTAATGAAGCAGGGAAATAAATAAATCGCAATAAAGGGAGAGGGGCCTCGGCTCATGACCGCCGTATCGCTCCGGGAGCAGAGGCAGCGGAGAGCTTTTCAGAAAGGCGTCTGGAAGCAGGCGGCGCGGCTCAGCCCCCCGTGGCTGCTCCCCGTGGCTGCTCTCTGGGAACGCACGACTCCCGCTCCTCAGCCGGGCGCGACCGCTCGGACTCCGTTATCCTGTTTTTGTTTGCGCTGCGAATGACACGGCTCGGTGTGCGGCTCCGCGAGGATAAAAACGTTCTCCGAGCGGCAGCGGTGGAGAAAGTGCCGGATGGCGTTCCCGCAGGCCGCAGGAATGAGGAGCTCTCCTGGTCAGCCATCCTCTCGGGGGCCCTGCGGGTCCAAACCAGGACAGCGCCGGAGTGCCAGAGCGTTGCCAAGCCCGCAGTCTCCAAACAGCCCGGGCCGCTCCGACTCTGACCTCTCTTTTCCACACTCCCCGCTGATACATACAGAGCGCTCAAACAAAGAGGGATGGGGGGGGGGGGGAGCGGAGCTGAGCGGTGCAGTGGAGCGGAGCGGGGCTGTCCTCCCTCCCGCTTCACCGCAGAGCGCCGGGCGCATGTTTGCTCACTGACTCATTACAGAGGAGCTGCTGCTTCCTCCAGCCAGAGCCCCTGCTGCTCCACCACTGCTACTGCTGCTGCTACTCTTACTGCTGCTGCTACTACTCTTACTGCTACTGCTACTTTTGCTGCTACTGCTCTTACAGCTGCTGCTACTCTTACTGTTGTTGCTACTGTTACTCTTACTGCTGCTGCTGCTGCTACTCTTACTGCTGCAACTCTTACTGCTGCTGCTACTCTTACTGCTGCTGCTGCTACTCTTACTGTTGTTGCTACTCTTTCTGTTGCTGCTACTGTTACTGCTGCTGCTATTCTTACAGCTGTCGCTACTCTTACTGTAGTTACTACTGTTACTCTTACTGTTGCTGCAACTGTTACTACTGCTGCTGCTACTCTTACTATTGCTACTACTCTTTCTGTTGCTGCTACTGTTACTGCTGCTGCTATTCTTACAGTTGTTGCTACTCTTACTGTTGCTGCTACTGCGGTTACTGATTTAGGCTTCAGGCAGAAGGGCCAGACACTGGAAAAGGCTCTACAGTGAGATGGCAAATTCAAGCCAAGGAAGGGGCACTACTTGTGGCAGGTTGATTTGGCACAAACTACGACTCATGAATTACTGTCAAACTTGACAGGGTAATTACAAACTGGTGGAAAGATAAACAAAACAAAAGGCTTTAGTCCAGCACAAATATTTTAGATGCTCTAAGCCTGCAATATCACTGTATTTCTAACAAAAACAAGAAAATTAAGATAAAAACACTGACATTTTAGAAATAACCGCTAACATATTGCGATAATGACTACAGTGGATGACAGTGGACCACCCACAAAGCGCCTGTGGAATTAAAACATCTAAAACGGGTGGGAAATGTCCCTCTGGTCGACTGCAGTTCCCCAAAAACATTTTCATCTCTGAAAATAGAAAAGCCCACACACACCTGGAGGAGGGTGAAACTATAGGCACTGGGCAGGGATGGAGGGGAGAGAAGAAGGAGGAGGAGGAGGAGGAGGAGGAGGAGGAGGGTGAAAGGCAGCGGTGGGCGAAGCTCTGAATGCCTCTCCTCGCCAACAGTGAGCCGACACGCTGGAGACCCTCTGTGGTTACAGCTCCATCTGCAGAACTATGCTGTGCGCTGGACCAGAGGCTGCCGCGGGTCACTGCACTGAATTACACAGAGCTCCCTACAGCACCGCCACAATTCCCAACAAGTGGACTGTGAGTAACGGCAAACAACTGAGACGGACAGCCTGCCCTCATTGCCAGTCGCAAGGAAAAGAGGCTTTGAAAGTTGCAGTGTTCCTTTTCCGTAAGCAGCGTGTGTGCTTTTACATACATGTAAGGATGAACGCATCGTTACTGCACGTAGAAGATTAGCTGGGCAACCGATGACGCTCAATATTATGGCACCACAGCCTGCACTTATTTACAAAATAAACTCAAAGAAAAAGGAAAGAAACAGCAACTCTGCACAGTACAGCATCAACAGAATCTCTGGGCTGCCATCCAATTAAGAGATACATTAGACAGATATAAGATGTATACTTTATTGAACTCTGTGGGATAGCATGTCCTCTTGATTTGACCCATCCTAGTTACTTAGGAGCAGTGGGCAGCCACAGTGCAGTGCCTGGAGACCAACTCCAGTTCTGAGGCCAGTGCCTTGGTCAAGGGCAAGGGCAGGAGTATATCTAACCTGATATGCACAAGTCTTTCGATCCGAATAACAGTAGGTACAACCCAGCTGAATAGCATTTGGTAGTCTTGGGTATTAATAACACAAAATGGCTGACCTCACACATGTTCTGTGGTGCAACCCAAAGCTCAGCGAAGCTTTATGTTTAGCTTTTTGTTTTTACTCAAATGCGGGCTGTGTCATGGATCCTGACTGGTGGTTGCGGAGTTATTGTTGGGGATTTCTCCGAGCAGGATGTGAGAATGTCTAAATAACTGTTGTCAGCACCAGCAGAAGCTGAAATATCAACAGAGGAAGGAGGCGACAACAAACTGGAATTAGGAGCTGAACAAAACCATTAAGTCTGGCTTCTTTCTAACTGTGGCCCACAACAACCTTTTTCCGTGTCAAAGTACACGGTGCTCGACAACAATCCAGTGAGCACTTTAGAGAGTGCCAAGAGTTCACAGCAGCGCAGGTAAAAGCAGAGTCCATATCCATGGGTAAAGCTGCATTTTGACCCAAAAGGTGGGCCTCAGCTTACAGACTGGGACCAAGTTTACCTAAACGCAATGGAACGAGAAGGGTTAGGAATCCCGAAAGGAAAGTACGTAATGCCTGGTGAATCAGAGGCGGCCCAGTGCACTAGAGTGCTAATGTTATAAACACGCGTCTGTACTCAGTTTCAAGGGAGTCCTAGAAGCAGCGATGGAGAGTCGGTAAGCACTCTGACTGGACTTTTCTGGGCACGGAGTGTTCAAGCTCAGTCTTCAGCAGATTTATGCCTTTTCAAAAAAAAAGAAAACACACAGCTTTGCTGTCAAACAAATTAGAGTTCCTTCTGAACCGGCACTTTCACCACTCAACGACTCACGCGTGGGTGCTGGGGGAGGCTTTAAAAGAAATTAAATTCCACCCCAGATGGAACTATCTACATGCACAACAAATGACTTAATTGAGATAAAATCCAGAGATCTGCTGCCAAGTGAACTTACCCAGTAAGCTAAACGGAAATAGACCAAGTCTTACAAAGCACTTTGCAGCATAAACAGCACACTGAATCATACTTTTATTTGGGCTCCTGAAATTATACACATTTCATGAGAACAAGTGTTTTTTGCAACCAGACACGAAAAGCTGTGTGGACAAAAACATTGTATTCTGAAACATTACATTTAAGTACAGTTTGGAGTTCTCAAGATTGTAACAAAATCCACTAAACTCCTCAAACCTGCATTTTAACCAAGCGGAACAAACACTCTTTCTGATAATTTGCCAACTAAAATTAGTAATACAATAATTAAAAGTCCAAAAAATACATTCAAAACACAAATATAAATTCTGAAATACAATTTAAAAAATACCACCGCATTTTAACAGGTGGCGGTTTAAAACTATTTTTCCTACATTTGCCTGGGGAATGCAAACATGTTGCCTCTGCCCTAAGGTGCATGACCTGAGAAGCCCAGAGGATTTGCCTAACAGTATTTCACTCATCTAAGTCCCCTGACACACCCGCTACACCTCTAATGGGCCAGGATTACACACCACAAAGCTAACAGGGTGTGGAAAACAGAATTTAACCCAACTCACTTCAGGACTCAACTCTACCTGCTACACACACTGAAAGAACATCAGCTCAGCAAGATGTACTGGAAACTCTCTCTCCCTCTCTCACTCACACACACACACACACACACATATATATATATATATACACACATCTCCAATGAAAACACCACAGACAGTAATGTTTTATTCGTTAAGCCTCCAAAGGTCAAAGAAGGTTAATTGGACAACAGCGAGGGGGAAATCTGCATGATAAGTTGACGGGTCGTAATAAAACAATAGCTCCGGGATAAACTGTGTGTCCAGCCAGCCAGCAATAAGCCCAAAGAGGCAGAGCTGGCTAAAGGAATATAACATACAGCAATAATATGACTTTCCCATTAAACCATATTAAGCTGCTGCTGCATTCTCATCATTTCCCCCAACACAGCCAATTAAACCGGCTGAGCACAGCCAAAACAAAAACAATTTCCCGATGAACATTTGATCCAACTAGGCTATATTTACAGTAGCCTATCTCATAAAAAAAACAACAAGGGAAAAAATCCGAAGAGAACAGATTAGGAAAACATGCGTATTCCATCTATTTTTAGCCGAGACTTTGTTTCCAACGGAAGAGAAAAAAATGAACGTATAAACTAATCACGTAAAATACACTCATAATACAAAATACAAGCGTTGATGACTCATAATCAGCAATAACAGGATCTGAACAACAAACGGTAACATCAGCAACGGTCTATCGGCTACCCAAACAATGAAATATGAACTCAAAGCCGCTTTTAAATAGCCGTTAATAAATAACGTCGCATCTTCAAACAGCACTCCGGCAAAGTCAGACAACGTGAAAAGACAGAAAAACTGCAATGATGGGCGACTTACCATAAAAATATTAGCAAAAGCGAGGAGTAAAAATGCTATTCAGGGATGCACTGAATAACTTAGCGGGGAAGAATTCAAATCGTCATCCAGCTGTCGAACATCACCGTGAGGCTGCGCGCTCGTCAGCCTTGGGATGGATACGCGCTGCCTGCGAGCAGTTTCCCAGGAGTGTGCTCTGATAGCGGAGCTCCAGAGGAAAAGCCTCGCTCCCAGCTGTCAGCCTCCCCGTGTGGTAATGCGTGTGCCCGCGTTTGTAGTAAGCTGAAACCTGAAACCCGCGTGATGTCACGTTTCAGCTCTCACTAAAAAGTGGCTTCGATTGTTTTCTCTCTACACTCAAAGATCGGTGGATGGAAGACAACAAAAATGGGGGGGGGGGCTGGGATGAAGCGAAATAATAAACAATAACAGTCAGGGGAAAGCCGGGCGCAATAACCCCTCTTTATGTGTCTAAAGCCTGGTAAAAAGACAATGCAAACACTGCACTCTCCATTCCGGCGCTTCTCGGAAACGAGGTTGGCCAGCCTGTCAAAATTGCGGGTGCTCGCAGCAGCCGAGGCGGCCAACCGAAACGTGGGTCAATGCTAGTAAAGGAACAGCTCCCACACGGCCTTCACCCTAATTTACATCTCCACCAAAGCCCGCGAAAAGGAAAGAAAACCTGCGTTCGGAAACCTTGTAAGCCACGATAGCCGGGAAATATCAAGTTCTCTGAATTGCTTATCCCTGCCATCTGTCGTCTGCGAACCATAATATCAATACAGTACAGTACCGCGGCTAGTTCACAGCTCCGGAGACAGACAGTCTCCCGAGACACACATGCGCACACTGTATATAGACTATACTTTTTAAACAAAGGAACAAAGGATGTCGAAAAGGCTAATATTACTTGACTGTATTCCCAGTTTTGAACCAAAGCAACGGATGTGAGAAAGGTGGGGAGGTCTTGCCCCTTGGAGAAGCTGCATTAAAATGGTGCACTCATCGAACTCCATGTAGGTCATTTGCCTATGGTGTCCCACCTTACCGGCTACTGCCGTTTATAACTGCGGATCACAAGAATGTCTTAATTTTTCTTGAGCTTATCAATGTAGACAACTTGAATTATGTCCTCATTACACATTACTAATTTCGGCCCTGACTCAGATGACACAAAGTGACAGGTTTTTTTTTGGATAGATTATCAACTATTAAAGCTAATCTAATGAGCAATAACTGTGCACACATTATAATGTAATATAATTTTAGGCATGTATTGCACAGATGACAGATTAGCTTGTCCGGGGTCATTGACAATGAAGGCAATATATTCGGATTGCTTAACACCATATTTCAGACGAGAAAAAAGGAAATTAACAGTTTAACCACAAAAAATCCTAAGGCTTTGGTGTTAATGTAATAAACCCATCTGTCCACTGGGGCATCTTCCTCGAACTCAATTATGAATTTCAGATTCATGAAGAGTAGAATGCCTTACAGAAATGTATAGCATTAGACATTTCTGATTAACCTGTGGCTGTGAACGAATGGAATAGTGGGGTAACTAGGGTAAAGTAGTGACTGAGATGTGCTGAGGCTTTGGGGGGAAACATCTACAGGGATTTAATGAGCTATAAAACAGGAGGAAGAGAGAATGTGATGAGTAATGATGATAAGAGTGAGAGTTGCTAAAGGAATCCGTGGCGAATGAGGGCTTAGTTTGGGTGGAGATGGGGGAGGGTCAGGGGAAAGTATGATCTCTGGGTTCCATCCAACAACTTAAGCCAGGTCAGGGGTTCCTAAACAGAGGGTCGTGACCCCATGTTGGGTCACCTGATTTGAGGAAAGGGTCACCTGACAATTTTGGGAAACAAAGTAAAAAAAAAAAAAAAAATTCAAAAAAGTTGGGAATCCCAACTTAAACTTAAACAAAGTCTACAAAACGGTGTTAACCAACTCCACGGCAAGGCAGGACACTACATTCTTTGAAGAGGTTTTGGGGTCAGTCAGTTGTGCTGGAAACCTGATATTGTTGGGGGAGGATGGGTGGAGTTGGGAGAGCGGCTCTGATCTTTCTTCTGATGTGGCGGTTGGACTTGTTTGGGGGGATGGGGGTCGCTGAAGCCCCCTGGGAGTCGCGTCCCAAAAGAGTCTGGGAAATCCAAAAACACATCTGTCGCATGTCCCAGCAGAAGTGCTCCCAGTTCACGTGCCCCTATTCCAGACAGAAACGTTCTTATTCCCACAGACTTAATTCAGGTTTGAGGCATCAGGCAGCGGCGTGTGTTTGGTTTTGGTCGGAGCGGTAATTGGCTTGCCCACTTCTTTGTGATTAATGAGGCTTAAAAGGGCAGCCTGCGTCACGCGCCCCCATCTTTTCCGTGACGGAGAGCAAAGGACAAAGATCCATCATCTGCCGGAGTGCCGGGGACCGCAGAGATTAGAGGAAACGTCTCGTAGGGCACAGCCAGGAAGAGCGGTCACGGTTTCCAAAGTGCAGCTCGGTCATAATGCATATAGAACAGGAGCAGCCCGAGTCAAAGGAGACCAACATGGACATGATGGCTGTCATAAATACTACAGGCTGACAGAAAGGAGAGAAGATGGCCACACAATCATCCTAAACCTGTATCTAACAGAGACAAGAGAAGTGACTTATTATACACTAGGCTCCGTAAGTCTTGGGACAGACTTTTTAAAATTTCTTCTTGATTTTACAGTACACAATTTTAGGCTTGTATTATTGGAATGCGGTTAAAGAGGAGATTTTCAGTTTTTATTAAGAGTATTTTTTATAAATTCACAGTGTGTTTCACTTTTAATACAACCCCCCCCCCCCCCATTTCAGGGGGCCATAATATTTGGGACAAAACCCCCAGAGGTGTCTAAGATTAGTCCGCTGTGTTCAATCAATTTCTTAGTGAAGGTATAAAAAAGCTTTCAGTATCTAGTCTTGATTCTAGGCTTTTGATTGCCTTTGGAGTGTGCTACTGGCATTTGTTAACATGAGGACCAGAGCTGTGCCAATGAAAGTTAAGAAATCCATTATGAGGCTGGGAAATGAGAAATAAGAAAAGAACAGTAAGAGAGACATAGGCCAAACAATAGGTTTACCAAAATAAACTAGAACATCATTAAGAAGCGAGTGGGTTTGTGGGTTCTTCTTTTGCACACTGACGTCGTGAAGACGAGGGCAGACAGGGGTCATTCTTTTCCTGAGAAAAATCAGGAGGGATGCTCTGCTAGAGCAATTGCCTCCAACCACAGCCCTACTGTCAAAAAGAGTAAAACTATTCTGAGATTCAGGATCCGGCACTGTGATCAATCATTCATGAGAAGCATATCCAGTTATGAGCTCAGGAACTAGGAGGGAAGAAAGCCCAGACAGCTTCATGCAACCGTGTACAAGCAGGCCTGACTGTGGCAGATGATGCAAATATGCCTGCAGTCCAGCATAACTCCTGAAGATTAAATATTGATATGAGACTTAACATTTGTTGTGTGGAACACTCGTACCGGTGTGAAGCAATCAGGGTGTTTTGCAAGGGAAAGCTAAGTCTGTGACAGTTAACCCGTTGTGTGGTTCATGAAGTCTCCCTCACCAATCACCAGTCACTATACGTAACCATGTCTAGAAATAGATTCATTCCTCAATAAAAGAAACAACCATCTGCTCTGGGACTCTCCCTCCCTCACTCGCTCGCTCAGACACACGTACCAACACTTTCTGTCTGACTGCCGTTTGGAGTGACAGGAGGGCCACAGCAGGGGGGAACCCCACCGCCCTCTGCGATCCTAATAGTGACGGAGCGGCATTTCTGAGAGTCTGCGCCGTGCGACGGGGCGGAGGGGTCGCGCCGAGCACACAGCCGCGCCCAGGCGCTGGGAGCGCCGCCGCCGACGGCCTCACTACCGCGAAGAGCCCCGGCCACTGCGCTCCCGCTCCGTGTCTGCTGCACCTAGCACAGGGAGAACAGGCAGGTAGGGCTGGGTATGGGTGGGAAAGGGTGGCTTGGGGGGGGTTTGGATATGGATGGGTAGAGGTGGGTAGCGGTGGAGTGGGACGGGGTGGGTTGGCTAGGGGGAGGGAACTTGGTGTACTTGGGGTAGACTCACTGAGGTGAAAGATACTGAGTGGACTCACCCTTCTCAGTGCAGGGTTCAACAGCACCCAAGGGGATGCCACTGGAAGACATGATGAAGATGACCAATTTACTTTGCCGGTTATGCTTTTAATCACAGATTGGTTTGTCTCAGTCATCACTTATCTCCTGCAGTGCCTAGTCAGCTCAGAAGCTTAGGCCCAGTATTTACACAATTTGCTCTGCTCAGAGTCAATTCCCATGATAATGTTTGATCTTTCAAGATAAGGTTATGCCCTTACTGTACATGTGCAAAGTTTTATAGAGAAGAACTTCAAGGACAGCATTACAGCAGAAGGTATACAAGCTCCCAGCTAAAAACCTGAAGGGATTTAGCTTTGTAACCCCAAAATAGTTCAAAATAGTCCAATTTCACATTTGGAACAGAAAATGTAGGTTTCTCATTTTTAGATCAGAAGATGGAGTGTGCAAAGAAGCAAGAAAGTTTCCTAAGTAATTGTCAACTTACTTAAAATACCACACACATCACTGGACTGCTTATGGTGAGCCATAGAATTCCTTGATAAGCTGGAATACTTTGTGGCCAACATATTTACGGTCAAAAACGATTATGGGTTAATGGCAAGGTCAGTAAATTTGCCGACTTAAGTGGGATTCTTGAATGCCATTCCAAGAGAATGTCATCTGACCTAAGGAACCTTTGAGGTTAATCAGCCCCAAGGTCACTGAGAGAAGCGTACCCCATGTCTAAACACCACGGCCTAATGCCTTGGCAGGAACTAAACAACTGTCCTGGTGATCAAACGCAGCCAGCCCTCGGAGGTAAACACCATTAATTGTGACTTGCGATAGGGGGCGGGGGGAGATACAGCCTTCTCTGTTATTTGAAGAGAGCACGGGGCAGGCTGGACACCGGCAAACCTGTTTTCCAGGCGCAGTGTTTGCCGAGAGATACGCTCCGAACACTGGACCCTCGTTGCCAGGACAACAGGTGAGCGAGCCTCGTCAGCCGTGATATTTACACTGCCCTTTAGCACACAGAGGAAGAAACAGATGGACAGAAAGAGAGGGGAGCGCAAAACAAGAGGAGAGAGAGAGAGATAGAGCGAGAGCAAGAAGAAGAAAGAGAGCAATCGAGAACAAGCTCAGGTGAGATGTTCCGCACCACTGCGGCTTGACGTCAAATTGCCGTGTGGGAGTTCGGCGGAGGTCCGGAACCCAGCGTCGGCACAGCAACGGGACCATGCCAACCGGCCATCCGAAGACCACCCGCTTCGGTCATTAGCGATAAACACTGCTCACACAAACAGCCCTGGTCCCGTCACCTATGTGCCGATTACTTAAAAACAAGTCCACTGACAGCAGAAGAGGGGCCACTCTGGGCATCCAGCCCTCCATTACTGATGCCAGTCCAGGGCGCTACAATGCTCCCATTTTAGGGCCAGTTGCGCCTGGAAACTGATGCGTGCTAACGGGAAAAATAATGTAGGCGCCGCATATCTACGAATTGGGATGCGTCAGTGTACTCTCCTTGGAAAAAACTGTGACAGTAGAACCCTACAGTCTGAATGCCCCACACTAAGGACAATGCTTTAATGCAATCAAGCAGTAGAGCTGACCTACAGTAGGAATAAGCTCATTTCAGGTAAGTGCAGGGACCATTTATGAAGACCCTCAGTGAAAATACAGAGGCAATAAAAAGCTTTATAATGGCTGTAATAATGTGGCAGACAGCCTGTTGCGTGGCTGCCATTAAAAATCCTGGACCGCCAGACATTAGCAGGAGCTTGCATCTCAGGGAGAACGCATTCAGTTGACCAAATGTTACCCTTTTCACCCACGTACTGTACAGTAAGCTACTCAACAGGACAAAATGCAAGAAGGAGAAAGAAAATTTCTGTCCGTAGAATTCATCTGAGGGAGTACACCATTACCGTTTAAGAAGACACTGAGACTAAAAGCTTCTGGAAGCTACAATCCGGAGTTCCACAAAGTGAGAACTAACAGGAGAAGAGTACCGTTCCATCTCTTCCACCAGTCACACTAAATTATTAATTCAGCCATCTTCTCTAGAATCCTTCATTCAAAATAACACTGGTAAGAACAGCAACGTCAGCACAACCCCCCACCTGCAAACCCCCCCCCTCAAGAGGCACAACAAAATCAACCATGAATATTTAATTGTCCAGTTCACATGGTACACATATTTAATGGTAGTGGGATTAGGGAAATGGCATTGCAGTAAAACCCGTAATATTTATGTTTGTTCCGGAGCGGCCTTAAGCTCTGTACAGTATGTGCTGTACAGACAGACCCCATTGTGGTCTCTCTCAGAGGGAGGGGGGTGTAGGTTGTTGTGTTGGATGAGTCAAGCGGGGTAGGGGTATAACCTGCAAGATTCGCCCACGTTCATTCATTCCTCCCCGGCACACACACGGCTGTGTCAAAGTAGGCTGAAAATTGTTACGCAACAAGCCAATCGACAGACACTTGAACTACGGCACTGAAGCGAGCGTACACTGTGCTGATGGTGCTCTACCGCTGAGGAGAGCGGTGGGGCGTCAACCTCGGAATGTCCGCCATTTTACAGCGGAAGCTTTATCCTCCCGTTTCCGCGACAACGCGCGGTAAATAAATGCCCGCGTCTGACCGAAAGACTGTGACGTTACGAGCAGAAGCCAGGCAGCGGGGGGGGAGAAGGCCGGGCAGGTGAGGCTTTTGAATAAGTGCCCCGCTGATCTGAGATCGTTGAGTGATGCCTGCAGCCCAGCCGATAGCCGGGGCTGGAGATGGAGTGGAGCGGAGAGCGGTGCATGCGGGGAAGGGGCCGCCTCATCCTTATCTCTCCCACGCAAAACTCACACCCCCTTCCATCCGGCACAAACGGAGCCGCGCGTTTCCATGACAGCTCTGCCGCCGCGGAGAGGTAAAGCGGCCCGATATCTGTAATTACGCCAGACAATGTGCGCGCGGGACACGCGTGTGTTTACCGACGAACCTGCTGCTCAAACCACCCCAGGTGTTCACTTACAGCTTTTAACACAAGCCCACTCCAATGATGGTGTGTGTGTGGGTGTGTGTGTGTATATATGCATGTATGTATGTGTGTGCGTGTATGTCTGTATGCGTGTGTGCGTTTGCGTGCGTGTGTGTGCGTGTTTGAGCTAGTATGTGTGCATGAATGCGTTTATGCATGTGCGTGTATGTGTGAACATGTGCGTTTGCATGTATGTCTGTGTGCGTGTGTGCATGAGTGTGTTAGTGTGTGTGGGCGGAGGAAGGGGAGGAACAGCTCTTTGCCATGACATCATCGATAACAGGAGCACAGCACACAGGAGCCCGGCATGCTTCAATCAACAGCATCTCAGCACTGAATTAATCAGCCCAGGATTACATAAGACAACTCTCTGTGACACCATCTGATTAAAACTTAAACATGTCTGCTCACTGGGTTTTGTGAATTATGCATGCATGGAATGTGCGTGTGTGAGTGTGTAACTGATTTCCACCACTTAAGAAATCAAATAACAGAGCTTGTCAAAAAAACATTGTTCTGTAACATAACCACACGGTTCCCCACTACAGTTTTGCCGTACAAAGCGCATGCAATATCAAACAGGGCAGCGTTCATTCGGCAATACTAATAGCCCCAGTTAGTTTTTATCGCAGCTCCAGTCTGGCTGCAAGAAGCTTTGGGTCTCACTTTTGTCTTGAACAGTAATGTGATAGTCCCTCCGATAACTTTGACTGAAAGAGACGTTTCTCTGGAGTCAGGAAGAAGCCAGCACACATAGCTAACCCAAGCACTTAATCAGGCTGACCGCAGATGCCTCAGATTCCTGCACTGTGCACACATGCTGAATGCACAACACTTGGGCTCTGAAGCGCATGTGCTTCCCTCTTTATCTCCTCATTAACAGGGCAGTGGTCAGCAGGTCAGCTGGAAAACGCCTTGATCCCCTACAAACTGCCATTACACACACACAAGACCCCCCACTCGCCCACGCACACACACCACCAGAGTGGCCATGTCAGAGATGTAAGAGCCGCTAATTGGGTTGGTCGAGACCCAATTACACAGACACGCAACGAACCCAGCGTGGAGATCCCCGCGGTGTCCTCGTTCACCTTGACGCGGTCAAACGCGTTTCGCCTGAGGGCTTTTTCCAGACGCTTCCGGCGTACAGCGGCACGCCCGCCCTCGCCAGCTCATATCCAACCAGCAGCCCATTAACGCAGCAGGGATCGCTGAACCACAGGCTGCTGACGCTCTTCCACTCTCCCTTTACCTGGGAGTCAGGTGCGAAGACAGTCTGGCCAATCAGCAGCACTAATTACCAGGGAGGAAAGAAAACCAGGGCTGGATTTGGATTTGAGGGCCGGAGTTGATGATCCCAGCATTAGAGAAAAAGGACCAGGAGCACTTTGGGTGTGAAGCACTTTTTTTTGGTTTTTTTTTAAAGATATTTTTTAGGCCTTTTTCAGCTTTATTGGACAGTATATAGAGACAGGAAGAATGGGGGGGAGAGAGAGGGGAAGACATGCGACAAATTGTCAGACGGTCGGATTCGAACCGTTGACGTCGTGGCTCACAATGAGCATGCGGTCAGTGCTCTGCAGGCTGCGCCACTGAGTCACCCTGGTGTGAAGCACTTTTAACAGTACTGTCAGGGAGAACCTTGGAGCTCCTCTCCCCAGAGCGGTAGAGGATTTAACACAGCGCTGCTCTCGCTATGGCGGAAGACCGATCCAGAGGCCATTACTGTCACGGCTACACCTGCACCTGCAGAGAGCCAGGGGCGGGGCTCCTACGTCCCGGAGACCAGCGAGGAGCGAGCTTCTTTTCATAAAAAGTCCGATAATTAACACCCACTTGCAGTAAATCGTGATGTAGCGTGATGCACCCGTCTCCGGAATGAGCTTTTGAATGTGTCTGAGGCTTCCGACAGACTGCAGGCCAAACGGGCACAAATCCGTCGTCTCGACTTCCCGAACTGCCATGTGAATGCTGTAGGCGTGTGAAACGCGTCCTTGTTACTCTGACTAACACAGGGCAGGAAATAGGGCTGTGAAAGGATAGCATGGCAGCTATTGGGCTGGATGGATCTCAGGGAAATATTTACCTTAGAGAGACGGTAAAGACAGGTGTTCATGCTGACGGATATGAGGGGGATTTAGGCAATGCGGGGACATTTTCTCAATGACATCCTAAGATTCGGCAGACAATATGGGCTTTGAGAACTTGAACACAGAAGTCACATCACAGCATGCTTCTCTTACCGAATTCTCCAGCGTCTACGATTGCGTTTATGAATATTGATGATGCCGTAAATTAATTTCAGCGATGAACTGCTTCAACTGATTGACTCATGATTTATGGAGACAAAGATTTGTTCCAGTTGCAAAGAGCTCATACACACACCATTACTGTAAAGTCCTCAGAGCCTGAGATGAAAGGACTATGTAAATACAATCCATTATCATTATTATAAGCACATTAAGAAGCAATGCCTTATGGACAAAGTGCCTGTTGTTCTTCATTAAGGTGTGGTCTGTCTACAAGTGGATTTTCAGAGACCCATACTAAATAAAAGCAAATAGCAAAACTGACTAGAAGAAAGGGTAGGGTGGCTGGATGCACAACTTCAGGTAAATGCAATGCAGTGCAGTAGAGCAAACATACAACACACTACATTTTTATGAGTTTTTATACTGCCTACTGGAGTATTAGATATATGGCTTGGTATTACTTATTTGGAGACCAGGTTTATTGCATAACTAATCTTCCATTTTATATTTAAGCAATCAGCAGTGAAATCATTTTGTGGGCAGCCAAAAATAATATCCAGAATATCCAGGGCATACAAGCGGTCTCAGATATCCAGCTTAATAAAGCTAATTTTCAGGTTAACTTACATTTTATTGAAATCTGAAAATTAGATTACACATTTCGTACTCTTTAAATGCAAGAATAGATAGTACAGGGTTTTTCTTTTTTTTTTATTAAGTTTTTTATGGAAAAATCAAAGGGCTATTGCTTTACAGTTTGAGTACAGACATACCTGCTTATTCAACAAGTCATTTGGTCTAATTGAGCTGGATCTCATTTGTCTTCACACACACGAAGGACTGTACTGAGGTTGTGAGGAGCGTGTTCCCAGTGGGGACCGTTATTCATCCTCGCAGATCCTCCAGGTGAGGGGAGCCCCCGCAGAGCCCAGAGCGTTTTCCCCGCGCAGTCCCACCCAGAGGATCGATGCGCGCTTCGAAGGGGGCTAATCCGTCCCTGCGGCCGACTCGGGCAGGGTAAGCGTGGGGTCCTCGCTGGCTCACGTGTGGCTGCTTGCCCCCAAAATCCCCCACCTCTTCCCGTCTCCTAGGCCCCATCCTGTTCTCCAAGCCCCCCGCCCGCCCCGTTCCTGCCGTCCACCAATCCTCACATGCAGGCCAAGCTACCAACAGGCCTCTCTATGCGAGGACCTACTGTATGCATTACTGACAGGCAGTTTATTACGAGGCTTACTATGGTGACAGAGGGGGAAAAAATGCACACCAAAAAACAAGGTGCTGGGTCACAGGAACATATAAGAACAAAAGAAAAGACTTGTACACTGCAGCATCAAGTGAGTCTGCAAACCTTGTTTTTTGAGGCCTACTACGCCTGTGCATTTGGGATGGATGTGCCCAAAGTCCATTGGCAGGCCCTTGTCTACACCTGCCAGCGTAGAGACTGATGCACTGAACCCGTGACGGGCTGGTGCAATGCCAAGGGATGTCTGCCCGGTCAAGACCCCTCACGCCCCGCCAGGCTCCAGGCCCCAGCATCCCACAGGGTACGTCTCCAGCGTTCATTTGTCAAACGCCTGCTGCCCCATTATCCCGCCATTAATCACTTCCCCTCGTCCGTCGGCCTTTTCACGAGGGGGAACTGGAGCAGCAGCTCGCCGACACGTTCGCACCTCCCGTCAGTCAGCAGAGGGCACACGTCGGGGTATGAGATTAGGGGCTGGGAGGTGCGGAAGGGAACAGCGCTGAACAGCGGGAGGGGGGCGGGGGGGGGGTGAGGCTGCCGTCGTCTCGGCTGTAATAAATAAA